>NC_058408.1:7712789-7900025 GCF_002201575.2 Neomonachus schauinslandi | reverse complement strand
CTGTTTTCCAGAGTGGCTGCACCAGCTTGCATTCCCACCAACAGTGTAGGAGGGTTCCCCTTTCTCCGCATCCCCGCCAACATCTGTCGTTTCCTGACTTGTTAATTTTAGCCATTCTGACTGGTGTGAGGTGGTATCTCATTGAGATTTTGATTTGGATTTCCCTGATGCCGAGCGATCTTGAGCACTTTTTCATGTGTCTGTTGGCCATTTGGATGTCTTCTTTGGAAAAATGTCTGTTCATGTCTTCTGCCCATTTCTTGATTGGATTCTTTGTTCTTTGGGTGTTGAGTTTGATGAGTTCTTTATAGATTTTGGATACTAGCCCTTTATCTGATATGTCATTTGCAAATATCTTCTCCCATTCTGTTGGTTGTCTTTTGGTTTTGTTGACTGTTTCCTTTGCTTTGCAAAAGCTTTTTATCTTGATGAAGTCCCAATAGTTCATTTTTGCCCTTGCCTCCCTTGCCTTTGGCGATGTTTCTAGGAAGAAGTTGCTTCGGCTGAGGTCAAAGAGGTTGCTGCCTGTGTTCTCCTTTAGGATTTTGATGGACTCCTGTCTCACATTGAGGTCTTTCAACCATTTGGAGTCTATTTTTGTGTGTGGTGTAAGGAAATGGTCCAGTTTCATTCTTCTGCATGTGGCTATCCAATTTTCCCAACACCATTTGTTGAAGAGACTGTCTTTTTTCCATTGGACATTCTTTCCTGCTTTGTCAAAGATGAGTTGACCATAGAGTTGAGGGTCCATTTCTGGGCTCTCTATTCTGTTCCATTGATCTGTGTGCCTGTTTTTGTGCCAGTACCATGCTGTCTTGATGATGACAGCTTTGTAATAGAGCTGGAAGTCCGGAATTGTGATGCCGCCAGCTTTCCTTTTCTTTTTCAACATTCCTCTTGGATATTTTTAATACAGGCTCTTGGCTTATTTCATTCCTGGGGAGTAAATGGAGAAGAGTTTTCAACACCTATGTCGAGTCCACAATATTTATACCTAGAGTTAGTGCCAGAAGGTGCCAGAAAAATAAAATATTAGAGTCTCCAAGGAGTCAATGATGACAAATTAAAATCAATGACTCCCACTCCTCTGGACAAATCCATGTTAAATAAAAATGATTCCTTGTTTTCTAAGATGCCAAGAGCACTTTGTTTATAAAACAGCATCATTATGGTCATCGTTGGTTGGATGACCACAGATGAGGCAGGTTCTATCTCACCTTTCCTATCTGTAAAATGGAGTTCATCGTACCTTTTGTCTCTGCTTGCAGAGCAGTTGTGAAGATAAGTAATAACAACGGATGCGCTGCTCCTTGGGAGTAAGGCAGCTGTATAAATCCAAGGTATTATCATCAAGATGCTCTTGATATTTGCATAGCACACTTCTCCAGGGCATAGAGGGCTTTTATTGCTTCACAGAGCTCTAGGAAGTGGAGCAGTAATGCTCTCTTCCAGAAGGGAATCTGACCGAGAGACTGGATAAGTGGCTGACCCCCACATGGCACAGCAAGGCGATAACCTTATTGCCCAGTGATGTTGATTAATATTTGTCAGTTAACAGCTAGCCCGGTGAGTCTGGCTTGCTGCTGGCTATCTCTACAGTAATAAAAGCCCTCCTGTTATAGAATAGTCCATGGTTTCCAGAATGGGACTTAAACTGAACTTTTTTATTTTTCCTGTGGCTCTTAAATTCTCAGATAACTTTCTCCTACACTTACTTTCTGGTTTCAATAGAAATAGCACAAAAATGCTGACGGTGGAATTCCCAGCCATCAGAACAGTAGAAGGTTTGAATGTCGCAAGAAATATTGGTTTCCTTGAGGCTTTCAGAGATTTTTTTTCTAACTACATAAATAGCTTTGGGGTGAAAGAAAGAGAAGGCAAGTGATGAGGAAGGAGTTGACAAGAGGGTGAAAAAGTTGCCTTTTCAAAAGAGAGGTAGATAGGCCATCTGCTTTGTGTCATTAAAAAATGTGTGTGTTGAGGGAGAGTTGGGGGAGGCGGGTGAAGGTGGCCTGGCAAATGGGGCACCAGCAAGATCTGAGCCGTCATCTGATTCTGCTACTGAGTTTGACCTTGGACACTTCTTTAATCAACCTTGGCTTTAATGTTTGCATCTTGAAAATGACAAAGGTACCTTAGAAGATCTCTGAGACGCATCAGCTCTGAAATTTGTCTCATTCTCTGAACGGTACCATGAATGCCTGCTGCGTTGGCTGACTACTCTACCTGCCACTCTCTGTGCCACATGGAACAGTCTCCTTGAGGACAGCACACCCACAAACACCTCATGTGGCTCTTGAAAATCGTGAAACGTTCCCTGAGGTTCCCACATTCTTTCTCAAGGCTGACTTCCCTTTGATGATGATGGAAGGAAGACTCTTGGAGGGGCTTGAAACTCTAAGGGAGTCTCACTCCGTGAACCAAGGAACTGAGAGGGGTGGATTCCATTCCCTGGCTTTGAGAATGAGTGCTTGTGTCTCCATTAGCTTTTTCCTTCAGTATCTTTCAATATCGGATTTGCTACTTCATTTACATAAGCATCTCAGCATTTAATCCCAACATGCAGGCTCTGCAAAAACAACAGAAAACATGAAAAGAAGAGTTAAGACTGCTTATTGATCTGCTAAAGTTCCAAGATGGTCGGTCAGTGTGATCGAACATCTGAATGTCTGAAAATTTGGTTGACCTGGATTATTTATCTTAAATGGCCAGAGATGTTCAAAGGAGTGAAAATTTTACCTGATTTGGTCTAGGCAGAGACAGATTCACTGAGTTAATGTCATCAAATTGTTCACTGTTCATTCAGTACAACTCATTTTAATGTTAATAATTCAGATATTTGCTCTCAGTTAACAGGATTCTAGAATCATCCACTTTTTAAAAGTTTTTCTTATTTTTTTATTTATTTAAATTCAATTTAATTAACATATACTGTATTATTAGTTTCAGAGGTAGAATTTAGTGATTCATCAGTTGCATATAACACCCAGTGCTCATTACTTCAAGTGCCTTCCTTAATGCCCGTCACCCAGTTACCCCATCCCCCCACCCACCTCCCCTCCAGCAACCCTCAGTTTGTTCCCTATAGTTAAGAGTCTCTTAGGTTTGTCTCTCTCTCTTTTTATCTTATTTTATTTTTCCTTCCCTTCCCCTAAGTTCATCTGTTTTGTTTCTTAAATTCCACATATGAGTGAAATCATATGGTATTTGTCTTTCTCTGGCTGACTTATATTGCTTAGCATAGTACCCTCTAGTTCCATCCATGTTCATTCTTTTTGATGGCTGAGTAATATTCCATTGTATATATTTACCCCCTCTTCTTTATCCATTCATTTGTTGATGGACATCTGGGCTCTTTCCATATTTTGGCTATTGTGGGCATTGCTGCTATAAACATTGGGGTGCTCGCACCCCTTCAAATCACTGTGTTTGTATCCTTTGGGTAAATACCTGGGAGTGCAATTTCTGGGTCATAGGGCTCTATTTTTAACTTTCTGAGAAACCACCATACTGTCTTCCAGAGTGGCTGCACCAGCTTGCATCCCCACCAACAGTGTAGGAGGGTTCCCCTTTCTCTGCATCCTCGCCAACATCTGTCATTTCCTGACTTGTTAATTTTAGCCATTCTGACCAGTGTGAAGTGGTATCTCATTGTGGTTTTGATTTGCATTTCCCTGATGACGAGTGATGTTGAGCATTTTTTCACGTGTCTGTTGGCCATTGGTATAGAATCATCCGCTTTCTGACTGTTCTCTACATCTTCCTAAAAGTAAGCAATATGTGACTAACTCATTCTGAGTATTCTTTTTTTTTTTAATTTTATTTATTTATTTGCGAGAGAGAATGAGATAGAGAGAGCATGAGAGGGGGGAGGGTCAGAGGGAGAAGCAGACTCCCCGCTGAACAGGGAGCCCGATGCGGGACTCGATCCCGGGACTCCAGGATCATGACCTGAGCCGAAGGCAGTCGCCTAACCAACTGAGCCACCCAGGCGCCCCTCTGAGTATTCTTAAGCGAACATCTGAGGTAATTTTTCTGCTAGAAGGAGCTGAAAGTCTATTTTTCCACCTTAAAGAGGTAGTTAATCCTGCCACTGTGGTGGTGTAATAAAATCCACCAAATTTACAGGTGCTTTCCATTTTACAATTCATTTCAAGAGCAGCCCTGATTCCTGAGAGGGAGAAACTGAGTATCAAGCAGTTCATGAGTCTTTCGTCTAGATGAGGTCATGTCCCTTTGATCATGCCTCACAATGGCTGGGACTATTTCATAATGCTTCTGCCCTAGGAAATTTCTCTTATGACCTCCTCTGGTGCAGTTATTGAGAAATATCAGCCAGGATTATAACCAAAATTCTCATTTGCTTTTTCAGACTGTTCTAACTTGGATGAGAATGGTCACAGTGCTCCCAGTGAATTCAATTGCAATCTCCAGTAAATATACACTTCATAGGTTTGGACTTAAGTAGTGTGACCACAAGAAATGGGAAATCTAGCTCTGTTTAAACTGAAGTTTCTGTGTGGGTATCATTTTAATTCTACAGATGAACAATTGTTTTAATTTGCTAGATGATTCTGAAATTATTCCTTTGTGATGAGCCAGCTATGGACCAAAGCTTAGAATACTAATTTAATGTAGGTGAACAATTGTCTAGACCAGCTTCACACACGAAGACTGGGAACTGTATGTATAGAAGCTGTAATTGTTTCCCCCCTCCCAATTTATCTGTAAATCCAACATATTCGATGATTGAAAATTCTCACAAATGTAACTCTCAGGGGCTAATTTGCATAGTCCCAGATTAAACTGGGATGTCACCCTCCCAAGAGTCTCTTTAGAAAAAGGCTCTCTGACTCCCTGGGTTAGACTACAGGAGGACTTTGAAAGGCTCAAGGTGCTGTTTCCCAATTAGCACCCACACTAATGAGACAGAGTACCCCTTGAGGAGAGGATCATGACAAAAGCAAAATGACAGGAAAGTGCTCTAGAGCAGAGTGTTTGGATTAGGAAAATTTATAGCAAGTAATAAGTGTTTAGTTTTTATACTTTTTTGACTTGGTCAGGGCAACATGGAATAGTATCCTGGTCCTTTGGCTCTCTACCACAAACCAGTTCATCTAGTTCTGCTATAGATGAAGCCTGTAAAAGCAAAGCCTCTCCATGCCAAACATGCTCTAACAGCCAAAGGCAGCAGGCTCAGCTGGAGTTGAGGGAAGTACCCTTGGTAAGGATATGAAGACAATATACGTAGGCCCCAGAGGAGAACACAGGGCAATTATGGTACCACTTGGAATTTAAAGGTGGTGTCTTGGTATCTCATCACAAAATGTGACTATAGTGGTAATAATAATAACATTAATACATTTTTTGCTGGGTCTTTTTATATGATATTTTATTTACATAATCACGTGTAAGAGGTATTACTATCCTCTTTGTGCATGTTAAAAAAAAATTACAAGAGTTGCCTAAGATCACACAGCTATAAAATTGGAGCTAAGACTTGGACTCAGTTCTGTCTTGAACCAGAAACACTTCAACGTCACAAACAACAGAAATTGTTCCTATAATGAATGGGCCTTTAGGGACTCAATGATTATGGCTAGCACATTCTCAATGGTAGCATCTTGCCAGTAGCAGTCAATACTGGAAGATGATGGGCCATGGCAGTGATGTCAGGAGTATATGGCAGAAGCCTTTTTATAGGAACAGAGCAGGGGTGTAAGAAACAGAGGCAAACCAGTAGAGTGGTCCCTGGTAACTGAAGCAGATACCAATGTCAATAATGACACATGTGCTTCCCCCTTGTCTAGGGGGGATTGGGAGGGCAAGAAGTAAGTCTTCTTAAGTTTTGTATTCCCAGAACCCAGGGTAGTATCTGTCACATTCATGTGGTAAACAAATTCTTCTTAAATGGTCAAATTCACGATGGTTGCACGAGACTCAAGGTAGCAGAAAAGGGGTGGTCAACTAGAATGGACGAGATCAGATGCCAGCAGGTTGATGCCTGAGTGACTGTGCTCTATAGAGGGTCAGGTCTACCTCAGTTCAGCAGGGTCGTTCGGACTCACAGGAAGCAGGAGATATTGTAGGGGTTTCCCCTGACATAAAAAATAAAGGCAGATTATGGCTCACACAACTTTTATTTTGAGGGACTATGAGATGATATTTTTAGTCAATATTAGTTACTGGGGACATACTGTGTGCCAATCACTGTGCTAGATACTGAGGCAAACAGGACTCCCAAAGTCATTCGCCATAAGAAACTTAGTAGGCGGTTACAGACAGCTAAGCAGTTACAATGCCACATGATAATTACACTGACAGGAGACGTACAAAGTGCCAGAGGTATAAATAGTAAAAACATCTACCCCAGAATACAGAGGTTCCAGGAACGTTTGCCAGAAGAAGGGGAATGAGGCATTCCATTTGGATTAGACCTGGGGTTGAGGTTCCGTCCTGTCTTGGGGTAGCTGTGAGACATTTGGAAATTTGCTTAATCCACTGGATCTTCTGTCTTCCCACCTTTAAAACAGAGAAAATGAAAACTGACCATTAACACTTATTCGATGACTATACGAATTCAAGTACTTAGAGTGCCCCGCGCAGTGCTGGGCGCAAAACACATGCTCAGGAAGATGTCCCTCCGCCATCTTCTCTTTCCTGTGGTGATACTAACATGGTGGTGGTATGCCGTCACACAAACACGCTCAGCACACATTTCTTGAATTGATTTCATTCTCAACGAAACCATGGAACAGTGTGGTTTTGTCATCTTGTTCATCTTTTCTAGGGTATTTGTGGTTTTAGCATCACGTAGAGTGTACACTCACGAGGTGGTCTCGTGCAGTGATTGCCTCCAGAGAATACTTTTCCTTATCAATAAAAAATATTCAACTCATGAGAATGCGGAGTATCTTAGATTGTCTGGATCATGTCTGGCATATGCGGGTCACTTACAGATTCTCAGTTTTTCAAAAGGGTTGCTCAGATTTTGGCAAAATTTCCTTGGGCACGTGTTCAGGGTCTGGGAATACGAAACAGGGAAGTGGAAGTTTTTAACTGCAGAAGATAACCCTTCTTAAGTTGGGCTCCACAGAAACCGTCCCATGAAGTGAAGTGAGAGAGAGAGGGAAATTTAGCAGAGTTGCTAACGGGAGTGTCCTCAGAGGTTATTTACCCAATCTCCCTGGTCCAGAGAAGTGCACAGCTTTGGAACACATAGAACTAATGTGGTGGCAAGAGAGGCTGGCGGCCCAGTCATTCCCATCATTGTGAAGACTTGAAATAAGAGTTCCAGGTTTCTCCACACAAACCCACAAAACTCTGTGTCTGTTGACTTTTGCACACCCACAGCGACAGGGACGCAAGGAGCAACACTTCTAAGATCAGAAACTCTATGAGATCGGGAAACCGAGTATCTATTCGCTGCATTTCCTGTCTTCCTGGAAGAGACCCCAGGCCCCTTGTGTGAGTGGGAGCACAGCATCTTCTGAACTGCAATTCTAAAAGCACTTAACAATTCCCATTACTTTATGAGGAAAAAGAAAAATCCTGGGGGCATTTGAAGATATTTGGCTCAGGACTTGAAGTGTATCAGTGCCCTATACATTTTTTCTTGTTTTGTACCCCTAGGGCTCTTCTGCATGGAATGTTTCACTCATTTCCAATGGGAGGAAAAACTGGAAATCAAGCAGATAGCCCTCAAGGACCAGCACGGGGGTAAATGTAAAAAGTTGTGTCAATGATGGAGAGGAGCTCAGTGGGTCTGAAATCTGGCTCGGAGTCTGTCTTTCAGAAGTGGGGTGAGACTCTTGCTTGAGATGGGGGCCATGAGTTCTGCAAGGCTTTATTCATTCCTCTGTTTATGACACTTCAACTCCTGGTTCTAAGTACATTGTCCTGAATTGACTTTGTTTCTCCTCCTGGGACACAGACACTCTTCAAATGCCTGGTTATTTTTTTTTTTTGCGACGTTTAGAGGTATACCAAGTACATCCTCCCATTTTTCCTGTAATGATCCTGCCTTCTCGTAAAGAGAGGCAGGGACAATTTCCCCCATTTTACAGAATCAGAAATAGACACTGGGGGATTTTAGAACAGTGGTGGGATTGGAGCTGGAAACCAAAGTTTCCTGATTCTCCGTCCAGGGTCTTCCCACTACACTTTGCTGCAACCGTGATCTTGCCTGTCGCGGAATTTCAGTGCAAGGTGGATTTCTTTATCACTGACTGATGACATAGGTTGTACCATCAATGGATGCACATAATGAGATTTCTCTTTCTCTTCTCTCCTGCATCACGATGAAGCCCTTTATGCTTGCTATAATCAGGTTCCCCCATCGATAAAATAGAGGGAGCAGGCAAAGAATTGGGGAGAGTTATATCCCACTGTTTCTTTCTACGGATGATTCTGTGACTATATACATACATGAGATAATCATTATGAGGTAAGCAATACGAGCTCTGAAGACAAAAAATAGAAAAAGAAAAAAGTCATATAAATCTAAGGCATTATCATTTTTATTGCTTGGATTAATTGGGTCTTAACACAATATAACAATAAAGACATTATACAGGTATATTTTAATGATCTGTTTTAAGGTAAAACTATGTCGGGTGTGCAGGAGTCTAATTTGATGCCAGGGTATGACAGTTCTTCACCTTCTTAGTGTGTATGGAACCAGTCTAATAGTTGCACCGCCTGACTTCTGTCTGATACTCTTCAATGTCTGTTTTGTTTCAGCTCCTGTAACTGTAAGTAATATAATCTTATTAGGCCTCTTGGCATATGTTATTGGGATATTGCAACTTGAAGAAATCTCTTTATTAAAATTCACCATTTTCTTTTTTTGTAAAGTTTTTATTCATTCTTTTTAGAGAGAGAGCGAGAGAGAGTACATGTGTGTGAGCTGGGGGGTGGGCAGAGGGAGAGGGAGAAACAGGCTCCCTGATGAGGGGCTGGATCTCAGGACCCCGGGATCATAACCTAAGCCAAAGGCAGACACTTCACCAACTGAGCCACCCAGGCGCCCCTAAAATTCACCATTTTCAAACTGTCACTCTCTGCCCGGTCCAGGTCTTATCCCAGAGTTACACGCAACCTCCTATGGGCTGCCGGGCACATTGTCTCAGTACCGGGGGGTCTAGCTGGGCATAATATTAGCACTCTTGCCTCGGTAAGTGGAGGGGTGAAGGAGAGTTTGCTTGGACCTGAAACCCAGCTCCAGTCCTTATTTTACACACGGGGTGATCATGTGCCTGGCTTGCCCTGGACAATCTCAGCTTCTGTCTGTTATGCCAGCATAATTATCAAAAGCTTCTTTATTCTGAAAAGGGCCCTAGACACCCCTATATACGAGACACCCCAGGGAAATTACAACCTCTTTAATCTTTTGTCATCTAAATTTTTTTTTTGAAAAACTCCTAGCACCATCGTATTAACTATTACTATTATTTCCTGCAGTGTTAAATCTGTGCGCTTTCGGAGGATGATGAACTTATTCCGTTAATTTTCAGTGGTAGTACTGAAGAACAGGTACTTGATTCCATCTTCTTGAAGACTCCCATCTATTTGCCCATCTCTGGTTTAGGTCAACAAACTGGTTTCTCTATCTGACATCTCTCACTCTGTAGAGATGACCTTTCCTCTCCCCTAGCTGGATATCTGGACACTGACCACGTTGTCTCCTGATCCTGCTCTTCCTCAGCCATTTAAGATGGGTTTCTCTGAATTCCTGTGCCCTGCCTCTACTTGAGAGTCTTGAGGTCTCACCCTGGCAGACCCACTTCTCCATGATTGGATGACGCTTGTTTGCAGTGTGAGAGCTGAAACAAGAAGGCAGAGCATCGCCTTGCTCAACCTCAACTGGAAACGCACACACTGGATGACTCAAATTTTTCCCATTTGTGAATGTGTCTGTGAATAACTGTGAAAGCACTATGTGTATTGATCGGGGAATTACAAGTAAGCCTTAATGAACAGGTGAAGTCACACGTATGACCCATGAATAATGGACATTGTCTGTACTAACTCATATGGAAAGGCCCACGGCACTCACATGCTAGTTCCTCCAAGATTCTGTTCTCCACTGGGCCTATTACTCCTTGTTCACGACCCACTCCATCTCTGCCTCCGTTTGGTCCCACTTTGACCTCCTGCAGTTCTGTTGCCTTCAGGCTTGTTTTAAGCCTAGGAACATTGATAAAACCACTTCTCTGAGCTCCAGTTCATTGATTTTTCTTCTCTACCTTCTTCAGCGTGGCTCTGTCTTCCAAGCATTTGAACTCTCTGGTGTTTACTTGGGACTCTTTCTTACTGACTCATTTCCATGGATAGCCTGGGAGGTAGATCCTCATATCTTTAGGACTGACACCTTCTCGGGCTCCAGCTCTAGAAAGTCAGCCGTGTACACCCAAGGCTGGAACTTGCTTTATGACATCTAGTGTCTACTTATTCTTAGTACAGTGGAAGGCCTATCTCATGGGACAACTGATTCTATTTTTAAAAATAGTTCTCAGTGTGAGAAAAGTATTCCTTCCCTTAAAATTTAAATTTGAATCCCTATAATTTTCACCTGCAGTCTTAGTAATTTTATTATCACAATAAAATTTATTGATTTATTGTCATTGCTTTGACCAATTTTGTTAATAGTAGCCGTCTTTTAACACTTTCTTAGGTTGTTAATTGTATTTCCAGACTAATTATGTAACTCGTGTTGTAGTTATAATCTCCAAATACTGTACTTGTAACACTAGGACAATATCCACACAAGATTATTCGTGTGGTAGTTCATGAGTCAACCAGATGGAAAAGGAGGTTAATGGGGTAAAGAAGGCAGTTTATGAATGCTAACTTGTGGCAAAAGCCTTGGCTAGGGTACATAACCATTGTCTGAGTGCAGAGTTCCAGAGGTAGAATCAATAAAATTATTGGGAATGTCACACTACCGGTGGAGAGATTATATTATATTGTTGTAGCAGAATCCATGGATGAATTGATAGAGGCAAGTATATATAACCTGATGGGTGTTGCTCTAGGGTCTAATTATTATCTTGATCTGCTTATTGGTATGAGTGCATTGTATTGTCAGCCAGACTTTATATTAGGAGAGGACTGTACTTTCTAAAACTGGGAAATCGATTGTGGCTCCCAGTCAGATACGATTTGGTCTCATTACCATTTGATTGAAGGGTGGCCTGTAGATACGGTGCAATTGTCTCTTTAGTTGTGGGAGCATTCTGGCAGAGAAAGCCAGGCATTATCTTAGTTAAATGTACGTAATGAGCAGACTGACATTTGGGTTTTCAGAAAGCGTGATGTCACTTCTGTAATTCCTACAGGGCATTGTCCAGTGGTGCTGCAACATGCGAAGTGTTACTGGACATTATTATGGACTGAATGTTTGTGTCCCCACAAAAATCATATGTTGAAGCCCTAACCCCAAATGTGATGGTATTTGGAGGTGGGGCCTTTGAGAGATAATTATGTTTAGATGAGGTCAGGAGAATGAAGCCTCCATGATGGAATTAGTGTCCTTATAAGAAAATACAAACCAGAGCTCTGTCTCCATCATGTTAGGACACAGAGACAAGGTGGCTGTCTACAAGCTAGGAAGAATGTCTCACCAGAAATCAAGTCTCCTAGCACCTTGATCTCAGAATTCGTAACTTCCAGACCTGTGAGAAATACATGTTTGTTCTTTGAACCACCCAATCTGTGTAAATTTGTTATAGTAACTTGAGATAAGACAGAGACCATCCAGTTATTTAGGATATGTAGGTTGGCTGACACACAAGATACAGATCCAACAGGTAGGGGTCCTGGAGCCATCCAACAAAGCTCTGGTCACCAGAGCATAGGAAGAGAATTTGTACTTTGTTGTCCCTAGGGGGACAAATAGTTAGGGACAAAGGTACTGCAGGCCATTCTGTGGTTAAACTTCTTCTTAGGTAAGGTCCAATCTGGGAAATTTAGGGCTAGCTCAACCTAAGTATAGAGTGATGGTTGGTGGTATCAGATGAGGGTTACCACAGCCTAATGGATTTAAGCTGACTGGTCTCCAGTTCACAGGCCCTTTCTGAAGTCAGATTATGAGAGGTCATTCCCTGGGAATCAAGGAAGAGTTTATTTGCTCTCAAACTGCCCTGCAAATTCATTTACAGCAGGGAGATATGCTTCATCAGGACTCTGCTGAGAACAAATGAAAACCACTGGCCCAATACCTGAGATATATTGAAAGACTTTGTGGAAGAAAATTAAGAGTTAGCTCAAGTAAACTATCACACCATGATGTAGTAGAATGAAGGTGTTATGCTAGAGTGGTGAAGAACTTAGGATCTGTAATCAATCTGCCCAGTTTTAGATCCAAATCCTGCCTTTTATTAACTGTATAACTTTGGGAAATGTATTAAAGCCTCAGATTCATCACCAACTAAGGTTTAGTCAGTGGTTAAGAGGAACTAGGAAGATGTGCCTCATATGCATTGGTTAAGAGGACAAAATGATATGAAGCAAAGAAAAGGAAAGTTGCATAGTGATTAGCATAGAGTGTACTTTCAATAGATGGCAGCTATTATTATTGGTACCCTTATAAGATTTGATATCTCAGTTGCCCCAAGTGGTACCATCTGATCTTATAACATCTTCGTGGAAAGGTCTACTTTCCCCCAGATGCAGTTAGTTCTCCTCAGTTCAGACCAAAATTCTATGGGAAGTAAGAAGACCCTTGTGTGTGCTGAAGAGAGGGCTTCCAGAAGAAGTGGCACATACCTGCCTTTAGGATCCGCTGGCTTGAGCATGAGTCTGGGAGAATAAGGGTTGATGTTTTGGGCCATTTTACTGACTGATCCAATGGATGGTCTTTCTGAAGATCTATTAAGGAAACAATCACAAGAACAATAAATTCATTTTAGCTGTAAGATATGAAATCAAACTTGGCGTTTAATTAATCTTAGGATCTATAGCAACTTTTGATCAACAAGCATGTTCTGCAAAGAAGCAGAGAATAAATATAACTTTGTGGGCCTGGCCATAGATGTCTGTAACAGCTCCTCAACTCTGTCATTGTAGTATGAAGGTAGCCACAGTGAATGCGTAACTCAAGGGCCTGGCTGCATTGCAATAAAACTTTATTTACAAAACAGGTGACAGGTTGGGTTGGGCCCATGGCCAACCTGAGTTGGCCAAGCCCTGATCTAGAGAAACGAAACCTCTCTATTTGCATATTTATACTAGGCAAGGGTATTTAAAAAGTAGGTTCTGGGGTTGAGGTGGGTCTTTAAAAAAAACCCAAATTATTATTCAAGCAACTCACCATCTTTATTACTATAACAGTTCCCCATCCTTTTTTCTTTTCTTTTTCTCTCCACGTGTCAGTCATTTGAAAGGTTTTGTTACCTATTGACCTAACTAGCAAATATTTGTTGACCTACTGTGTGAAAAGCATTTTAGGTGCTAGTGATAGAAGACTGGATCTGGGGAAATTGTATGTTCAGTAAGCTTACAGTTTGTAGGTGAGACAGAGATGTAAACGGATAGTTGTAATTTGGTGTTGGGGGCTCTAATAGAGGCATCTGCTGTACTCCAGCTGACCACCTGGCCCTGGGAGCTTGTTTTCCAGGACAAACCTGTTTCCTCTAAGTAGTTTCATGAGTTCATGTGCTCGCAGGCAATTTTACATTCCATGGACACATTATCCATAATAAAACCTTAAGTAATGCTCTATTAATTGGATTGGCTTTGCTGACTCACTTTCTTGGGACCGCCCAGAATATCCTGGGAAAGACCATCAATTTGGGGGAAAAATGCATGCTTTTTTGGGGGGGGAAAAGCCAAAATTGAAACACCATCTAGGCATGTGTGCTACACCATTGTTTCCATTCTTGTATATTTAACAAATTAGGAGGGGGGCAGAGAGAGAGAGAAACTGAGAAAGAGCAACACAGTAGTTGACAATTTTTTATTTGCGAAATAATGCCATGATAAACAAAATTATCTGGTTCTTTCATCTTTTCATGAAACAAACGTTATTTTGGCACCAGAATTATCAGGAAAGATATAAACTCTCTGGTATAATGTAATCTGCCTGAAAAATTGATATATGGTCTTTTTTTTTTTTCTCTCATTCATTGTAGACGGGTGGAAATTTCATTGCTGATGAGGTATCGACCCACCACAGATGAGAATTTGGGAACTTCCTGGCTAGATTTCAAATATGAATAGGATCTGCATCATCTCCATTGGCAGGGTGGTGTCTGACTGGTGATTCAGCAACCTTTCCTGGTAGTGGTTCAGAAGGGGCACTTTCATTGCCTTTTTGATAATGGACGTGGCCAGAAGGGGTTGAGATGCAGTCAGTGAAGATAGTGTTTGTGATGGACAGGGATGAGTCCTTCTGGATGGTCCAGTCACCAGCGTGCAACTTCCCTTGTTCTAGTGACAAATAGTGACAATCTGATCTTGCCACCTGATCCCCCAGCTTTAACTTCCATTTCCTTTGCTGCTGACCTAGAGTAGCTGTTGAAACTAGCCACTCATCATCAAACGTGAGCCTTATCCAGGTGTCTTCTGCAGTGGCAAACGCTCATGCTGATGCAGACAACATGGTTTCTTCAAGGGAGGGAGATAGGAGTCCATCCTCTTGGCTAAGGGTAGTCCTTAGTCTATATTCTCATTCTAAGCCACTGTTCTCAAAGCACAGCTCTCCTGGTGGCTGGATTGGAAGGGTCTTTGAGCAGCTACCCCAATGTGCTAGAACCATCCCTCTCTACACCACTGCCTACACCATAGTGTTGAGGCTGGATCACCTGCCAGATCCTCCTCTCCTCATGATGGATTCAGTTTGGGCACCACTAATGTTCTCTAATTCCAGTGCATCTTGATCAAAGCTATCTCAATTCATCAGAAAGGGTCTGATAATATTGGACTTCCAAACAGATGTGTCCAGGATCCCTAGCCTTCTCCTTCCCCTTGGCTCCCTAATCCCTGTGTGAAACACAATCATCTTTTTTTTCTTTTTTTTTTTCCAGAGAGGGACTCTGTACATCCAAGGGCAGTGCTTTTAAAGGCATAAGTGGTTTCTATTCACCCTTCAGCACAGCCGTGATAGCCAAATTAACTTACATTTGCATAATGAAGAGGAGAAATTCATACATGACACAGAACAATAAGATTTACTTTGAGGTGACTTTCTGCCTTTCTTAGAGGAACACCAGGCAGCCTTTAAATAACAACTTCTCTTACTATAGTCTCACTCAGCCCAGTTCCTTGTTAAGTTAGTTTATTATTCAGCTAAAATGTAAGCCAGTTAGTACTCAAATTTCCCATTTAATGATATACTTTTTAAGGAGTGTACATAATTATCATTTCACTTGACTGCAGCTTAATACTCTTAAATGTGGCCAGGCTGCATTAAATTGTGGCCTACCAGCTGAGACAGTCGTTGACAACCATTCTTTAATATAATGTTTTGAAAGTGCTTTGAGATCTTCAGTTTGTCAGGATAGCAGAAATTTGAATGATTGTTTCTTTTATAGTTAAAAAATGCTTATACATTACATTTAGTTTTATTTAATTGACAAGATAAAGAGCAATGCCTCTGTGGTCAGTGAAGACCACAAATATTTGCACAGATATTTAGGTTGTAACCGGTTTACTCTCTCCACTGCAGATTCTATTACCTCTGAAGGCATCAGTATTTTTTTTAAGATTTATTTATTTTAGAGAGAGAGTGCATGCAAGAGCAGGGGAGGGGCAGAGGGAGAGAGAATCTCAAGCGGACTCCATGCTCAGCGCAGAGCCCGATGCAGGACTTGATCTCATGATCCTGAGACCATGACCTGAGCTGAAATCAAGAGTCAGATGCTTAACCGCCTGAGCCACCCAGGCACCCCTGAAGTTATCAGTGTTTCTCCACTCCTTTTCAGCTTCTTTGGACCTTCCAGTAAGAAAGAAAGAAAGTAGGAGGGTGTGGGAATAATTGAATATATGGCTTTTGAAACTAAAGTCTACCTGCTGGGTAGGATGAAGGAGGAAGAAATATATACAATCTCACCAAAAGGTAAAACCGTAATCAGGGAGCAGCTGTTCAGAAGAAAGGGCTGGAAGGATGTGGCAGCAAGGCCGGGGAAGCTGAAAGCCGAGGGTCGGGGTGGGGCTGCATGGGAATGGGCTCAGAGGGAGCGCACATGGAAGGCGCCTTTGAACCTCACACACATAGTGCAAAAGGCTAGTTAAGCAGGGATTCCTCTACCTTGAGGAAGGACATATTTATGTCTATATAAACAGAAATGAAACGTATCACTTTGCTTGTTCCTTTTTCTTGTTAGAAATAGTGCTGTTTTGTGAAGATGGTCCCTTGGCTTGATTTGAGCAGATCAGATGGGATGACCTTGATTTAGTTTAAAGAAATTCTCAAAGTATCAGGCGAGAAAGCTGGCATTCGGGGGGCTTTGAAAAGAATGGCAATGGGGCCATTGCCCTGCATTCTGTGGAGGAGGGAAAAGAGGTCTGGGGAAAGGACAGGAATGACCTGTGTGACCTGAATCTGATGTAGAAGATGGGGGGCCAGGAAGAGGGGAGCACCGGAATCAGATCTGAGCCTCTCCTCCCCTCTCCCAACTTAATGTTTTATAACCTCTTGCAACTTCCAAATGGCTCCTTGTTGTGTTTCTAATATATTCCCGGAGTGGAACTGTCCTCCTGATTATTCCTGCTGCTGGCTCTGTTGCAGGAGGGGCTAAGCATCGGGCCCCAAAACATGACCTTCCTTGATTCCCATCCTCAAACCTAAGTCCTCAGAAAACTTGGGAGTTGAGTGTATGAATAAACATCCGTTACTGCAGCCTGAAAGCTCCAGCCAAGCACTTTTCATAACCAAGGGTCTATTTTTCCCCATATCCAATCAGTTCTGGACCTCAACAGTCTTCACAGTCAACCTCACAGATTAATTACTTCCCCTCCCCCACCATGACTACTACTTCTACCATAATGACAACTGTTATAATTAGCCGGCCTTAATGGAGCACTTGCTATGTGTCAAGCACCACACTGAACCCTTTCTGTGCATTATCTAATACAAGCTTTCCATCTAATAAGGTAGATACCCATCATTCATACAGCAAGACACTCAGAGCAAGTTCTCAGCTTCGACCTGATCTTTCATGATGTCATGCTGCCTTGTTATTTGATGCTTTGGATGCTCTGTTTCTCTGTTGGTCCTGCCTGACTTTGTCTCTGAAACCATCCCCCTCTTACTGCTTTCATGGGCTATAGATCGCCCTCTCTGGGATGTGCCTTCCTCCAAGCCCTGGAGCCCTGGGGGTGGGGGCTTCTGCGTAGCCCAAGGGGTCTCATGGCTGAAAGAGGGGTGTTTGGAGCATCTGTGCCATGCTCTTAGTGCCCTGGAAGGTCTTGCTGTCCTCTCATCATGGCATATGGTGAAGGGCCCCAGTCGATCTCCTGGGGCTCTTTGACTCTGGTGGGCACTGCAGCTAAGCGTGTCTCTTGCTCTCCTTCACTCTAGCTGGTCAGCAGTTCCCAGAAGGCCTACCTGCAATGTCTTTGCCCACATCAGATGCCATTCCTGCTATAGCTGCTTCCTGAGGGAAGTGAACCATCTCCTCCTACCTTCTTCCCACTCTGTCTCACCAAAGTGCTCTGATCTGTTCTCCTGTTTCCAGCAGAGTGCTGCTTGGAAGGTAGGAGGGTGAGGAATGGGATGTGACATGGAAGACACGCCTGGTGAATCTGATGGTGCCACTGGCCACTCTTGACGTCCTGACCTCAGGTAGGTGGTTGTCTGTGTCCGTGTTCTCCTTTCTCTGGAGGCACTCTGCAGCGTAACTAATTCAACAGCTACCATTCATAGGATTAAACACATCCACTCATCACTTGATGGGCGGAGGACAAACTTACCTATTTGGATCTTCTTGGTGGTGGTGTGTTCTCCAGGTACAAGTAAAAAGTAATGCCACTCCGTCAGGCTATGTGCTTTCTCTCAGGGTGAACAATTGCACTCATTTTTTCTTGTAAAGATGTAAAATCCCAGCTCTTAGTAGCTGTGCGAGAGACTAGCCAGTTGTGCATCAAACTGATTCAGTTTTTCCACAGGAACCATGGCCAGACTACTTCTGACAGCCTCCTTTGCCATAAGAATGAGTTCTGGTCAACCCAATGAAGATGGAAGTGATGTATGCCACTTCTAGAGGGAAGACTCTGAGGTCTTATGGGATGGCAGAGCCATTGGATATAAAAAGTCTGGGTCTCTAAGTGAACTCCCTCATTTCCCTCAGTCTGCATTGCACTGCAACAATAAACATTGAACTTACTGTGTTCAATGACTGAGAGTGGGGGGTCTTTGTTACAATAGCTGATTTTATTGATTTAAATGAATATATCATTGTACCAGGTCTTCCTTTCATTTTGATAAAGGTGTTGGATGTCACCAGGATGGAAATAATAAAACGGAAGGAAAGAGGCGATATGGAAAGTAGAAGAAGGAAAGGAGGGAGGGAAAAAAGACAGAATAAAGGAAGGAGAGGAGGGGGTTGGACTGGTGTTTAGATATGTCATTTTGATAAGAAAAAATACTTGCTGCAGTTATACCAGTCCCAACTCTGGATACATATCCCAGATCTTGTACATGCTCTGGCTTGTGGCTCACAGGTAGGGATACTCACCGTGTGACATATAAACACCAATAGGGACATATGGTCCTATTGTAGTCATTGAAATGTTTTCCAACCACCAAGCAATTATCCAATTCTTAGTGAACAGTGTGCTACAAATTTAACTCAATACTGATACTCCCTGGAGATAGTGTTGGATCCCATGGGTTAAAGGCTCAGTCCCACTACAGACACCAACTGCAAGTCCCTTTGTGCTCCTGACTGATGGATCGGCTATAAACCAGAAGTTCCCATGATCCCTTCCTCAGGTTTGATCCTTTGTTAGAGTGGCTTACAAAGCTCAGGGAAATACTTACTTAGGTTTATAGTTTCATTATAAAGGATATGATAGAAGCTATAATGAACAACCAGATGAACAGGTACATAGAGCAAGGTTTAGAAAGGTCCCAAGTGCAGGAGCTTCTGTCCCCAGGGTTTTGGAGGGCACCACCCCTCTGGGCAGGTGGCTGTGTTCACCAACACAGAAGTTCATCGAATCTCATCATTCAGGAGTTTTTGCGGGTCTTATCTGCAGCTCCCATCTCCCCTTTCCCTTTCCAGAGGCTGGGTTGACTGAAAGTTCCAACCTTCTAATGATTGGATGTTTTTGGTGACCAGTCCCACCCTAAAGCTATCTAGTGACCCCATGTTAAGTCATTTCATGCTCAAAAAGGGCTCCTTATAAATAACAAAACACACTCCTATCACTCAGGGCATCCCAAGGGTTTTAGGAGCTCTGTGCCAGGAATTGGGGAAAAAGACCAAATACACTTCTTAATATACCATAGGTCACCATTCCTAGAATATACTCCTCTGCCTTTTGAGGCCTTATTCTTCCTGGGAAGTATCACTCTCTCCTTATTCCTCTAAGAAAATATTTTCTCCATCTTTTTTTATTCTTTTTTTATTTTTATTTAAATTCAACTTAGTTAACATATAGTGTATTATTAGTTTCAGGGGTAGAATTTAGTGATTCATCAGTTGCATGTAACACTCCCTCTCCCCACCCACCTCCCCTCCAGCAATCCTCAGTTTGCTTCCTAGAGTTCAGCATCTCTTATGGTTTGCCTCCCTCTCTATTTTCATCTTATTTTATTTTTCCTTCTCTTCCCCTATGTTCATCAGTTTTGTTTATTAAATTCCACATATGAGTGAAATCATATAGTATTTGTCTTTCACTTAGCATAATACCCTCTAGTTCCATTCACATTGTTGCAAATGGCAAAATTTCATTCTTCTTTGATGACTGAGTAATATTCCATTGTGTGTATATATACCACATCTTTATCTGTTCATTTGTCATTGGACATCTGGGCTCTTTCCATATTTTGGCTATTGTGGGCATCGCTGCTATAAACATTGGGGTGCATGTGCCCCTTTGAATCACTATGTTTGGATCCTTTGGGTAAATACCCAGTAGTGCGATTGCTGGGTCATAGGGTAGCTCTATTTTTAACTTTTTGAGGAACCTCCATATTGTTTTCCAGAGTGGCTGCACAAGTTTGCATTTCCACCAGCAGTATAAGAGGGTTCCCCTTTCTCTATCTTCACTAACATCTGTTGTTTCCTGACTTGTTAATTTTTGCCGTTCTGACTGGTGTGAGGTGGTATCTCATTGTGGTTTTGATTTGTATTTCCCTGATGCCGAGTGATGTGGAGCATTTTTTTCATGTGTCTGTTGGCCATTTGTATGTCTTCTTTGGAGAAATGTCTGTTCATGTCTTCATCTTTTTTTTAATATAATTTTTTTCTTTTCCTTAATGTCAACTCAAATCCTATTCACTTTATAATGTCTTCATAAATGATTTTGATACATATTGATCTTTCCCCATAGTCTCACATTTTGTCTATTAATCATTTTTCAACTAGCAATATATTCTATTGCTTGATATTATTTTTATTTCTGTGTATCTAGATTTCTGTGTGTCTAGATAGAAAGCTCCTTGAGGACTGAGACGGTATCTTGTTCTTTATTCATTGGGTTTTCAGGCACATAATGGATGCTGGAGACCTAATAGGTTTCCATAGTTATTACTAGGGGGCAGATTTCCTATCTATCATAATTTTATGATGTTTTAACATATTTGCATGTTGATGGAAATTAAATAGTTTTTATACTAGTGAAAGAATTCACTAGAAAATTCATGAATTATGGTCTTAGAGACAATTTCTATTATTTTAAGAGAGATATGGTATTGGGAGCACAACTTCCATTTTGTTACAATATTGACAATTCTATAGACCTGTGGGCTTTACACCTCATTAGAGACATTAATAGTGCCAAGAAGTGCCCAGAAGGCAGTCAGCTTTAGTTCAAATAAACAAATGATTAGAAATGACAACAGAAATTTAAACAAAACTCTTATGGATCTTTTCACTCTTCTGGACATTGTTCTCTGTTCTGGTACCTGAAACATACATGCATTCACTCAGCGCCATTCACTTCCCATTCACTCAGCGCCATTCACTTCCACGGTTTCTATTCAGCCCTGAACAGCATTGTATTCTAATGGATATCAGTGGATACACACTGGTAGGAGTTTCTGAAAACTGCCCACAAAATTATAAGAGTAACAAAGCAAAATTTCCTAGCTAGGTGGAAGCTGTTTAGGAATGAAGTAGGAGAAAAGCGAGACCACAAAAGGAGATAGGACCAGGAGCTGGAGGGCATCTGGGAAAAAGGAGTGGAGAGAGTAGGTTGAAGCCTCGCAGCCTAGCCAAAGAGCTCCGCGAGGGGGATAGGATTTCAGAAACCCCTGACAATTCCATGGCTTTCTTTAACTTAAAAGCAGAAAACAATGGCCAAAAGTGCTATTTCAATTTAAATGTGTGAAGAGGAAGCATTATGTCCACATCATATTAATTTGGGCTGTGCTCTGTGAAGAAGAACTGAAAGAGTTCCATTTTTTTTTTCTTCTTACGCCCCTGAGTTTCTTAATCTATTTTTAGCTTTTGTCCTCTCAGCTCCACTAGGAGCTGCCTTGAGACTCAGTCTATGGAAATGTGCCGGGCTCTGAACTGAGCTGTAAAGAATGAAGGTGAAGCTCTGAGCTGTTAGATTCATGGCTGGGGTTTTTACACACACATAAAATATGAATCTCAGTTGTATACAAAGCTGAACCCATCGTGCCAAAAGGATCCAGTCAAGCAGGCCTGTAAAATGAAATCCTCTTGGACTAATTTAAGGAGACCTGAGTGATATGAATTGTGGCCTGCTCAAATGCAGGAAATAAAAAAAAAAAATTCCAACTTGAATACATGCTTCTGTCTTGGTGCAGTTGGCAGCCCTGGTGTATGAACAACGGGAACAAAAAACAGACCGAGAAGTTAGATCTCGATTCGTTTTCCAAATAACTCCTCAGCTCCCTGTTTATACTGGTCTTGTGGGTCTAATGAAATCCTCTTCAGTGAGAATTTAATACAGAGATAAACTTTTCAATAAATAAATGGCTCTGAGTTGGCTGAATGTAATGTCTTCCAGTCTGGTATAACCACTTCTCTGGAATTGGTTTGCAGAGAAGGAAAATGCTTGTAAAACCATTCCTGATAAAAGAATTAATTCACAGAGAACACTGAGCTGGAACCTCTGCCTATCAGACTAAGATTTCTCTATTTCATTCTATTTTTCACTAACCATCTTACAGGTCTTTTGTTATCTTACTAGGTACAAACGCTCAAGGTCCCTCTGACCTTCTTAAGCAAACACTTAAATGGCTATTAGAACAATTAAATACAGTCGTATATAAAAAGGTTTCAATCCCTGTTTAGGAATTTCAGGTGGTAGAATAAGATGGACTTCGAATAACAGGTGTAACCTTAAGGATGGGTTTCATTTGGAGCAACACCCAAGCTCTTACCTTTTGTAAGAAATTAGCTTGTTAGGATTTCAGGAGGGAAGTGCATTGTCTTCAGCACACCTGAACAGGTGATCTACTTTTTCTGTAGAATATAGAAAAGAATTTCTTTGGCTGCCACTGAGTTAAGTGTCAAGGGAAAGATACTTTCATCAGGTCATCAATGGAGCAATTTAAAAATATTTTTTCCATTTTAAAAGATTGAAACAAATATTTTTGAGCCTTAGTGTTGTGGGTGTTCATAATATTCTAGGTCATGATCCTTCACTTGGTAAGTCCATCAACGTACAGAGAAGACAGCATAGTCATGATTATCTTATCAAAAATTAGGTTTCCACCTTCTCATGGTACACATGAAAATCTTAGAAGACAAAATATGCTTTTTCCTTCAATTTCAAAAACGTAACAAAAACCTACAACTTTGTGCAAATTGCTGTGGCTCATTTCTCCCAATGTTGGGTAAATTACTTTTTTCCAACCTCATGTGATCATAAATAAAGGGGAGAATGATGAATGTTGTAATCAATTGTGTAAGTGGTTCATAAGGATTAAAAGTGTAGGAGAAAGTAGACATTGTTTCAAGGAGCTGTGTTATGAAACACTGAGAAATGTATATAAATATAAAGCAAATAATTACTGAACGCAAAAATAAACACTTGCTTATGATTTTTTTCCCTTAAGGAAACAATTTACCGAAAGAAAATGTGAATCTCCAATGTATGGAAAATGTGAATCACAAGGTAAGTTATAACATAAAGATTGCTGAGTAAGCCAAATAAGAATTTTCTGGAACGATTTGCTACTGAGGTATACGCTGCAGAAATTCTAAAAGAGCATTGTGAATACAGCCACTAAAATGGAAATTTTATACACACACATATATATATATTTTTTACTTTGAGGGCCTCTCTTAAATGTTAAAAGTTCTGGTTTTTTTCCTCTAGGGAGAGTTTCTGTTGTTTATAATCCCTGTAAGATAAAATTCCATTTCCTAATACACTTAATCAAAACTTAACTCTGGTGGTGACTATTATTTATTTATTTATTTATTTACTTATTTATTTTTTATTAAGAGTTTATTTATTTGACAGAGAGAGACACAGCGAGAGAGGGAACACAAGCAGGGAGAGTGGGAGAGGGAGAAGCAGGCTTCCGGCTGAGCAGGGAGCCCGATGCGGGGCTCGATCCCTGGACCCTGGGATCATGACCTGAGCCGAAGGCAGACGCTTAACGACTGAGCCACCCAGGTGCCCGTCCACATTATATTTATATATAATAGAATATGTAATAATTCTAGTTTTTCAAAACAATGACAGCATAATCCTGTATATGTTTTTATATGATTTTATGATTTTTAAAAAATTTTTTTGTTATGTTAATCCCCATACATTACATCATTAGATTTAGATGAAGTGTTCCATGATTCATTGTTTGTGCATAACACCCAGTGCTCCATGCAGAATGTGCCCTCCTCAGTACCCACCACCAGGCTAACCCATCCTCCCACCCCCCTCCCCTCTAGAACCCTCAGTTTGTTTTTCAGAGTCCATCGTCTCTCATGGTTTGTCTACCCCTCCGATTTCCCCCCCTTCATTCTTCCCCTCCTGCTACCTTCTTCTTTTTTTTTTTCTCTTAACATATATTGCTTTATTTGTTTCAGAGGTACAGATCTGGGACTCAACAGTCTTGCACAATTCACAGCGCTTACCAGAGCACATATCCTCCCCAGTGTCTATCACCCAGTCATGGTGGTGACTATTTTTGTAAGGTCATTCTAATAGGACCTTTAGCAAAAATGGTGGGCCTGAGCTCAGTTTGAAGTTCAGGCTTGTCAGGCCTGGCAGGTTGCTATAGCTTCAGGGCAAAGCCGCCCTTATTCTGGGGTGGAACTAGGTGCCTGCCGACCAGAGTGATCAGAGACCTACAAAAGTCTTATAACTCAGAGCCCTCTCCCGTCAGCCTAATATTACTACAGAGTTTGAAATCCTGGTGTTAATGATTTCTTCTTATGCTGTATCCAGGGCTGGCAATAGATTTCATTTCACTTTCCTGTGTTGGCAGTGGCCGCTGGGACTGCATCTTTAAGATTGCTCAACTGCTAAAAACATCATTGGAAAAGAGTAGTAAGATTGTTTAACAATGTCTGTCTTGGGTCAAAGCTAGATTGTATCTGACAATCTTGTGGGTTATTAATTTTACCATATAAAGCCCGAATACCTCCTAGAAGGGTACTCTACTATTTGGTTTATGGGATCCTTTTTATTTGGGTAAGTTTGTGTATATGTATGTATACAAGCACACATACTTATATATACATCAAATACATACCTATATAATTATAGATATTGGGAATATATAAATTTATGTATTTATATTTTTACACAAATCATTAAGTATAGAGCTCTACAAATTTTTACAAAGTGAAAATACTGGTATAACTGCTACTCAGATCAAGAATTAGAATATTTCTAATACCCCAAAAAGCCCACCCCCATGTCCCTTCAGTCATTATGACTGCCTTCCTCAATGATAGCAGTATCTTGAGTCCTACCACTGTAGGTTAGATTTGATGGTTTTGAAATTTAGACTAATGAAATCATAAAGTATGTCTTCTTTTTTGTCTGCCTTCTTTAACTCAACCTTATGTTTGTGAGACTCACGCATGCTGTGGCACATGGCCGCAGTTTGTTTTTACTGCTGTATAATATTCCATTTTATGAATATACCATAATGTATTATATTGCTTATTACTGCTAATCAGCATTTGGGTTGTTTCTAGTTTGGGGCTATTAACACTGCTGTGAACATTCTTACATGTGTCTCTTGTAGCATATATGAAGACCTTTCTGTAGGGCATATGCTTAAAAGTACAATTGCTTGGTCATAGGGGATGCATATATTCAGCTTTAATAAACACTGCTAAACAATTTTCTGAAGAATTTGTGTGAATTTATACTATCATCAGAAGTGTTTAAGACTTCTAGATACTGTACATCCTGGCCACCACTTTGGACTGCCATTTTGTAAGATTGTAGTCCTTCTAGTGGGTATGTAGTAGAATCTCACTGTGGCTTTAATTTGCATTTTTCTGGTGATTAATGATGGTGAGCATTGTTTTACATACTTATTAGCCTTTTGATATCCTTCTTTTGTGAAGTATCTCTTTGAGTCCGTAGCCTGTTTTCTTTTGGGCTGATTATCTTTTCCATATTGATTACCAGCATTTAAAAATATATTCTAGATACCAGTCCTTTATGACATACATGTATTCAAAAATCTCCCAGTATGTGCCTCCTTTTCACACCTTTATTGGTGTCTTTTGGAAAACAGAAGTACTTAATTTTAATGAAGTTCAATTTATCTATGGTTATTTTATTGTTAATAATTTTTGTCCTGGGGTGCCTGGCTGGCTCAGTTGGTGGAGCATATGACTCTTGATCACGGGGTTGAGTTGTGAGTTCAAGCTCCACACTGAGTATAGAGATTACTTTCTGCCATTTCTAGGGTGCCAGAAGTTTTTTTTTTTTAATTATGCATAGGTTTTGCATTTTTTTTTTTAAAGATTTTATTTATTTATTTGACAGAGAGAGACACAGTGAGAGAGGGAACAGAAGCAGGGGGAGTAGGAGAGGGAGAAGCAGGCTTCCCGTCGAGCAGGGAGCCCGATGCGGGGCTCGATCCCAGGACCCCGGGATCATGACCTGAGCCGAAGGCAGACGCTTAACGACTGAGCCACCCAGGCGCCCCTAGGTTTTGCATTTTATTAAATGCATTTCTCCAACCACTGAGAAAATCATATGATTTGTCTTCTTTATTCTGATGATGTGATGAATTGTATTGATTTGTTTTCAGAAGTTTGGTCAGTATTACAGCCCCAAAACAAATTAAACTTGGTCAAGATGCATTTTCCTTTTTTATATTTTTGGATTTGACTTAAATTATTCATAGGGTGTTTTACATCTACTTTTATAAAAGCTACTGGCCAATCCTATAATTGAATTTTTTTTTCTTGTAAGGTTCTTATCTACATTTGGTGTCAAGAAGCCATAGAATAAGTTGCTAAGTATGTTTTGTTTTTCTTTCTTAGGAACCTATTGTTTTTAATGTGTAATCAAAGTAATATTACACTTCCCTTTAATGCTCGGAAGAATTCAGCAAGCCATATGGTCCAGAAATTCTCTTTGTGAGTACAAAGTCAGATTTTTCCAGCATTTTACCTATCTTGGCTGAATTTCCAAATTTATTGGCATAGAGTTATTGCTAATATTCCTTTATTATTTTTAAATGTCTGTAAAGCCTGTAGAACCTATCGTACATCCGCATTTTCATTCCCGTTACAGGTAATTTATGCCTTTTGTTTTCCTTGATCAATCTCGCTAAAGGTTTATGAATTTTATTAGTTTTTTTTACATTAAGTTTGATCTTGATTTTCCTCATATGTACCTTTTCTTTCTATTTCAGTGACTTGTGCTCTTTTGTTCTTTAAATAGATTTTTGTTTAATTTTCTCTTTTTTCTCCCAGCTCCCTGAGATTGATACTTAGATCAGGCATTTTTTCCCTTCTGTATGCATTTAAACACTTACTAAATTTCCCCCAAGCTTCACTCTAACTTCATTCCATAAAATTTGATTTTTTATGTTTTTGTTTTCATTCAGTTCAAAATATTTTTTCAATTTCCTTTAGGATTTCTCTTTTGGCCCATGGCTTAAATAGGAATAGATTGCCTAATTTACAAACGTTTGGGGTTTTTTTCAGTTTTTTTTTGTTTTTATTTCTTATTTAATTCCGCTGTGGTCAGAGAATACACCATGTATGATTTCAATACTTTGGAATTTTTGAGACTTACTTTATAGCTCAGCATATGGTTGGTTTTGATAAATGTTTAGTTTACACTAGAAAACAATGTGTTTCATGCAGATGTTGGATGCAGGATTCTATTAATGTCAATTTGGTTAAGTTTGTTAATTGTGTTTTCAAATACTTTACTCCTTTAGTCATTTTTGGTCAGCTTTTTACCTCAGTTACTAAAAGAAGTGTATTGCAATCTCCAAGTATGATTGTAGATTTATTAATTTTTTTCTTATATTTCCTCT
Organism: Neomonachus schauinslandi; assembly: GCF_002201575.2. Taxonomy (NCBI): domain Eukaryota; kingdom Metazoa; phylum Chordata; class Mammalia; order Carnivora; family Phocidae; genus Neomonachus; species Neomonachus schauinslandi. The sequence continues at coordinate 7,872,412 of NC_058408.1, read as the reverse complement.
TATTTTTGCTCTGTTTCTATGGTATTTCCCTCACATCATTTCTCATGTTGTATATTGTCCTTTTATTCTTTTTTGATTAAATTAGGTGATTTGTCTATTTTGTTAAGTTTTAAAAACTCAGGATTTTGATTTTTAAAAATTAAAATTTTTCTATTATCTAACTTATTAATTCCAATTCTATTTTATTTTTTCCCTCTCTATTTCTGTGTGTGTGTGTGTATGTGTGTGTGTTTGGTTCATTTTGCTGTTCTTTTTCTAACTTCTTGAGCTGAGAATTTAATTAATTTTTTTGTTCTTTCATTTATATTGATAAATATATTTAAAGTTAAAAACTTTTTTCATCACTGCTTAACATGGATCCTACAGATTCTAACTGCAGCATGCATTTTCACTTTCATCCAAGAGTTGTTTAATGGAAGTTTTTAAACTAACAGTTAGGGAGGCAACTTTTGTGGTTCTCTTAATTCCTAGTTTTGCTGCACTGTGATCAGATAGTGTTGATCATGATATTTCTAAATTATGAAACTTACTAATGTTTTCTTTGTGATCTCATATATAAACTGCGTCTGTGGGTGTTCACTCTAGAAGAAAGGGAATTCTTCATTACTAGTAGGGTAGACATTCTGATATATATGTTTATTATTTTATAGAATATGTATAGTTACTTGTATCCCCGTGGTCTACTTATTGGCTATATCATTAGATTCTCTATAATCTTAATTCTTGTTTATTTAATTCGTCTTGTGCTGAGAGTAGTGTGTTAAAGCTTCCTATTATCTTATTTCTCTTTCCTTACATCTAAATTTTTGCTTCATGTAATTGGCTAGTGTTATTTGCTATAGATATTCATAATCCTTTTACCTACATCGTGAATCATGCCCTTATAAAAAGGTGTCATTCCTTGTTATGTTTCAATGATATTGGTTCAAATTTTGCTTTGATATCAGTAATGCTGTACTTGTTTTTCTGTTGTTTCTATTTGCTTAGTGAACCTTTGCCCATCTCTTTGATTTGAGCCTTTCAGAATCAGTCGGTTTGGGGCATATCTTGTATATGTAGCAAATATTTGTCTTTTTATGAGCTAAATTAAAAATCTTCCTTTAATAGGTCAGTTAAGTTTATTTCATTTATGCCATATTATTTTATGTTATAATCATTGTGTATGTTTGTCATGTTCCTTTCTCTATATGATAGTTTAAAAATTCTTTATAAATTTGTATAAATTTGTTGGTATATAGGGAAGTTTGTATTTTTGTTCTATTAGGTATCTTTGTGCTTATATCTATTTACTGTTTTTACTTCCTTTGATTTATGAATTGCCTAATTTCAAATTTTTCAGAACATAAAATACAAAAGATAAAGCATAAACCATGTAAGATATGGTTTATTATTTTTCCATCCTCAGTCTCAATTTTGTTTTAATCTTGTATCTGCACTTAATTACATTCAAATCTCACCAGCCATCTTTTTTCTGAATTTCCCTAGTCATCTCTTAGACTGGGTATAGTTTATTTTCTAGATTCTTCAAGAAGGGATAATGAGCTTAGAATTCCTTGAGTTCCTGCATGTTTAAAACTATTCTTCTAGGGGCGCCAGAATGGCTCAGATGGTTAAGTGTCTGCCTTCAGCTCAGGTCATGATCCCAGGGTCCTGGGATCAAGCCCCGCATCAGGCTCCTGGCTCAGCGAGGAGCCTGCTTCTCCCTCTCCCTCTGCCTCTCTCCCTGCTCATGCTTTCTCTCTCTCTCTCTGTATCTCTGTGTCTCAAATGAATAAATAAAATCTTAAAAAAAAAAAAAAAACAACTATTCTTCTATAGCCTTGATAGAGGACAGGGTGACTGGGTATACAGTCTTCGATTTAGACTTTCTTTAGTTGAGTGTTTTGAAAATACTGTTCCATATTTACCTACTTTGTATATTATTTTACAGAAGTTTAATTACAGTCTAATTCTCTTATTCTTATAAATTGACTTAATTTTTTTTTTTTTTGGCCTGGAAATCCCGAGGACATTTTCTTTATCTTTAAAGTCTCACAGTTTCCCTGGGATCAGTCTCAGAGTTGATCTTTGTGGTGACTCCCTTGTACCTCATGGGCCCTTTCTTTAAAAGATTCAGATCCTCTTTTATTTATGGAAAGCTTTCTTGGATTAGACATTTATTTATTTGAGAGACAGAGAATGAGGGGGCAGAGGCAGAGGAAGTGGGAGAGAGAGAATTTTAAGCAGGCTCCACGCCTAGCGGGGAGCCCAAGGCAGGGCTCGATCCCATGACCCTGAGATCATGACCTGAGCTGAAATCAAGAGTCGGAGCACTGGGTGTTACAAGCAACTGAAACACTACATCTGAAACTAATGATGTACTATATGTTGGCTAATTGAATATAAATTAAAAAAAAAAAGAGTCGGATGCTTAACTGACTGAGCCACCCAGGTGCCCCTCTTGGATTAGACTTTTAAATATTAATTTTAATCTCTTTTCTAAAACAACCTTTTTTCTGGGTCTCCAATTTTATGTCAATTTTGTCTTCTTTGTCTCTCTTCTCTTTCAGTCACATTCTCCTTAAATCTTTCAAAATTTTTTCATTTTCCTCATTTCCATTCTTGCCTTTAATGCTCCTTAGTAGCTTTCAGGTTAGTTGCTTCTTCCTCAATTAAGTTTTCACTTAGTGTTTTTTCCTGAAATGATTTTGTCTTTTTCTTCTGTATTTTTCTCTCAGCTCACTTGACTCTCATTTCATCTCTGCCCTTTTTGTGTGTGTGTTTCCATGTCTGTTCTAAGTTTTAAAATTTCTCATGCAGAGTGTTTTCCCCTCATCTCCCCAAATACTTGCTTATGATATTTTAATTCAGTTTGAAGGATTGTGTTTCCTTTTTCGTCACCTTTTCTTGTTGTTTTGTTTTTGTCTTTAGAGGTGTGGAGGTTTTCATTAGCTGAATTATTCTCCTTTTATGTTTTATTTGTATAGTAATTTTTAATAGATGAGAGCTGTTTCTTAGTGTTTCTATGGAGATGGCGGGTAGTTTGGGGTGTTTTATAGCATTCGTATTTTAAGACCATCCTCTTCCATTAGTGCAGTGAAATATAGCTCCTTACTGACAGCCTTTGTCTTATGGAGCTTTGTTTCATTGGGAAGGATGGTGTGTCCTTCAGTGTTAATTTGCTTGATTTCTTTTGTCCTGTGAAATCTTTTGTTTCCTCCTCTTGCTTTTTCCCTCTACCAGGAACCCTTCGTAGGGCTTCCCTCCTTTCTTTTTACCCTCTTCTTAGGCAAAGTGTTATTATTTCAACATTGTCTCACACGAACTTTTTGAGTCCTTTCCCTGTAGTTAGTAAGCTTATCTTTGAGTATATTTGCTATTGTTTTCACACCTACTGAGGGTTTTCTCTTCATGAAGGTTGATTTACATTCATCTCCGGTCTGATGACATTTCCATTCTTCTCACCTCTGTAGTGTTTTTGTTGTTTTGTTTTGTTTTGAGCTGCATTTGCTCTTAGGGAAGGCTTGTAGCAGCAGTTTGAGAGATAACTCATTGGATTTGGTGTGCGTTTTCCTAGTTACAAGAGCCTTGAAGTTGGAATTTTCTGTGTGCTGTAATTATACTAATTTCATGAGATTATGCAGTTCTATTTTTTATTATTGTAATTAATTTTCTTTTGGAGGATATAGTAAGAGATTCAAATTGATGCCACATCCATTACCTTGGCTACCTGGAAATCCAGCTGCTGTTTTTCTAGCACTTTAGAGATACCAATCTATTTTCTTCTGGCTTCCATAATTCATTTATAAAAGTCAACTTTGGATCTCATTGGTCCTTTGAAGATAGTCTTTATTTTTCTGGATGCTTTTAAATTTTTTTCTTTGCTTTTTCTTTCAGAAGTTTCACTCTGATTGGCTGAAATGTGGTTTTCTTTGTCTTTATCTTGCTTGGGATTTGTAGAAATTCTTGAACTGCCTTTTGTCAGTTCAAAATTTTTTGGTCAGTATCTCTTCTTATATTACCTCTTTCCTATTTCCCCCTTTTCTCCAATTAAATACTATTTATTTGAATTTTGTACCATACCCCAGATTTCTCTGTTCTTCACTTCTGAATTTTACATCCTTCTTTGAAACTTTTTGTGTTTATCTGGATATTTTCAGTTGATATATGTCTCAGTTCACTAATCCTTTCTTTTGCTGTGCTTAAATATTGTTTAACCCATCTAGGAGGTATTAGTTATAGTTAAATTTGACTTTTTAGCTTCAGAATTTTTATCTGTTCTTTCTTTGTAGACTTCATCTTGTCATCTATTTGGTTAACTTTATGGAAAGTAACTGTCTTCCAGTCTATGCCTATAAAATCTATATCATCTGCATGTTTCTTTCTTTTTTATAATAGCTTTATTGAGATACAGTTCACATACAATAAAATTCACCTTTTTAGAGTATGCAATTCAATGGCTTTTTAATAAATTAAAAAGTTTGTGCAAATATGACTGCTATCTAAATCTAGTACATTTTTATCACCCCAAGAGGAACCCTGTGTCCATTAAAAGGTATCTTCCAGGGGGCGCCTGGGTGGCTCAGTCGTTAAGCGTCTGCCTTCGGCTCAGGTCATGATCCCAGGGTCCTGGGATCGAGCCCCGCATCGGGCTCCCTGCTCCGTGGGGAGCCTGCTTCTCCCTCTCCCACTCTCTCTGCTTGTGTTCCCTCTCTCGCTGTATCTCTCTCTGTCAAATAAATAAAAAAATCTTTTAAAAAAAAATAAAAAAAAATAAAAGGTATCTTCCATTCTTTCTCCCACCAAGCCCCTGGCAAGTGCTAATCCAACTTCTGTCTCCATGGACTTGCCTATTCTAGACATTTCATATAAAAGGAATCCTACAATACATAGCCTTTTGTGACTGGCTTCTTTCATTTAATATAATGTTTTCAAGCCTCATCCATGTATTAGCATGTGTCTGTATTTTATTGTTTTTTATGACCAAATAATACTTCATTGTATGGATATAGCACATTTTATATGTACATTCATCAGTTAATGGACATTTAGGTTGTTTCTACTTTTTGGCTACTATGAATAAAAGTGCTTTGAACATTTATGTACACATTTCTGTGTAGATATGTATTTTCATTTCTTTTGGGTATATATCTAGAAGTGGAATTGCCTATCATAGGGTAACTCTATATTTAACTTTTGAGAAACTGTCCCCAATTTTTCCCCCAAATAATTGCACCATTTACATTCCCAACATCAAAGTATGAGGTTTACAACTTCTCCACATCTTTACCAACATTTGTACAGATGTCTTTTTATTATTATTATAGCCATACTTCTGGATATGAAGTAGTATCTCCCTGTGATTTTGATTTGCATTTCCTGGATTACTAATGATGTTAAGCATGTTTTCATATGCTTTCTGTTCATTTGTATGTATTATATGGAGGGATGTCTATTGAAATCATTTGTCAATTATTTAATGAGAAGCCTAGGTCATCTTTTGTGTATTCATAAACTACTTGGATAAAGTCCTTTGGAAAATATCCAAAAATATGCCCAAACTCCTGGCCATGTCACATCCAGTGATTCCTCTATTATCAGCATCCCTGAGTTTGCAGCCATTTATCTTCATATCTTATGGTCTTCTTAGGTCTCCCATCAGACTGGTTGGACACACAGTCCTTGGGGATAGTCTCCAAGAGCAGAAGGAAGAGGATGAGTCAAAAGTTGATTTGCAGTGGGGTGACCAGAAGATGTGAGCAGGAGGAGCTAGAAGATGGACCTTTGCATTTCCACGTCTGGTCCTTTTAGGAGACCCTGTAGTTGGCAGGAGGGAGGCAGGAATGGGGAGGTGATGTGGATGCAGGCCCAGATAATTCACAGTTAATGTCATCAGTTGTAAGTTTTCATACTGATGTGCTTAAATATACCATTTTTCTATTTGTTTTATATTTGTTTCATCTCCTCTTAGTTACACTATGATGTAACACTTCCTACAGTATACTTCCATTTCTCCCTCTCACCCTCTCATCCTTGGTGTTATTTTAATCATTCACTTCACTTCTACATATGGTACAGACCCATGAATATGCTGCCTTATGTGGTCACTGACCTTTAATGGAAATTTTAAAGTTACCAAAATTTATTTTTAAATCTTTTGTGTGCAACACCTATTTGCCATTTCCACAACAGTTCTTTCCTTTTGGAGATTGAAGGTCCCATCTGGTATCTTTTTCTTCCTTTATGAAGAATGCCTTTTAACATATCTATTAGCATAGGTCATGGAAACATAATTATCATCTGGTCTTTTTGATATGACATCTTATATCCTGAGTCAGATATGTTTTGTTAGGCTGGCGCATGGTGAACAGGCCAGGAGATAAAACAGTGCATTGAAAATGTAGGCTTCAACAGGTAAACACCACAGAGGCCAGCAGTAGAAAATGTACTTGCTGAATCAAACAGTTAATATATTTTCACTTTTTGAAAGTCAGACAAATAAGAGAAGGTCAAGTGATAAAGGCTGACAGTGATAAATGATCATAAGGGGTATATTAAAATGTATTTTTGTTTCTCTGCTTTCTCCTTAGACTCTGATTGTAGACCCCATATTAGCATAATGAAGTATCCCAAATCAAAGATTATCACAAAAGTTAAAATTCAATGTGTAGCATAATATCTAGTGTAATGTAGATGTTTAATAAATATTTGATGATTGGATACATGAACAGATGGGTCAAAATTGTAGATTCTAGTAGACCCTGAAGGAGAGGCTCCTTTCCTTTACATAATGAAATGCATTTTTGTCTGTAGTTAAGGGAGAGAGAAGGGGGAGATTGGGGTGGTGGACACATAGTGGGTAATAGATTCTAAAAGAAAATGAAGAGTTATTTCTCTCTAATGCCCTTTCAGTGTTATCAACCCTATCATTCATTTTGGAAAATTTGGCAACACAATTGATTTTTCAGAAATCAACTATTCATAGAGCAATAAACTCACCTTTAAGAAGTCAACTAACAAAACCTTAGTTGCGTATATTAGGTTGGGGGAGAGAAGAGGATAGACTCAAATTTAGCAGCTTAAACAGATTTCCCACTATTGAATCTGACTGCAAAAATTTGCCCTTTTTGAAAAGGAAACCTAAAAGAATAACGATGTAAAGAACTCAGAGTTGACAAGAAAACTTCCTATACAGGATAATGGTAGTGTTTTCTTGTTTTTTTCTATTTCTGAGGTTTTCTTATTAGATTAACTTACTTAAGACAATGCTTTCGAGCCTGGTTCTTCTTTGCAAAGAATAGATGGTGTGCAATTCCTCAAGAACCTAAAGAAAGAGTAGCCTTACATGAAAACATAAGTGGACCCTGAAACAAAACTTCACATTTCAGAGAACATTATAGCCACCAACTTGTATGCTCTCACCATAAATATTGTGACTCTTGAAGGACACAAAATTTCATTCTTTTACCAAAATCTAGAAATTGCAGCTGAGGATCTTAAGAGAACCACTACTTACTTTACCTGTTCAATCTCATCCACAGGTCAAAGTCAGAAGCATCCTTGTTTGTTCGTGTGTGTAATCATAAGCACATAATTAACTGGGCTGCTTTCCTGGCTGGTGTTAGAGTTGTTTTCTGGAAAATTGTAAGAATCTCTCTTTGTTTGGATCTAAATACTATCACAGAAGGGAGGTCCTTAAAGACCATCATGTGGGAAGTTGAGGTTTGACTATCTTGTTCAAGGTCATAAAACCAGTTAAATTTTTCTACTATTCTTTGGGGGAATTTTTTCAATTAAATTATGATAGTTACTTTCCTACTGGTGTAAAATGACTTTAAAGTTTTTTAAAACTTAATAATCATAACATTGGCAAAATTATTTTTGAAGATGAAACAAAGAGGCCACTCAAACTGAGAGGCATTAGGAGTTTATAAAGTTACAATAATTCCAACAATGTAATGCTGATAAACCTATCAATGGAATAGACAAGAAAATCCAGAAACATCTAGTATATGGGAAAACTAGCATTTCAAATAAGTGTAGACATTTAAATAACTTGATTATTTGTGGTAAGTAATTGGAAAAACTAGGATACTCAATTGCCTATATCAAATAATATACCACATTGAATTACAGATTTATTAAGAGTTGAATAAGAAAATAAAAATTATTAAAAAATAAAATACAGGTGAAAATTTAAATAACTGAAAAGCAGGGATGGTTTCCTTAAGAATAACTATAAAAGAGAACTAAGTGGAAAAATGGCAGATTTAATTTTATTAAAAAAACTTTCTACATAAAAACACCTATACATTTAATATCAAAGGAACTAGTTTGTAAAATTTGTATAATTTTGTAAAATAGAAAGTTTTTATAACTTCATAGAGAAAAAGCTATAAATCAATAGGAAAAATAAGCAAAAATAAATGAGACTCACACAGCAATCCGCAAAAGAACTGAAACAATCACTATAGGTATTTAAAAAAATTTATGATCACTAATTATCAAACCAGAGTAAATTAAAAATGAAAAACAACAACATCATTTTTATCTGTGAAATTAGTGAAGATTTAAAAATATAATAATAATTTCTGTTTTTTGATAAGGGTGCAAAAAAATTGGTACCCTCATAATTTGAACAGAAGACAGGACAATTAAACAAGATAAAACAGGATAATTAAATTATGATGGTACAGACTATGAAATTTTATGTAAGTATTAAAATACATGCTTTAGCAGAATAATTTGATGACATGAGCAAATAGTCATATTCTATTGCTAAGTGACGTGTGTAGAGTCACTTTAAAATAATTTTATCTGATGCTGTAACTGTATTTATACTTAATGAAGGATATATACCAGTGGTAGGTTTTCTTAATAAGTTGCTATATTTTCCAAATTTAGATAATTAGCATTTATGTCTTCTAGAATCAGTAATAGTTATTAACGACAGAAAAAGTCTGGAAGCATATGTAGCAAAAATGTAACAATTATTACATCTAAATGCTGATAAAAATAATTTTATCTTTTTATTTTATATTTTCCAAACTTTGTATAATTAATATTTGATTTTTATAATGAGATAAAACCCTTTATGATCCAAATTATTGGTGTATATGTGTGTACAGAAGAGAATTGTAAATATATATACCAAAAACATCAGCTTTGATGGCTTCTGGGTAGTGAGATTTTGATGATTTTAATTTTCTTCCTTATACTTTCTGATATTTTCTATTTTCTATTTTACAAATGTATAAGAACAAAAATCGAAGTACGTAAGTGTCCATGCTGTGTTGTATTTAAATATTGCGTAACATTTCTATAGTAGAGTCAGGTTTTTTGTGCTTACACATGCTGTAACAAGAAGCAGAGTTTCTCTGCGTGAAGGTAGTATTTATGTATTTAAATTACTAGCAAATTAAAGCACAATCTAACAGCTTGCAATTCTTGCTGAAATGGAGACGTGGAGGCCTGATATAAAACAGGAAACATTATGATTGCCGAACAGTTATTCACATGGGGTCCCAGTGACAAGGGAACTTACTTTGAACTGATTTTGCTCTTTCTGCTTCTTTTTTGGTGGCTGGAAAAAGAGGATGGACAGGAGCAGAAATGTCAAAAAGAATGGATAGGTGGTCATGCTTTTATTTAGCTTTATTAAATGAGTGGGGACGAGTTGGTGGCTGACATACATCAAAATAGCACACAAATAATTGAGGAAACAAAAACCAGCTGAAAGTTGAGTAGATGCTGCCAGGAGGTCATTTAACCTCAATCTGGACTGAAATCCAAGAACAGTGTTAGGAGGATTTTTGACATAATATAAAAATTTGTAAAAAGTGACCTTTTCAATGTTTTGTATAAAGCAAGGTTAGAGTAAACAGAGATTGATAACTTTTTTTTTTTTTGAATGTCTGAGTTTTAATTTTTTTTTATTCTTATGTTAATCCCCATACATTACATCATTAGTTTTAGATGAAGTGTTCCATGATTCATTGTTTGTGCATAACACCCAGTGCTCCATGCAGAATGTGCCCTCCTCAATACCCACCACCAGGCTAACCCATCCTCCCACCCCCCTCCCCTCTAGAACCCTCAGTTTGTTTTTCAGAGTCCATCGTCTCTCATGGTTCGTCTCCCCCTCCGATTTCCCCCGCTTCATTCTTCCCCTCCTGCTACCTTCTTCTTCTTCTTTTTTTTTTCCTTAACATATATTGCATTATTTGTTTCAGAGGTACAGATCTGAGATTCAACAGTCTTGCACAATTCACAGCGCTTACCAGAGCACATACCCTCCCCAGTGTCTATCACCCAGTCACCCCATCCCTCCCACCCCACCCCCCACTCCAGCAACCCTCAGTTTGTTTCCTGCAATTAAGAATTCCTCATATCAGTGAGATCATATGATACATGTCTTTCTCTGTTTGACTTATTTCACTCAACATAATACCCTCCAGTTCCATCCACGTCGTTGCAAATGGCAAGATCTCATTCCTTTTGATGGCTGCATAATATTCCATTGTATATATATACCACATCTTCTTTATCCATTCATCTGTTGATGGACATCTTGGCTCTTTCCACAGTTTGGCTATTGTGGACATTGCTGCTATAAACATCGGGGTGCACGTACCCCTTCGGATCCCTACTTTTGTATCTTTGGGGTAAATACCCAGTAGTGCAATTGCTGGATCATATGGTAGTTCTATTTTCAACTTTTTGAGGAACCTCCATACTGTTTTCCAGAGTGGCTGCACCAGCTTGCATTCCCACCAACAGTGTAGGAGGGTTCCCCTTTCTCCGCATCCCCGCCAACATCTGTCGTTTCCTGACTTGTTAATTTTAGCCATTCTGACTGGTGTGAGGTGGTATCTCATTGAGATTTTGATTTGGATTTCCCTGATGCCGAGCGATCTTGAGCACTTTTTCATGTGTCTGTTGGCCATTTGGATGTCTTCTTTGGAAAAATGTCTGTTCATGTCTTCTGCCCATTTCTTGATTGGATTCTTTGTTCTTTGGGTGTTGAGTTTGATGAGTTCTTTATAGATTTTGGATACTAGCCCTTTATCTGATATGTCATTTGCAAATATCTTCTCCCATTCTGTTGGTTGTCTTTTGGTTTTGTTGACTGTTTCCTTTGCTTTGCAAAAGCTTTTTATCTTGATGAAGTCCCAATAGTTCATTTTTGCCCTTGCTTCCCTTGCCTTTGGCGATGTTTCTAGGAAGAAGTTGCTTCGGCTGAGGTTGAAGAGGTTGCTGCCCGTGTTCTCCTTTAGGATTTTGATGGACTCCTGTCTCACATTGAGGTCTTTCAACCATTTGGAGTCTATTTTTGTGTGTGGTGTAAGGAAATGGTCCAGTTTCATTCTTCTGCATGTGGCTATCCAATTTTCCCAACACCATTTGTTGAAGAGACTGTCTTTATTCCATTGGACATTCTTTCCTGCTTTGTCAAAGATGAGTTGACCATAGAGTTGAGGGTCCATTTCTGGGCTCTCTATTCTGTTCCATTGATCTATGTGTCTGTTTTTGTGCCAGTACCATGCTGTCTTGATGATGACAGCTTTGTAATAGAGCTGGAAGTCCGGAATTGTGATGCCGCCGGCTTTGCTTTTCTTTTTCAACATTCCTCTGGCTATGCGGGGTCTTTTCTGGTTCCATACAAATTTTAGGATTATTTGTTCCATTTCTTTGAAAAAAGTGGATGGTATTTTGATGGGGATTGCATTGAATGTGTAGATTGCTCTAGGTAGCATTGACATCTTCACAATATTTGTTCTTCGAATCCATGAGCATGGAACGTTTTTCCATTTCTTTGTGTCTTCCTCAATTTCTTTCATGAGTATTTTATAGTTTTCTGAGTACAGATCCTTTGTCTCTTTGGTTAGATTTATTCCTAGGTATCTTATGGTTTTGGGTGCAACTGTAAATGGGATTGACTCCTTAATTTCTCTTTCTTCTGTCTTGTTGTTGGTGTATAGGAATGCCACTGACTTCTGTGCATTGATTTTATATCCTGCCACTTTACTGAATTCCTGTATGAGTTCTAGCAGTTTTGGGGTGGAGTCTTTTGGGTTTTCCACATAAAGTATCATATCATCTGCAAAGAGTGAGAGTTTGACTTCTTCTTTGCCAATTTGGATGCCTTTGATTTCTTTTTGTTGTCTGATTGCTGTGGCTAGGACTTCCAATACTATGTTGAATAGCAGTGGTGATAGTGGACATCCCTGCCGCGTTCCTGACCTTAGGGGGAAAGCTCTCAGTTTTTCCCCATTGAGAATGATATTCGCTGTAGTTTTTTCATAGATGGCTTTTATGATATTGAGGTATGTACCCTCTATCCCTATACTCTGAAGAGTTTTGATCAAGAAAGGATGCTGTACTTTGTCAAAAGCTTTTTCTGCATCTATTGAGAGGATCATATGATTCTTGTTCTTTCTTTTGTTAATGTATTGTATCACATTGATTGATTTGCGGATGTTGAACCAACCTTGCAGCCCAGGGATAAATCCCACTTGGTCATGGTGAATAATCCTTTTAATGTACTGTTGGATCCTATTGGCTAGTATTTTGGTGAGAATTTTTGCATCCATGTTCATCAAAGATATTGGTCTGTAATTCTCCTTTTTGATGGGGTCTTTGTCTGGTTTTGGGATCAAGGTAATGCTGGCCTCATAAAATGAGTTTGGAAGTTTTCCTTCCATTTCTATTTTTTGGAACAGTTTCAGAAGAATAGGTATTAATTCTTCTTGAAATGTGTGGTAGAATTCCCCTGGGAAGCCATCTGGCCCTGGGCTTTTTTTTTTTGGGAGATTTTTGATGACTGCTTCAATTTCCTTAGTGGTTATAGGTCTGTTCAGGTTTTCTATTTCTTCCTGGTTCAGTTTTGGTAGTTGATACATCTCTAGGAATGCATCCATTTCTTCCAGGTTATCTAATTTGCTGGCATCGAGTTGCTCATAATATGTTCTTATAATTGTTTGTATTTCTTTGGTGTTGGTTGTGATCTCTCCTCTTTCATTCATGATTTTGTTGATTTGGGTCATTTCTCTTCTCTTTTTGATAAGTCTGGCCAGGGGTTTATCAATCTTGTTAATTCTTTCAAAGAACCAGCTCCTAGTTTCGTTGATCTGTTCTACTGTTCTTTTAGTTTCTATTTCATTGATTTCTGCTCTGATCTTTATTATTTCTCTTCTCCTGCTGGGTTTAGGCTTTATTTGCTGTTCTTTCTCCAGCTCCTTTAGGTGTAGGGTTAGGTTGTGTACTTGAGACCTTTCTTGTTTCTTGAGAAAGGCTTGTATTGCTATATACTTTCCTCTTAGGACTGCCTTTGCTGCATACCAAAGATTTTGAATAGTTGTGTTTTCATTTTCATTGGTTTCCATGTATTTTTTTAATTCTTCTTTAATTTCCTGGTTGACCCATTCATTCTTCAGTAGGATGCTCTTTAGCCTCCATGTATTTGAGTTCTTTCTGACTTTCCTCTTGTGATTGAGTTCTAATTTCAAAGCATTGTGGTCTGAAAATAGGCAGGGAATGATTCCAATCTTTTGGTACCGGTTGAGACCTGATTTATGACCTAGGATGTGATCTATTCTGGAGAATGTTCCATGGGCACTAGAGAAGAATGTGTATTCCGTTGCTTTGGGGTGGAATGTTCTGAATATGTCTGTAAAGTCCATTTGGTCCAGTGTGTCATTTAAAGTCTTTATTTCCTTGTTGATCTTTTGCTTAGACGATCTGTCCATTTCAGTGAGGGGGGTGTTAAAGTCCCCCACTATTATTGTATTGTTGTCGATGTGTTTCTTTGCTTTTGTTATTAATTGGCTTATATAATTGGCTGCTCCCATGTTAGGGGCATAGATATTTACAATTGTTAGATCTTTTTGTTGGATAGATCCTTGAAGTAGGATATAGTGTCCTTCCTCATCTCTTATTACAGTCTTTGGTTTAAAATCTAATTTGTCTGATATAAGGATTGCCACCCCAGCTTTCTTTTGGTGTCCATTAGCATGGTAAATGGTTTTCCACCCCCTCACTTTCAATCTGGGGGTGTCTTTGGTTCTAAAATGAGTCTCTTGCAGACAGCATATCGATGGGTCTTGTTTTTTAATCCAGTCTGATAGCCTGTGTCTTTTGATTGGGGCATTTAGCCCATTTACATTCAGGGTAACTATTGAAAGATAGGAATTTAGTGCCATTGTATTGCCTGTAAGGTGACTGTTACTGTATATTGTCTGTGTTCCTTTCTGGTCTATATTGCTTTTAGGCTCTCTCTTTGCTTAGAGGACCCCTTTCAAGATTTCCTGTAGGGCTGGTTTTGTGTTTGCAAATTCCTTTAGTTTTTGTTTGTCCTGGAATCTTTTTATCTCTCCTTCAATTTTCAATGACAGCCTAGCTGGATAGAGTATTCTTGGCTGCATATTTTTCTCATTTAGTGCTCTGAATATATCCTGCCAGTCCTTGCTGGCCTGCCAGGTCTCTGTGGATAGGTCTGTTGCCAATCTAATGTTTCTACCCTTGTAGGTTACATATCTCTTCTCCCGAGCTGCTTTCAGGATTTTCTCTTTGTCTATGAGACTCGTAAGTTTTACTATTAGATGTCGGGGTGTTGACCTATTTTTATTGATTTTGAGAGGGGTTCTCTGTGCTTCCTGGATTTTCATGCCTGTTTCCTTTCCCAAATTAGGGAAGTTCTCTGCTATAATTTGCTCCATTATACCTTCTGTCCCTCTCTCTCTTTCTTCTTCTTCAGGGATCCCAATTATTCTAATGTTGTTTCGTCTTATGGTATCGCTTATCTCTCGAATTCTGCCCTCGTGATCCAGTAGTTGTTTATCTCTCTTTTTCTCAGCTTCTTTTTTTTCCATCATTTCATCTTCTATATTACTGATTCTCTCTTCTGCCTCATTTATTCTAGCAGTTAGCGCCCCCATTTTTGATTGCACCTCATTAATAGCCTTTTTGATTTCTACTTGGTTGGATTTTAGTTCTTTTACTTCTCCAGAAAGGGTTTCTCTAATAACTTCCATATTTTTTTCAAGCCCAGCTAGTATCTTTAAAGTGATGATTCTGAACTCTAGATCTGACATCGTACTAATGTCCGTATTGAGTAGGTCCCTGGCAGTCGGTAGTACCTCTTGTTCTTTTTGTTGAGGTGATTTTTTCCGTCTTGACATTTTGTGCAGAGGAGAATAGATTAATGAGAGAACAAAATGCTAGCAGAGTAACAACGTCCCCAGAAAATATACTCTAAACAAATCAGAAAAGACTTGAAGCAGTGGGAAAAGAAAGGGAAAGAGAGGAAAAAGAAAAAGAAAAAGAAGAAAAAGAAAAAGATAAAGATAAAAACAAAAACAAAACAAAACAACAACAACAACAAAAACCAGAATGTGATCAAATATGATCAGGCTGGTATATAGATCAGTTCCACACACTAGATTTGGGGTGTATTTTGGTCTTTTAGAAGAAAGTGCCTCCCAAAATTTTAAAGAAAGAAAAACTTATATATGTACAAAAATAAGGGTTGATATGATGAAGGGATGGAATATGACTGTAAAGATGGAAATTATAAAAAATTTTATAAAAGGAATTGATAAGAAGTTTGAAAAAAAGAAAGAAGAGGATTTAAAAAAAGAAAAAAAAAGGGAGAGGATGTGATCAGGCAGGGGAATAGAAAACACCATATACTAGAGATTTAGGGTATATTTTAATCTGTTAGAAGAAACTATCTCAAAATTTTAAAGAGAGAACAACTTATATATATAAGCCAAAAATACGGGTAACTACTATGAAGGGATAGAATATGACTCTAAAAATGAAAAATAAAAATGTTTTTTTTTTAAAAAAGGGATTGATAAGATGTTGGTTGAAAAAGGGAAAAAGAAAAATTCAAAAAGAAAAAAAAAGAAAAAAAGACAGTTAAAAAAAATTAACTTTGAAAGACTAAAGAATCATGGTAAAAAAGCCATGGATTCTATGTGCAGTAGTCCCCTAGCGCTGGAGTTCTGCCGTTCTCATTGATCGGTAAACTTGGTCTTGGCTGGCTGTTCTCGCTGATCTTCTGGGGAGGGGCCTGTTGCCTTGGTTTCCAAATGTCTTTGCTGGAGGCAGAATTGCCCCGCCCTTGCCCCCTCCCAGCTAAGTAATCTGCTGGGGTTTGCTCTCCGGGGCTTTTGTTCCCTGTGAGCTTTCCGTACAGCTTTGGAGGCGGAGAGTGAAAATGGCGGCCTCCCAATCTCCGCCCCGGAGGAGCCGAGAACTCGGGGTCCCGCTTCTCAGTGAGCCCCCAGAGAAAAGCCGTCAGTCACTCCCGTCTCCCCGGTCTCCAGCCGCACTCCGTGCTCACCCGGCCTGTGACCGCGCGTTTCTATCTCTGGCACCCGACCCCGGGTGGAGTCTCCAAACCCAGCAGATCCCTGCGGCGCACTCCCGCGCGGCTCCTCCCGGGGGAGGAAGGTGAGTCTCCCCGGATCTGCCGCTTGTTGGGTCCCTGCTGGAGGAGCAGGGGTCCGACTGTGCCGCGGATCACGGTTTATGGCCACCCCGAGCTGAGAGCCCGCGCCTAGGCTCCGCCTCTGCAGCCGGCTTCCCTGCTCAGTTACCCGGGAGCTCTGCCGCACTCAGGCACCCTCGGTCTTTCTGTGACCCCGAGGGTCCTGAGACCACACTGTCCCAGAGGGTTCCACCCCCCAGTTAGCCCCCAGAGTGACGTCCCTTGGCGGAGCAGACTTTTAAAAGTCCCGATTTTGTGCTCCGTGGCTCTATCACTTGCCAGAAGCGGCCGACGGAGGCCCCTCCCCCGCGGTCTATCCTCCCAAATATCGCCTCGGATTCACTTCTCCGCACGTCCTACCTTCCAGAAAGCGGTCGCTTTTCTGTTCAGAGAGTTGTTGCTCTTCTTTTCTTCGATCTCTTGTTGGGTTTGTAGGTGTTCAGCATGGTTTGATCCCTATCCAGCTGAATTCCTGAGAGGAGACGAAATCCAGGTCTCCTACTCCTCCGCCATCTTGCTCCGCCCCCAGATTGATAACTTTTGAAGACTAATTCAAAAAAAAAAAAAATCTAATGATACTGAGGCATTGGGTTTCTTGGTTAATTTGCTTGGTGGCAGCATTAAAATTTTCCTTTAACTTTTTTTTTTATTGTGGTAAAATATAACATGAGATTTGCCATTTTAACCATTTTTAAGTGGACATTTCAGTGGTATTAATTACATTCATGTTGTGCAACCATCATGACCATCTCCAAAACTTTTTTATCAGGTTGAACAGAAATTCCATACCATTAAAAAATAACTCACAATCACCCATCCCCCCCCCGCCCCCCCCCCGCTGCAGCTACTTTTGCAGTCAGGAAATGAGAGTCCTCCAACTTTCTTTTTCTTTCTCCATATTATTTTAGTTATTCAAAGCCCCTTGCTTTTCCATATGAATTTGAAGATTGGCTTTTTTCCATTTCTGTAAAGAGCTGTTGGAATTTTGATAGGGATTGCATTGAATCTGTAAGTCACTTTGTATTAACAACTTCGCAATATGGAGTCTTCCTATCCATGAGCACAGGAGATCTGTCCATTTATTTACATCTTCTTCAGTTTCTTTTGGCAATGTTATCTTGGATATGATACCCAAAGCACAAGGGACAAAATCAGAAATAAACAAGTGGGACTAAATCAAATTAAAAATCTTCTGCACATCAAAAGAAACCGTCAACAAAGTAAAAAGACAACCTACAGAAGGAGGAAAAATATTTGCAAACTCTATATCTGATAAGGGCTTAATATCTAAAATACATTAAGTACTCATAGAACTCAATAATAAAAACAAAACAAATAACCCAATTAAAAAAATGGGCAAAAGACCTGAACAGACATTTCTCCAAAGAAGATATACAAAATGCCAACAGATCCATGAAAGGATGCTCAATACCACTAATCATCAAGGAAATGCAAATCAAAACCACAGTGAGATATCACCTCATTGTTGCAATGGCTATCATCAAAAAGGCAAGAGATAAAAAATGCTGGCATAGAAGTGGAGAAAAAGGAGCTCTTGTGCATTGTGAGGGGCCATATACATTGGTATAGCTTCTATGAAAAACAGTATACAGGGTCTTCAAAAAATTAAAAATTGAACTACCATGCAGTCCAGCAATTCTACTTCTGGAAATATATCCAAAGGAAACAGGCCCCTTAACTCTGAAAGATATCTGAACCCCCATGTTCATAGCAGCAGTATTCACAGTAGCCAAGACATGGAAATAGCCTATGTGTCCATTTGATGGGTGCATAAAGGAGTTGTGGTGTATATATATATAGTCAAAAGAAAATTATTTAGCCATAAAAAATAAGAAAATCCTACCATTGGTGATAACATGGATGGACCTCAAAGGCATAATTATGCTAAGTGAAATAAATGAGAGAAGGACAAATACTGTATGGCCTCACTTATCTGTAGAATCTAAAAGCAAACAGACACACCTACAAACCAAACTCACAGAAAGAGATCAGACTTGTGTTTATCAGAGGGGGTGGGTGGGTGGGGAGAATTGAAGGAAGGTGATCAAAAGATGTAAACTTCCCATTATAACATCAATCAGTACTAGGGATGGAATGTACAGCATGAAGATTACAGCCCACACTGCTCTTTGGTACATGGGAAGTTGTTAAGAGAATAAATACTAAGAGTTCTCATCACAAGGAGAAAATTTTTTTCCTTCTTTCCTTCTTTTTTCTTTATATTGTACTTACAGGAAAAGATGGATGTTAGCTGAACCTATTGTGGTCATCATTTTACAATATATGTAAATCACATCATCCTGTACACCTTAAGTTTATACAGAGATGTAAGCCAATTATTTCTCAATAAAACTGGAATTTTTTTTTTTATTTATTAGAGAGAGAGAATGAGAGAGAGCACATGAGAGGGGGGAGGGTCAGAGGGAGAAGCAGACTCCCTGCCAAGCAGGGAGCCCGATGTGGGACTCGATCCCGGGACTCCAGGATCATGACCTGAGCCGAAGGCAGTCACTTAACCGACTGAGCCACCCAGGCGCCCCAAAACTGGAATTTTTTTTTAATGAGAAAAAAAAAAAAACACGAGGGAAATCGAATGGAAAAGCTGACTACTTTCTGCATTGGACAAGCGCCTGTGTCAGAGGAAGCTAGCCATTCAGACGCGAAGAATTCAAGTCTCTGGAGAGCTTATAGACTCACACTCAGAACATGGTAATAAAAGGTGTTCCTGCTTTAATATAGAGAATACAGCAAGCCTAATTACATCTTTCTTGGATTTCTGAGGACATGGAAAATTCTCAGTGAGATAATTCTGAACATGAGTTAAGTTATGGGACAATTTGGTAAATGGTAAGTGGAGAAAGTTCAGAAGATTAGGTAGATCAGGTAGAGGCTTCAAACATTTCTTTGGATGTTTGGCATTTTCAAGAGGCAAAATAGCTGATGTTATCTTGCTAATTTTTTTCCTTTCTCAAAAGAAGTAGTAAGCTATTTTAGATTTCATTTGAATTTATCAGGATTTTCTGTAAATGCTTCAGATTAAAACAAGACACAATAAAACTCTGAGGCAAACCTTGATGTGATTCTAATGTGTAAATCAGGATTTCCTGGAACAGCCTCAAGACGGTTGGGCCAAGACTGGGTGGCCTCTCCCTGAAGACATGTTGAAGGACCTTCATCAGACATCCCCAGACAGCCTTCCTGAATTCTCAGAGGTGATGAGGACTCTTCCACCCAAATGGCGTCTTCAATCCAAGTGAGTCTGAAGGGTTTTACTGCTTCAGAATATTTTGGCCGCCAAACTCTCAAGATGTTCCTGAGTCTACTTGGGAAATTTTAAAATTTCCTGGAAATACCTGATAAAACGATATGGACTTTAAATTTTAACACTTAGAATAGGACTTAAGATATTTGGGAGGCATTGCTGGATTGAGTCACAGATTTCCCCCATGGTCTTTATTTGTCACTCTTCCTCTCATACTGACTTTTTGCAGAGATGTCCTTTTCAAGGAAAAAGAAAAAAAAAAAAAGGCCTGAATTCTCTTCTGCTTTCCTCTGATTGGTTTCTTAATGTGTTTGAGGCCCTGATGACTGGAAAGTGGAGGGCTTCAAAGTCTGTATCTTAAAATTTATAGCTTAGCTGCTTGGATTTTATAATAATATAGGAATGATGTGGGAGTTGATGGTGTAAAACAAATTATAGAGTTGTAGCCAAGGATTTATGAAAACCCTGGTGCGGTGTAGAAAGATCACATTTCTCACAAAGTAGGTGTCAGTTTCTCAACTAAGTCTCCTTGGGCATAAAAAAAAAAGAGGCATAAGAGGTTTATGATGATTATTATTATCATCATTTGTAGTATTAATAAGAAAATGCTACTATACCAACATGTAGCTGCATTTCCTGAGTAGCTTTGTAATATTTTGTTAGGTGTCCTTCAAAATAATCTTCAGAGGTAGATCATTAAGGCCCACTTTCAGATACTAAAAGAGAGACAATAAACTAAATGAGTTTAGAGGCAAACAGTGACCAGGTCTTGTACCTGCTGGACCCCACACAGAGGGCACCCAAGACATGACTCTTAGATGGTTCATCAGGCCAGCTTTTTAATTGTTTTTTTTAAAGGAAAAGATTTAAAAAAATAAGGACATAGCCTTGGTTCTGGACTCAGAGAGCTACCTCTTAGAGAAGTCTATTCTGTAGAGTCCTGGGCAATAGTGACTATCTGTCTCCATCTCAACCCTAGGAAGACTATTCCACACAGTCATTCTGATGGGCAGAAACTGTTTTTACAATTTGGTCCAATTGCATTGGTCCAGGAGAGGGCACTAGATTTTGGGCTGTCTGGTTATAGTTTGGCCAGCCATGTGTTTTCCTGTGTGGCCTGGCTTTAAAAAAAGATGTGGCAGTCTCATAAAATTTCTCTTCACAAGCATTTGCAATTAGGAAACCAGGAGGAAGAGGGAGGTAGTGGTGGGGCCAGAAGATGAATGGAGGTATTGAGAGATGTGAGAGAGAAGTAGGTCTAAAAAAATGGGAAACAGGTTTAAACTCAACGTATAAGGCAGAAAACATGAGTAAGCATAGAGAACAGGGTGGATGGACAGAAAGAGGCACCTCAAGATGGGGAGCCCATGGGTGGTGCCAGAGCACATGCCCGCTTGCCTCCTAAAAGCATCCCAGCTTCCTGTTGTGATTCCTGTGGGTAGGATGGCAAGGTCTCGGTTTCTATGAGGTCTCTGCATCTTTTTTTTTTTTTAAGATTTTATTTATTTATTTGATAGAGAGAGACGCAGCGAGAGAGGGAACACAAGCAGGGGGAGAGGGAGAGGGAGAAGCAGGCTTCCAGCTGAGCAGGGAGCCTGACACTGGGCTCGATTCCAGGACCCTGGGATCGTGACTTGAGCTGAAGGCAGACACGACTGAGCCACCCAGGCGCCCCGAGGTCTCTGCATCTTTACATAAAAACCCCCAACCCATCATTTTGGGAAGCAGTTTGAATGCATCTGTCTTGCTTAGAAATGCAAATAACCCTTACCATAATCCCCAGAAGGTACCATTTGAAACACAGGAGCCCAATGCATGGTTTTGGTTTCACGAGGAGATACAACAACGCTGAAACACACACTGCTCTCTGTCCTCTCGATCAGGGTTACTGCAAAACACAGCTTTATAGTTCGGAGTGCTTCTTGCTGTCAGCTTATAGGAAAGGGTTATGGGAAATATGAAAAAGAACGCCTTTTTTTCTTTTATTGAGGTATAATTGACACAATGTTATATTAGTTTCAGGTGTACAATAGGTGTTCGACACTTATATACGTAACAAAGTAATCACCACAATAACAGTTACCATCCATCACCATACAAAATTATTATGACATCACTGACTATGTTTTATGATGTACTTTACGTCCCTGTGACTTATTTACTGTATAACTGGAAAGTTGTGCCTCTAAACACCTTTCACCTACTTCGTCCGTTCCCCCACTCGTCTCCCCTCTTGCAGCCACCTGTTTGTCCTTCACGTCTGAGTCAGCTTCCATTTTGTTTTTTAGATTCTGCAGATAAGTGAAATCATGGCATTTGTCTTTCCTTGTCTGACTGGTTTCACTTAACGTAATACTGTCTGGGTCCATTGATGTTGTCACAAATGGCAAGCTTTCATTCTTTTTTTAATGGCTGAGTCATATCCCGTTACGTATATATACCACATCTTCTTTATCCATCCGATGGACACTTAGGTTGTTTACATATCTTGGCAGTTGTAAATAAGGCTGCAGTGAGTATGGGGGTGCACATATCTTTTCAACTTAGTG
Source organism: Neomonachus schauinslandi (assembly GCF_002201575.2). Classification (NCBI taxonomy): domain Eukaryota; kingdom Metazoa; phylum Chordata; class Mammalia; order Carnivora; family Phocidae; genus Neomonachus; species Neomonachus schauinslandi. Next base: position 7,850,106 of record NC_058408.1, on the reverse strand, counting down.
TTTTCATATGAAAAGGAAAGTCTTTTTCCTGTGACACAGCTGCCTACTTCCTTCTCACAGTGCTACTCAGCAGTGCCTGGGGGAGAAGGTGCTGATGAAGCCTGTGAATGAAGTTAGACAGAAGGATGTTTTTTACGGTTGTGGGGATGTGACATGAAGGCTGCTATTGGGCCATATGGTTTTGGAGTTCATGGATCTCAGTGAGTGTCTCATCCTACCTCCTCACTTATAGAGAAAGACAATGCAGTCCCAAAGGATTGTTGATAATCAGGGCCAGTGCAGGAAACTGAAACCAGCTCTCTGCCTCCCGGTCCAGTGTTCTTTCCTTCTTATCTAGGGACTGACTTCGTTCCTTGGATGTCTTTCTCTGGCAGTTATCCTGCAGGCTCACCAACAGACTGGGGATGGACTGCATGGCTCTCGGAGTTCATTAGAGAATTAGGTACCTGCTTCTTTGCTTCCTGGTAATCTGCCCAGATTTCAGCCTTTAAAACTTTTTAAATCTTAGAAATTGGTGCTCATCAACATGAAGGCCTCGACAGAGTCTAACCTCCTCACTCAAGAGAAGTATGTTGTCATGTACTTAAACCTTTTTCAGAATTAGGAAGTTGATAAAGAGTAACTTCGGGCCATGGGTTGGACTTCTAGACCGTAAGCTAGGCACTTTGAATGAAGTCCCAATGAAGCTTTATGCTTCCCATCTTTATTTCTTTGCCTTGTATATGCCACGAAGCGGTTTTCTTGGAGGTTGGCTGAGTTTTAATTGACTGGTCACCTGCAGTGTGTTTTTCCCATTGACCAAAAAGCCTGTAAATTCAGCTTGGAGGATTTGCCTGAGGCAGGTGTCATAACCGTTCACAAATCACCACTGGTATCCTGTTCACACCACCTTTGCCCCGCGCGAGCCTGCGTAACGGATCTCATTTGCCTTTTGCACGAAGGGAGAACTGGCCCCTGTAAAATGGCTGTGGCATCACTGCAGACGTCATCATGCTGTGCTTTGGGAAATGATGAAAGAACGGGTCCAGTACACTGAACAGAATTTGAACAAAGTGTGTTAGGGCCAAAGGGAGTGAGACAAGCCACGGGATACGGACTCCCCTTTGTTGAGTGTCTACTGTGCGCCAAGCACCCTCACCATTAGTATTTTACTTCATCCCCACGATTATCCTACGAGGCAACTTGTGCTGTCTACATTTTACAGATAAGGAGGCTGAGGATCACAGAGGCAGAGATCACATATCTGGGAAGTGGCAGAAGTTCCATTTAAATTCAGGTCTATTGGGACGCCTGGGTGGCTCAGTCGGTTAAGCGTCTGCCTTCGGCTCAGGTCATTATCCCGGTCCTGGGATCGAGCCCCGCATCAGGCTCCCTGCTCGGCGGGGAGCCTGCTTCTCCCTCTGCCTGCCGCTCTGCCTGCTTGCCCAGTCTCTCTCTCTGACAAATAAATAAAATCTTTAAAATAAAAGAATCTCTAAAAAAATAAAAATAAAAAGTTAATTAAAAAATAAATTCAGGTCTATCTTCTCTAAAGCCCATGAATGCTCTTACCCTGCCTTTCACATGACTGACACATGCTGGCTGTCACAGCAACTTGGAATCCTACCTGCCCACTAAGGTAGATTATAATATATATAAAGACAAATGCTTCACAGAAGGACTGAACACAGCTGTCCATGGCTCAATCAATGAACAAACCCTTATTGATACAAACTATATGTATGACACTGGGGGGCACACTATAGCAGGTTCCAAGAAGTGGAAGAAACAGGCTTTGTCCTCAAGGACTGTCTAATGCAGTTGGGGCAGTCAGATGTGTGCATCGAGGGTCACTAACAACACGGGGCTTATATGATAATAGCTGACAAGAAATACCTTAAGGGTAGGAAAGAATAATGAGAAGATGTAAGGTCATCCTTTCCCCCCAGGAGGACAGAGACTTGCAGTACCAACTATGCCAGAAGAATCTTTATGGAACTGGCTAATTTCATTGAACTGGACATGATTTCTGGGCTGCTGGGTGGCTGACCCCATTCTGGCTCTAAAGTTAGACTTTTTATGAGAAACAGCCAAGCAGTAAGACAGTAGAAAGCACATCTGCTCTGTGACGGGGTTCTGTTGACAGACACAGGACCCTTGTCTCGAGTGTAACATCATCCCTCTGGACCTACCCTTGTTGGAGACTGAAATGTGTGCAGCATATGATTAGTAGCTGGGAGAGTTGGGATGCCACACTCTTGTAAGCAAGAGAGTATTATCCTGAAGTACTTTTTCAATTCCATGAACTCCAGAAAAATACCTTTGAAGCTTAAGGAAAAGCTACTTGCAATTTCCTGCCCCGTCACCTTTTTAGGCAGTCTTGATGGGTTAGTAAAGTGGCATTTGAACTGAGTCATCATAAATCTCTAGCAATTAGTCAGTCATGTCCAGTAATCTTTGTCTAGCATCTCCTCATGAGATGGCCCATTGAGAAAGAGAGCAGGGGACCATCAAACAGTGGTGGCCGTTTGCTTCTTCTCTTTTGTGTCCTAAATATGTCCCCTCAGCATGCCAGGCTGACATGCCTTGGCCCCACTGTCAGGCTTGTTTGTAAAAGCTACCAAATCCTTGTTTTACATGCTCCGCTCTTCCCGTGTCTGGCTGTATACTGCGATGTCATCAATCAATGCCACACTGAATTCACCCAACTTCGTCAGCACCATGTTTACCTTCATCTGAAATGTTACTGGAGTGTTCCTCCTGCTCAAAAGGGAGCCCCTAGAACACATCTAAACCTGAGTCACCGCCAAGGCTACCAGGGCAGTGATATTCCCCACAATGACAAGGGCTCTTCATTGCTACGTTCTGATTGTTCGAAGACATTCCTGCCTTTGTGGCCATATCTTGCTTTTCGTTCTAGGCGTAACTCAGGGGAGCACCGCGGAAGCTCCCATGCTTCTAGCATGGAAGCCTTGTTACTTTGGTTAAAGCTCCAGCCACACCAAAGAGTCAGAATATCTGTAGCGATCATCACGGGAGTCACAATAGACTCCAGCCCCAAAGAAAACCATGGTAAAACAGTGGTCTCTTTCCTTCAGAGGAGAGGAGAGTGCTGCAATGTCAGCTAGGAGGAGAAAGTGCATAGTTGGATGTGGACATCTTGCCTTCATCCAAGCCTGGGAACTCTGAGCTTATTACTGGCTTCTGTCTCCAAAAGGTGGCACAAAGGACACATTTTATTGTGTATTCCTGCAAGGGCTGATTCCAGTTTTCAAGCTGTCCAGGACCAGTAGCTAAATTATTCAGAGGAAGCCTCTGTGAGGATGGCCAAGATGCTAATTCAGTTGACGTTGTTACTTCTGTGGGAAATTCTGATGGAGAAAGGAAGTTTTGAATATACATATGAGCTGCTTCTGATCCACCATCTTTTCTTTCCTCCCCCTTTCTAAAGTCATTAAAGAGAGAGGAAGTTCTTTTTATTTACTTTCCCATCTTCCACAAGATATTCAACAAAGGAAGTTGCTCTGAAGTCCAGTGTAGAATCTTAAGGTCTATCAAAGTATTAGTGTGGTCACCCTTCCCTTCCTCTTTCCTAGATACATTATTCCATGGAACTACCCTCTGCTTCTTAGTGCCCTTGATCCTTTAAGCAGTCCTTTATAAGTAAACCCAGAAATTACCTTTTCTTTTTTTTCTTCGGCACTCTTTATCGAAGCCTACTAGCCTTGTGAACTTATCTTTGTCTGATATCCTGTTTGTCAGTTTCTAAGTTAAGTGAATGAAGAACTTAGGTTCCAGAGAAGGGCCCCTGGTCATGGTAGCCATCTTTATTTTGGCTGGCCATGTTACTATATCAGCGTCTCCTTGCTAGAGCAACGGGAAACTGCGTGGGCTACTCCTCCTGTTCTCTCCTTAGGACTTATTCCTGGGCTTCCCCATTGCCCAGTTGTCTGTGCTCCCCACTTCCTGACCTTAACTGTGAAGTGTCTCAGTTCTCGACCTCGGGTAGGACCTGAGCTACCAGTGATCAATTCGCGGAACCGGGAGGGTCCCTCGGTGGGAATTTTCCAATGCCGAGGAAAGCCTGCAGAGACAGCCCTGGTAGGCACACAGTTTTGTTTTGTTTTAACTTTCCTCCGGCGTATGTCAGGGAGGGCAGGAGGCCTGAAGAACAATGTCCTGTTGTGAAGGAGCAGTGGTACAGGGCACAGCAAGCTACCCGCTGTGGCTGTGAGTGGGTACCCTGGCTAACTGCCTCACGTCTCTCCTCAGGGCATGGAAACTGGGATCCACGCGCTCATTGAGGAAACTGCTGTGTCTTGACAGAAGTTCTGTAAATTTACCTGCATGCCTAAAAATCCAGAGAGAAAATTTTCTTGGAGGGAAGAAATGGGCAGTCTTGAATGTTGCCAAATTAACAGATCCCCCCTTCTCTGCAAGATCTGCCTTTACATATTAAAAAGGGGGTGAACAAAAAAGAAAGTAAAGAGAGAGGTCTTGACATATTTCCCTAAATAGAAAAATTACCCTTACCCTAAGGTGAAAGAAAGTGTGAATGGTGCCTTAGAGGCAATTCAGGAAGTATTCATTAATCAACAAGTATTTATTAAGCACTATTTTCAGAATTGTGCTCAGGGCTGTGGTAGGATAATAAAAGAAGTGTAAAACAGAACTCATGCCCTCCAAGAATTTATGCTCTAATTGGAGAGAGAGAAATAATAAGAGGCAGTTTAGATAAAATGCTAAATTGTGTGTTTCAGATCATAAGAATTACAAGAAGCAGGTTTTCACTGAGACCTGGAATAGTCAGGGAAGCCTTTGCTAGAATGATAAGGGCTTGAAATGAGTCTTGAAAAATGGGTTACATATAGTTAAAATGACCCCAACATTAATTAATTCAGAGAATTAATTAATTCTGATGGTGGAGAATGTGACCTAGGATACAACACTATTGTCACCATTCTCTTTAATTACAAAGAGGAAGAATCAACCTATCCCATGAAAGCATTTCAAATGCGTGGCCACCTTTGAGACAATTTATAGGCATGCCACTTAAGGAGCAGGGTTTCTGCTAATTGACCTCATTTCTCCTTTCCACTTTTTTTTTTTCTGTAGTCATTGTAACCTTTAAAGTTTTTGAACTATAGCCTTGCATTAACATCCTTTGCACCATGTGAACATTCTCATAGATTTGGATTGGAGGTGGGCCTGAAGACAGCCCGAGATGCTCTCCCATGTCTTACAATGCAGGGCTGAAACTACCCGACCCACAGCACCCTTGCAGAAGTCAACAGGGCAGCCCTTTCTTGTTTCCTAGGTGACAGCCAAATGGCATTGCCCAAACTCCAGTGTACCTTGAAGGGGGATCCAAGCTGCCACTTCCTTTACATCTCTTTTATGCCCTGGGAAACCTTCTTTGCCATTACTCCATGTCATCTCGAATTAGGCTACGATTTGCAAAAGAGAGCAGTTCTACCCCTCCCAGTTTACCGCTCATTTTGCCCTATAACGTCCATGCACAGTGCCTTGAAAAGTTCAAAGAAAACCCTTCAGTTTTGGGTGTGCAGATTGATAATAATATTAACTTGAGTTTTTGTAATGTTTTCATATTCTTTTTCTTATTCAGTTCGTATACCAGTTCTACAAGGCGAGTAAGAGATGGAGGATTATGAAAACCCACTTCCCCACATATAGACATGCTTTTATTTTTATATACAGTAATATAAAGGGATTTTTTTAAAGAAAACTTTAAAATCCTTCTTTTTTCCTTTATATAGAAGTCATACTGGATAATTGTAAAAAAAAAAGTGTAAAACACACATAAACCCATATATACTTCATTTAGAAAGAAGGAAAAAATATGGATGAAAAATCTGAGCTTTAAGAGGTTAAGACTTGCCCAAGGTCCCATTCCTAAAAGAATGGCAAGGCTGGGCTCAAGGCTAGGTCACCTGAGGCCAAGTCCTATGATGCTGGGCCAGCTGGAATGTTACTGGAGAACATTAAAAGGTAAAGACCAGCAGCAGCGTCACCACCCTTGATATTCAGGAGGGTATATAATTTTATCAATACAATACAAAGGTTAATGGGATTGCCTCCTTCCAACTCTATCATAGTAAACGCAGGCTTTATGGCAATGTTAAAAAAAATGACCTCTCTCTGCTTTATGCTGATTATTAACTAAGATTATCTCACACTAGAGATTTACTATACCAAAGAGCACTGACATCACTAACTGCTATTAAGTATATGATACTTATACTCCATAAAGTAGAGCAAAATACCTTTGTCAGCAATGTAGGGAAAATAGACATGGCCAGAGGCATTCATCCCATGTGAAACAGAGCTGCTATTCACAGAAATCTATCCATTTAATAATATGGCCATATCCACCTGATGAAAGTATCCATATGGAACAGATAGTCTGCTCTGTGTTTCTACTCTTTTAAATACTATAATGAGATTAACTTTCTAGTCATTTTAATGGGTTGGAGGGAGTGATCAAAGCCTTTCAGTTGCAAGAAAAAAATAGGACCAGAAAACAGTTGAACGAGTGGCTTCAAATTTCAATGTCTCAAATGATTAATATTGTGGTATCTTTAAGGAACTAATTTTTGTTTCCAGGAGGGAGGTAATAATGGAGAGTGAGATAGGCAAATCCACATTAAGTTTCTAAGTTAGGATTCTTGCAGGAGGGGCGCCTGGGTGGCTCCGTTGGTTAAGCAACTGCCTTCGGCTCAGGTCATGATCCTGGAGTCCTGGGATCGAGTCCCGCATCGGGCTCCCTGCTCAGCAGGGAGTCTGCTTCTCCCTCTCCCGCTCCCCCCCTCTTGTGCTCTCTCTCTCTCTCTCACTCTCTCTTTCAAATAAATAAATAAATAAATCTTTAAAAAAAAAAAGGATTCTTGCAGGAGTTATTTACTCAACAGTATAAAATTCAACAAACATTGATCTAGTACCTGGTATTTCTGAGACATCAGTGTAGGCTCTGGGGAATCAGAGATGAAAGACACAGCTGCCCCCAAGAAATCCTCCCTCAGTAGCAAAGATAATAAGAGACTGGGAGAGAGAGCACGGAATGCTGAGGGAGGGTATTTCGGAACCTGGCTGAGTGGTCCATAATAAAACCACTGTGGAGTGGGATAGAGATATTTTATCAAAGTGGATTTTCTGGAAGAGTCTTTCTGAAGCTCATATTTGGGGTTCTAGACAAATTTCACTTGTCTAGACAAATGCCAGATGACATATGGTCTCCTTTTTTTTTTTTTTTAAAGATTTTATTTATTTATTTGAGAGAGAGAATGAGAGACAGCACAAGAGGGAAGAGGGTCAGAGGGAGAAGCAGACCCCCCGCCAAGCAGGGAGCCCGATGCGGGACTCGATCCAGGGACTCCAGGATCATGACCTGAGCCGAAGGCAGTTGCTTAACCAACTGAGCCACCCAGGCGCCCCATCTGGGCTCCTTTTGACCTCATGAACCATTTGTAGTAAAATGCCTGCCCTGCTCTAACAGCTCAGCCTCTGATTCTGTGAGGGATACTGGAAGCTCAGGTAGCAGCATAGTTGGGGTCCTGGCCATTTCTTAAGAAAAGTAAACACTTGTTTTTATCAGCATAGATATATAAAATAAGATTTTATTTTCATGTATTGAGGTTACTTATCTAATTAAAATAAATACTAAATAGGTATCATGGAAAAGGCTCATTTTTATAAATGATTTTCCATTGAATGAACATGGCAGAAACTTTGTTTCATTTTATACCAGAAGTCATTCAAATAGCAACAAGGCACAGAGTGGTGAAATTTCAGAACACCAGCAGTTAAAACTGAGAGATTATTTTAAAAAGTTCCAACAACAGTACAAAGAATGTCCATATTATCTTTATGGAGTTCTCTCGATTGTTAACATTTTAGCACATTTGCCTCAGCAACATCTCTGCGGTCTCTATATCCAAATATGTATGTCAAGACCCACTCAGGATAGAGAACTACATAGTCACTTGAAGAGGAAAAGTTTAATATAAAACTATAACTGGGGATTGTAAGAATGAGAAATTATCTAGGAAGAAGCAAAGAGAACTGTAAACAATATAGGAATAGCAGACATAAGGATGAGCCCCTAGCCTGACAGCTGGGATAAAGTGCCCAAGGAAGGTCTCTTTAGGGCTGAGATCCAGACCTCACCGAAGAGGGCATGGCTGTGGTTCACAGAATGGCAGGGAGGTTGTTGTGGTGCTGTGCTGGTAGAATTTGCTGGAAATCTACCCTCTAGTATGCCAGGGAAAGCTGCTCACAGGGAGGTGTATCCCTAGAGGTGATTCCTGGTAGAAGCTATTGGCTCCTGGGGGCTTTGGGCTGCCACTGGCTGCAGACAGCAGGTGCCAGAGAAGCTGGTCACCTGTAGGAGCTGAGTGCTGGGGAGCCGCTGGTCCAGCAGGAGCTGGGTGCTAAGGACATGGTTTGTGCTCAGGAACCAGGTACTGGAGAAGCCACCTGCTTTGCAAGACCCTTGCCAAGGGAGCACAATGGAACCAGGAAACAACTCTTTTATTCTGCATTATTTCTCCAGCTTCCTTTACTGAAAAAGCTTGTTGTCGACTGGCAAAGAAGAAAAATGACAAGGCCCAGATACACTTTTGCAAAGTAGGCAACAAAAGTTGAATTTGAAGCGGAGAGATGAGGAATCAATAACTGAATATTTTTATTCTTTTTCTTAACCAGTTGAGAGCCACTTACAGACATAATGCCCCATCATGCACCTAATGCCTAATACTCTAATATGTATTTCTCCCCAAACAAGGACACCTTCTTACATGACCACAATTCAGTCTTCCAAATGAAATCAGCACTGATATAATATGGCCCCAGTAAAGCCTCCTTTTCCTATCTGATCCAGGGTTTAATCCAGGATAACAGTTTGCATTCAGATGTCATGTTTCTTCAGTGTCCTGCAATCTGAATTAGTTCCTCAATTTTTCTATATATTTCATGACCTTGAAAATCATAAAAATTACAGGCATTTCATTCTGTAGAATGTCCCTCAGCCGAGTCTTCATGACCAGACCCAGGTCATGCATAGCGGGCATGACCACCATAGAAATGATGGTTTATCATTTCTTTATTTTTATCAGTGCATCGCATTCAGATGCATATGATGTGGATCTGCTCCTTCACTGGCGATGGTAAACTTGATCTTCTAATCAAGGTGATGCTGCCATGTTTATGCACCATAAAGTCACCATTTTTGCCTTTGTCGTTGGTTTTACATTGTGAGAAAATACAGTATGTGATTATCATTTTCCTCATTAAATATCCACCCACCAGTATTAGCAGACATTGGTATCTTCTGTCTGATGCATTTTCTGTTTCTATGAAATTATTTTCATCCTTCTTTCTTTATTAATTGGCATTCTAATATAAAGAAGATCTTACCCTTCGTTCTTTCCCATTTATCTGTATGAACTCTTGATTCCCATTTTTTTCATTTTGTTTTATCATTAACATTATTTGTGTGATGCTCAAATTGTCCCAGAATTGACAAGGGCCCATTCAGGCTTTATCTCCATCATTCTTTGAGTACTTCCTTCATCTCTAGAGCAACATGGTATTCAAGGATCATCTTATACTTTCCTTGCCCCCTCCCCTAAATCAGACATTTCCCCCAGGAAGCCCTGGTTCTGGTACTTAGAAACCAAGACCTTAGTGCTAAGTGTGCTTATTGCTACTGGAGTGTAATGGAAGATAGCACTAGGAGAGATATGTATGTATATGTACACATATACATGGACATACACACATATACACATACCTGTATTCCCATATCTTTCCATATATATTTTTAGAAAATCAAGCTTATCCCACTACCTCCATAGTCCAATTCAATACCTCCTAGGTATTTCTAGCTTTCCCCCTTTCTGTATGTGTAAGTTTCTTTTTGGACAGTGAAAACTGACTCCCATATCCTCAATGTATTCACTTATTTTACCAATCCCCTGTAGGTCACTGATTTCTCAATCACTTAGGCTGCCTCCGTGGCCCTTAGTCTCACTGCCATCTCCTTTGCCCCATTGCTTCCTCAGTCCCTGATTCTGCTGTTGACTCTTGGACTCACTGCTACCTAGGCCCTCAGTCACACTTTTGCCTTCAAAGGAAGTGTAGGGGAGTGGAAGTGAAAGTGAGAAATGGATGTTTTCATGCAGTAAGTGTTTAAGAGAGAATAAATAGTAGAGGGAGATTGTCAGGAGCCCCAAACTTTATCATTTTGCACTTTACATTTATATCTACCATTGGGGCAGTTGACAGGTTTAAAAATCAGAGTGAAGTGGAAATTATCTCCAATTCTTATTTAAATTCCAAGTTTTAAAGATATTTTTTATGTAAATTAAATGTATGATAAGCACATTTGCTATATTTTCACATAGGTCTCACTCCAACAATCCAGTTATTATGAAGATTCAGTTGTTTCATTAAATAACCTTTTTTGGAATATTTTGAAGTCAACTTATTATCTTTATTTAATATTAAATATTATTGATTCAACTATCAAATGCATAGTAGATCAGTAGTAAAGAGAAATATCTTATGAGTGTTGAAAGTCCATGAGAGGGGCACCTGGGTGGCTCAGTCAGTTAAGCATCTGCCTTCTGCTCCCAGGTAATGACCCTGGGGTCCTGGGATCGAGCCCTGTATTGGGCTCCCTGCTGAGCAGGGAGCCTGCTTCTCCCTCTCCCTCTGCTGCTCCCCCTGTTTGTGCTCTGTCAAATAAATAAATACCATCTTTAAAAAATAAAAAAGAAAGTCCCTGAGATTTAGATTGAATTCCCAGCGAACAGACTTTGTGAATGAAAGCAAGTCTTACAGATCCATGGAAATGAAGTATTACTAGTAATGTTCAATAATCTGGAAAAAGGCTAACAAACAAAAGGAGGTTACTAATTTCAGAGACAGTTACCGATAAGACACTTTGGGAGAAGAAAGAACAACAACATAAAACCCCACAAAGATTCTATGTAATATCTATGAAATGAGTAAAGAGGGGTGCCTGGGTGGCTCAGTCATTAAGTGTCTGCCTTCGGCTCAGGTCATGGTCTCAGGGTCCTGGGATCAAGCCCCGCATCGGGCTCCCTGCTCTCAGGAAGCCTGCTTCTCCCTCTCCCACTCCCCCTGCTGTGTTCCCTCTCTTGCTGTGTCTCTCCCTGTCAAATAAATAAATAAAATCTTAAAAAAAAAAAAGAAATGAGTAAGGAATTTGTTTAGTTTGGTATCACTTTCTAGAGACTTCCTATATATTATAACATGAATGGATTATTCCCTCTCAGAGAGGATGAAATGTTCAGTTATTATTTCTATTTTGCAGAGAGGCAAACTGAAGCATGATAGGACTTATCAGAACCACCTAAGAAACTTATGGAGGGAGAAATTTCCCCTGGGTCATTGCTTAGAGCACTGCCTTCTCACACTCTGATCCCCCTGTAGACTTTGTAAAGGAGGTCTGAAGGGCCACAGGATAAACATAGCATGCCTTATTTTTCTGGAACTTCCATTTTGCTCAAGGATGACTAATTTAAAGCATTTCTTATACTATATCTTGAATGTCATAGACTAGTATCTTGTCAACAAAACTGACTATTAAATATCCCTTGGTCTCTTTTGTTACACAGCACTTACCACACTTTTCACCTGCTCTTGCATTGAGGTTCTGTGTGCATCATATGTCTGGGTACAGGATGATGGAATGTGGGTGGAATTAAGCCTACCACTCCCATGCATGAACTATAACTTCTACAAGTTTCTTCATGTTTACTTTTTTTTTTTTCCTCAAGCATTGGCTGGAGGCAAATGATCCTGTGGGGTATTCCAAACCCCTCCAAGGTGGTGGAACCACTAAGAAGCAACCACCCTGCATTGGATGGTGACATGAGTAAGTAATAAACTGTACATTTAGATTTGGGGATTATTTGTCTACCAGCTAATATTGCTGTTACTTGCTCTGACTGGTACATAGAAGGATAAACACTGCATAGTAATTTTTAAAGTAAAACAGTGAACTTGAACTTGTATGTGGCACTTGTACCTAGTGCTGCTTTGAACTCTGTCTTAAGAACTTCTGGGAACATGTTTTTGATCTTCTGGCCTTGGAACACTTCCAGTAGAGGATTTTGAGAAGCTCTGGTTTAGCAACACTAAAAGGTTCAGAGAACACCTACAGGAGAGTAAAGTTCTTTTCTAGTCTTTTATTAGAGACATAAAAGCCTGCATAGTTTGCATTCCCTAATACAGACAAAATGATAGTAACATGTATGAAAATGGACTTCCCAAAAGAGAAAACAGTTGGATTTAGATTTTTGACCCCAAGTGTCCTGCATTTTGAAGTTCCTGGTGCAATTATCAATATTTTCTATGCTCCAGTTCTTTTGAATAAATACTCACTCCTTGAAGATTTTTCTCCTGTGTTATCGTCACTCACTGTACATCCTTCTTGGTGATTTCCATATCTATGTTGATGTCTCTTCTAACACCCTGGCTTTTCAGTTGTGTCCTTTGCTCTTTTGATGATCTTATCCTTTGTGTTCCATAAGCCATTCATTTCCACAGGCATGTCCTAGACCTCGTCATTATCAATAATTTTCAACACTTCTACAATTTCAATTTGATGTATGCTATTTTTCGATCACCACTTTTTATCTTCCTAGGCTCCCGCCACCCTTTGGATTCCTCAAGTCTTATAAGTATTAAACCCAGTTAAGATAGAGAATCCATTGATGCTGATATATATTCACGTTCCCTCCTCATCCTTGTAAACTTACCTTCTTACCCAGCTTAAATTCTCTGGTTATGCATTGTAATCACTCCTTTGTATAACCTTCCATTTTCTCGCACTTACTATATTTCTTCGGATAAATCAGAATTGTGAGCAATGCAACCCTCAACCAATACTGCACTTGCAACTGGGATGGCTGGAGGAGAACACACAACTGTGTTGACTGGTTTCAGTTTAACATCACTGTCATTATTAACCTCACACGAGCCCCTACTGCTATCCAGAAATCATATTGTATCTTTCATTTCCATTCCTTTTTAGACACCAGACCATTTCTTTATGCCTTCTCCTGCCCCCCTGCAATCATACCTTCTCACAGTCCTCACTTTCCACTGATGACTTTGTTTTTTGTTTCACTGTGAAAAACCTTCCATACCCAATTGCTATCATGTCTACAGTCCTGCTAGCACCTGGGCTTATGAAATCTCACTTCCCTGAGCTGCCCGTGTTCTGCATAAGGCCAGCCCCTCCACCTGTCCATCACATCTCACCCTCTCTTGCCTCTTCAAGAGTTTGCTATTTCTTCCATATTAAAAAAAAATCAGAGCAGAACAAAAACACACCAGTAGGGCGCCTGGGTGGCTCAGTTGGTTAAGCGACTGCCTTCGGCTCGGGTCATGATCCTGGAGTCCCGGGATCGAGTCCCGCATCGGGCTCCCTGCTCGGCGAGGAGCCTGCTTCTCCCTCTGACCCTCCCCCCTCTCATGTACTCTCTCTCTCTCATTCTCGCTCTCTCAAATAAATAAATAAATCTTTAAAAAAAAAAAAAAAACAAAAAAAAAACCCACCAGTAACCCTGGTTTGCCCCACTTTCTAAATACTACTCTAATCCTTTCCCTTCCTTGGGATAAAACTCTGTGAAGAGTTGCATAGCTTACTGTATCCAACCTCACGTCTCTCCTTTTCTCTTGAGCCAGAAATCCACATGATTTGCTAGTTTCCTTCATGTCTCTTTTCCATCACTCCCAACATTTCCTAGCTTCTTTCTTTGCTTTATTTATCTCTTAGGTGCTGATCACTGTCTAATATTATGTAATATATTTTCTTTATTTGTCTTGTTTAATTTATGTCTTTCTTACAAGACTGTAAGCTCAGTGAGGGCAAAGGACTTCAGTGAATATCACATATACAGATATAGAAGATACATTGTCACAATGTGTGTAGTACATTTTAGTTCCTCTGTGACTGAGATCTGGGGTCCTGATCTAAGACCATCACCCGAGGAGTCCTTTCAGTGAAAGGACTGTCACAGCAGGTCAGTATGATTCATCCATGTGAAACCTGCGCTGCTACCTTTGCCCCCCACCTCCTGAGATGCCTCACCTCAAATCTCTCAGCTCCTCTCTTGGGGGACTGCTGTCAGTGCCGTGCACTTGCACTTGAACTGATCATTGCCATTGTGTTTCTTTTTTTTTTTTTTTTAAGATTTTATTTATTTATTTGAGAGAGAGAATGAGAGAGAGAGGGCATGAGAGGGCGGAGGGTCAGAGGGATCCCTGCTGAGCAGGGAGCCCGATGTGGGACTTGATCCCGGGACTCCAGGATCATGACCTGAGCTGAATGAAGGCAGGCGCTTAACCGACTGAGCCACCCAGGCGCCCCGCCATTGTGTTTCTATTAACCGCCTAAAAATTGCAAATTAAATCTGCACAACCTGGCACCAGAAATTGTTTTATCTATCTTCTTTGTTTTTTAACCTGGCCATGACAGCGTAGTTGATTGAGGGCCACCGACACATAAATGATACAAACATTAAGCCCTGTTTTCATACTTCATAGTGGCAAGCTGGTTGAGTATGCTGAGCTGTATCCTAATAGCTGAGAATAGCTCATCCCTGTCTTCTGGTTGCATTGTGCTCCAGGTGACACCTAGCCCCCTCTCTCTTTAATCTCCTATTTCCTTCTACTTTATTTTCTCTTTCCCTTTAGTATGTTGGTTGTTTCTTGGCAGTGGCATATTTGTTGACTTGCTCTTTTGGTGACATCTTCTTTTAATAAGGAAATCTGTCTCTTGGTGTCTCCTCGCCTAAGGGTGTGCTTACTTAAAGTGTAAAATGTCAAACTCTACCAAGGATGACAATAACCCTCTGGGTGAAGAAGAATCAGCCACTGTATTATTAATCACTCAAAAGGTAGACAGGAAATATCAATCCTCTCTGAGAGGAGAACAACTGAAATTAGCTAGACTCTGCACCCTCTATGTTTCACGGCCCTCCCCTTCGTCTTGTGCATTGGCTTACACTCTCATCTCATCGGCACCATTCCGAAGGTCAACAGGAAAACAAACTCAAGAGTCAGAAAAACCCGCCTAGTAACAACTGTGCTGGTTCTAGTTGCAGTTGGAGCTTGAATTTTACCCAGTGACAATCACATTGGCTAAGGAAACGTAGGAAACATTCCTTTGTAGCGAGTTGAGACTCGCTTAGAGATAAGTGTCACACTCTATGACAGGGATGAGGGGATGGGGGAATAGGCAGGTGGCTACACTCTGACCCTTACTACTGCTTGACTGGCAGAGCTGGCATTCCCAGCTGTTTTGACTTAATATCCCTTAAAAACTACAGCAGCCTGATCCTCATGAAGCTGCCGAGAATTGGACCCTGCAGTTTAACAGGGATGAAAACTGGGCCTAATGATATGCTACATGGTCATGATCTTTCTAGACGGTTGCACAAGCATGAAGAAATGGGTAGGAGGGCCTTATCTTGGTCTGTCTGTAGACCAAAAAGTGATCGCAGATTTATTCCAGAGTGAAGTAGTCTAGCTGCCAACGTTTCTGTATCTGGCACACACACTCCTGTGCATATCAGCATTCTTTCTGTAAACTATTGAAACAACAACACCCTGCAGAATGCTAGTAACTACTCCCCAAATTCCGCATCTGTGGAACTCAAAGCAGAGTGTCTTCTGTGTTGATCCCTTATAGCTAATACTTTCTGTTTTTGTTCCAGCCTAATCATGGCTTTCTGATGATCTTGGCGGGGTGCCAGAAGCATCGTCAGAACTTGAATTTTCCCAGTGAGAAATTATCTTGAAATTAAAGTTTTTTAAAAAAATTGTTTTATGTTATATTTTCCATGATTATTTAATGCCATAATGGTACATTTTATTTTGTATTTATAATAGTATTTAGATTTATTCAAAGGAGCAATTAACATAAAGAATACAGTTTATGATCTGGACTTTTATTTATTTATTTTTTTAAATTTTTAAAATTTTTATGTTAATCACCATACATTACATCATTAGTTTTTGATGTAGTGTTCCATGATTCATTGTTTGCGTATGACACCCAGTGCTCCATGCAGAACGTGCCCTCTCCAATACCCATCACCAGGCTAACCCATCCCCCCACCCCCCTCCCCTCTAGAACCCTCAGTTTGTTTTTCAGAGTCCATCGTCTCTCATGGTTCGTCTCCCCCTCTGATTCCCCCACTTCATTCTTCCCCTCCTGCTATCTTCTTCTTTTTTTTTTTTTCTTAACATATAATGTATTATTTGTTTCAGAGGTACAGATCTGTGATTCAACTGCCTTGCACAATTCACAGTGCTCACCATGGCACATATCCTCCCCATTGTCTATCACCCAGCCGCCCCATCCCTCCCACCCCACCCCCCATTCCTGATCTGGACTTTTAACTTCCAGTCTGAAACCTCAGTGGCCAGTGCAAAGCCAATAAGGATCAATGTGACTGATAGCTGATCAAGTCTACATATAGTTGCTCAGCTGGGCTTTAATTCTTTTTGGAAAAAAGATTTATTTATTTATTTATTTATTTATTTATTTATTTATTTATTGAGGGGGAGAGAGAGAGCGCACACTCAGGGGAAAATGGCAGAGGGAGAGGGAGAGAGAATCTCAGGCAGACTCTGCACTCAGTGCAGCCCTATGTAGGACTTGATCTCATAACCCTGAGATCCGGACCCAAGTGGAAACCAAGAGTCGGATGCTTAACTGACTGCACCACCCAGGCACCCCCCACACTGGACTTTAGTTCTTAATAAGCAATCAGAAGTCTAGGGCTTGGAGGAAACTTTAGAGTTCACATAGTTACCTGCATTCATGCAAAACTGTACCTGAGTATTTCAAGATACAGTGTTCAATGCTAGGAATGCTTCTATTTGACAAACACTATGCTAATGTTTTATATGCATTATTTAAATTCATTCTCATGCATCCATGTGAAATGGACATTAGTGTACGAATTTTTTAGATGAAGAAATTGAGTTTCCAAGAGGATGGGTAACTTGGAATAAGCAGAAGAGCTGGGTTTCAACTATAGATCTGTCTGAAAGTCTCATCTTATTTCTAAAGCTTGCTATAGAAGAAATCTTTATAACCTTTTACAGTAGGTAAATATTTATTGATTTTGATGCATAGATTTTTCTCTAGATCTTTGGATTGAATTCACACACATGGCTTTTCTCCTTTAATTCCAATACATTATATCTTTGACTTGAGTTTGAATTTTTAAAAATTATGAAAACATTCTCAGGGAATAAATTGATTATAAAAAGTTCTTTGAAGCTCTGAGATGTGGCATACTTTTCTAACCTAACATGCAAGAAAATATGCTCATTACATGAGGATTGGTGAGCCTTATGTAGTTTTGAAATTTGTTGTAAAATTTGGTGTGTAAACTAAAATCCAGGCTTCTGATCTCTGAAGTGTTATAGTTCCATTTGAAACTAGAATGAGTACCCACATATCAGCAACATTTAAAAAATTCAACAAATTCTTGCACACATACCACAAGCCAATGAACACATGAGGCCCTATATTCCATCCAGTAGACAGTGAGAAAGACAGTGGACCTGCTCTTACGGATATCACACATTTTGAAAATTACAGTAACTATATATTTTTAAATCTCAAAGACAAAATCTACCAAGGGGAGTGATTTAGGAATATTTTATTCTTTCTGATAAATGAGGTTCTAATGACATTTAGTAAGTTAAAATGACTGCAATGTGGGTTCCTCTGTTTTTATGTTTAATTAATTGTTTTGGAGCAACATGGACAAGGCAGGAAAATCAATGATTAGTTGACTGGGCATTTATATTTATGTGGAAAATCCATAATAAGTGCAAGTCATCCCATTATTTTCTTCCTTTCTTGTTTTGCAAATGATTTAAAATGATATGTAGTAGAATTAGTATAAATATCAAGTTTAGAGTAATTCAATTTGGGTTAAAATTCTTGAATCATTTGTGATTAATTGAAATGAATACCCCTCTCCATAATTCTAAACATCTTCCATTTCAGTGGTTTAGAGACTTGCATAGCCTCCTTTGAGTGACTTAGTTTAATAAAATGAAACCACCAGGGTTTCTTTGATTTGACAGTCATGCCGGATAAAAACAAAAACAAAAACGTCTTAGGGTTTCTAGAGCACTTAGCATTGATATTTGGGAAAAAACAAATGTAGTTGATGACCTACGGACAATTTCTGTATGCCCTACCGACAGAGACTCAAAGGCTACTGAAAGACCCCTGAAATAAACTAATAAGCCACAGTTGTGCAGGCTTGAAATAAATATCAACTAAGATTTATATTCAGACTGATGTTGAGGTTAGTTCCTACTGCTAGGCAACCAGTTGACCTAAGTTTAATTTAAATTGGTATTGTAGTGTCTCGTAATGGGAACTGTCAGTAAGGAGAATTTCTGTGACATAAGGAATGTAGTGATGCTTCCCTCTTTCCTACCCTCACTGTTAAAAAGTGACTTCATATCTGTGATCATGTCTATGGAGCCAAATGGGGTGGGACTCTATGACAATTATCGGAATAAATCAGGCCAAAATAACACTTTCATTAAAATTATTCAGGAAATAGGAGGTATGCTTGATATTTTGGGTTTGAACCGTCTGATTTCCTCATTCCTCTGCTTTCATGTGACCAGTGAGGTCACATGAAATCAAACTTAGTGGTACTGCTATGCTTTTTTTCCCCCTGCCTTCCTATTATCTCTGTCTAATTCACTAGTTGAAAATACCAGCTCTTTCTGGCCTTTTCCGTCTCTCCAGCCAAGTCAGAAGCAAGAACCACCATCTCAGCTATGCATATTTGTAGGGTCCCAAGTTGGGAACAGTGGTTCTCTGGAACTCTCAGCTTCCTGTTCCTGGCCCCTTAAATCAGCTAAAAAGATGGTGGGTTTATTGGATATATCAGCTAGCATTCTGGAGAATGGCAACATACAACTGCCAAAATGTTGAGTCCCAGCTCAGCCTTTGTGTAAATCCTAGAAAGACCTTGTCAAGTCTGATATGTGGGTACTCATTCTAGTTTCAAATGTTGCTGTCACTAACTCTGCACAGAGGGCCTCTTCAATTTCACTGTTTCCACTTACCTTTGTCAATGGTGCCAAACCAAGACCTTATATTTCCTGCCTATAGATTTTATATTACCTTTTAAACATATAGCTCTATAGTGGATTTCATTTTGCTGATTGAGTCTTCTGTCCATAAGCCATACATTCTTTTTTTAAAGATTTTATTTATTTATTTGAGAGAGAGAATGAGATAGAGAGAGAGAGCATGCGAGCGGGGAGCGTCAGAGGGAGAAGCAGATTTCCCGCTGAGCAGGGAGCCCGATGCGAGACTCGATCCGGGACTCCAGGATCATGACCTGAGCTGAAGGCAGTCGCTTAACCAACTGAGCCACTCAGGCACCCAGCCATATATTCTTTTATTCATATCTACGTATTTTTTGTCTAGTTAAGGATCAAGAGAAATTACAGATGCTAAATATGTTCACCATGTTCCTAGTAGAGCACATAAGGGGTAAGAAAATGCAGCCACTAGTAGGGATTGTAAGTCAATTCAAAAGAAGAAGTTATCATTTTAATTTATCAAAATTGCAAATATTTTTTCAAAAGATTATTCAGTCCCGGTAAGTTACGATAAAATACATACTCTGGCGCATTGTTATTTGCAATAAAATTAGTAAAACTATTTTGGAAATAAATTTATATACACTAATGTTTACATGTTTTGGAAAATAATTTCATTTGTAGGAATATTTTGCAATTACCCAATTCATACATAGAAAAAAATTATATAAAAGAGGTGTTAAATAGTTCATTATTCCATAGTTATTGACAAAAAGTAAATAATAGAGAAGTCTATGAATAAGAAATTATTATAAAACTGTGAATAGCTTGCTATCTTTGCAAGCTATTATGCAACATCATGGGGCAATATTCACAAAATGATACAAAATTTAAAAAATGATTAATATTGTGATGTCCATAAGGAACCAATTTTTGTTTCCAAGAGGGAGGTAATAATGGAGAGTGAAATAGGTCAAGTTATTTTTCATAGGCAAATCCACATTAAGTTTCTTAGTTAGGATTCTTGGAGCAGTTATTTACCCAACAGTATATAAATACAAGTGAGGGTCAACTTTCATTCATTTGATAAATATATTGGAAGCATTAAATACTCAGAGAGTAAGGGTACAAGATGAATAAGATATATACAGTCTCTTCCACTGAGGAGATCAGAGTACAGCTGGGGAAAGAAGGAAGCACAATTACCATGCATGTTGTTACAAGGAGAGATAAAGGAATACCCAAATTGTATTTAAAATATGAAAGAGTTTCTTTTATGGAAAGAGCAAACTTGTAAAGGGCATAGAGAAGTCATAAGGGAGGTTCTCCAATGCTTAGAGTCATCTTTCTTCTCTAGGTTTTTTTCAAAACGGGCTACCAATATTGAGCTGAATTTCCAACTATGTATCCATAATATTCCATACATACGTATTCTGAGGACAGGGATCGCTGCAGGGGGGACATCCCAGGTCTGCACAAGAAAGGTAGCTGTGCTTTAGGAAGGTGCTGAGGAAAATGATGATTCAATATTTGTTGAATACACTTGTGTGCCAGGTTAAGCCCCCATACTCAATTCACTGAATACTGAGATGGGATTTACTAGAAAACATTATGGTAAGAAACAATAAAACTGCTCACTCAACAAACCGATTTATTTATGAGCCATTTCAAGCTTATTAGAAAGAATCAGTTCTAACGTGGTCTCATGTTTTTAGTTGTGAAATATAGATGCATTGCAATTGATGGCTAGTCAACTATTTTGAAACATTTGCCTCTCCTGTGCTCTGCATCTCTTGCTCAGTTCCCCTCAAATGTCAAATTAACCTTATGAAACTCCACTTTACATGATAACTGCGATGAATAAAAAGACCTTTTGTGAATGTGAGTGTGTGTGTGTTGGGGGGGTTGTTTTCCTGCCTAACACATGTCAAGATCTGTTTAAACCCCTTGCTTTGTGCTCAAATGTCACCCTGCCAGAATTCATTACATCCTGTTTATTAATTAATTAAAATATATTTATACAGAACAGGCTTTATGAGATGGAGTAAGAAATAACGTTATGAGAGGCATCCTCCAGACGCAGTGGCTCGTCTCCGATGGCAACCAGGACTTCAGCCGTATCCCCCACTGTCAATCCACTGAAAGGAAAATTTAGTAATTAAAGGTAGAAGATCAAAGGAATTACTCTAATTCTGGGGCTGCATATGAAGGAAATGTATCTTTTCTAGACCACTGCAAGATCTTAAATATCACTCCGTTTTTTCCGTAAGTAAAAACACGTCTTTCCCTACACATGCATGCTCGCATGCGCGCACACGCAGACACAGAAGACCTAACGGGGACCTTGAGTGAGGTGCTAAAGCAGCCCTGAAGAGTCAGCGAAAGCTTACTGACCTTCTACTGACACCAACCGCTGGACCAGATGCTCCCATGATCTTTTCACGTCAACTGAGTGATACCTCCCTGCCTTTTGCCTCCCCGCCTTTAACCTCAGGTTCCTTCCTTGTTTTCCAAAAGGGGTTACATGCACCTGCCCAATCTGTTGGAGTCACTGTGGCGGTGAAATAAAGTGAAATTATGAGAAACTGCTCTGGGGGGAAAAAAAAGGCATGGCATAGAAATAAAGTGTCATTATAGATGGCTTTCCCAAGCATCCTCTTAGGAACATAGTGTTCCGACATTGAGGCTATTTGTTTAGGGCTCAGTCCTGAGGTTTGAATAGGTCCACCCAGGGAGGGTGTCAGTGAGGCTGAGATGAGCACATTATCTTGAAGATATTTTAGAGTAAGGGTAGGAGAGTTTATGGGAGAGAAAATATACATATGTGTATGAACATTATCTGCTACAAGGAATCCTCAGAAGGCGGTGATATAAAACTAGAAAGATAATAATCAAAAAAGGAAAAAAAAAGAAGAAATAAGAACAAGAACAACAAGAGGAAAATAGGTAGTGATAAGAAATAAGAAATAGTGCCTGAGATCAGGATTCATTTCCTTTGTCTTCCAGCAAATGTGGAAAGGGAACTCAAATAGGGTAGTGCCTAAAATTTCATGTTGGGAACACTGAATATTTGTTGAATATAATATCTGAACACATATTAAGAGGGCAGTTGGTTCTCCATTACTCGAATAGAAAGCACTTATCCATTCCGGCTCTCACCCCTTAAATGGAAATCAATGTGAAAAATCAAATTTGGTTTATTTTAAGTTTCTTTAAACATGCTTTTCAGGCATGTGTCTACTTTAGAGTATGAAGTGCAGCTATTTGTGATAAGCTGAATGCTGCCTATTTGATGATCTAGCAATGATTTGGGTTTGTAATCATTGTCCACTTCCAGTCTGTGGATTGGGTTTAATCTAAAATTAATCCTTTTAAAAAACATTAAGCAATAGTTCTTAAGTCTATGATGCATAGCTATCAGAACTGTGGGTTGCTTACTGGTCTTATAAAGTTGAGTCTCCTTCCTTGGGCCTGTATGGATGTTTTGTAATAAAGCAGAAGAAATAACTTTGTCAATTTGCATATTATGTCTATAGTAAGATTTCTCTAGAAGAAAGATATATAAATTGAACTTGAGATTACTCAGAAGGTGATTTTCCACCTGCTTTCTTTCAGTCCTAAATTCCTGAAATTTAAGTATTGAAAGAAATCTTATAGATTATCTATTCTTCTTTCATTTAATAGGCAAGCAAACAGGCTCATACCACCTTCAGTTGATAAGAGTCTGGGTCTGGACCTTTACCCTGGGCTCTTTCCTCTAAAATGGGCTCCTTCTGTACAAAGCACCCTCACAACAATAGTGGGAAAATGAAGTCCATTTTCCAAAATTTACCCGGACGTAAACCAGTGTATTTTCAGAAGAAATTTCTGAGTACTTGTTGGGATTTTAGGCTAGTTATTCTTTGATTTGGGAGGGAGGGTGCAGTCCCAACGAGCCAAAGGGAGGCTTGCTGATTTAATTTACTTCTAGAAGTCTCCAAACTTGATGGGAAATTTTATGTTTAGGGGACTCTAGGTGTAAAAGGAAAAAAAAAATAGTTTGAGGGAACTTATTTTAAGTGTAATATAAGGGATAATTATTTTCTTTAGTCCTACTTTCTCTTCTGTGTGCTGCCAAATTTGGGTATCTTTGTGAAAGACAGTCCTTGCCAAATAATCCAGCCCAGGGCACTTAAGTGATATGCCTTCTCCACCCTTGTCTTTCCTGCTGAAACGTTCCTAGACAGTGTCTGTTCTAGATGACATTGTTGCAAAATAGCATAAGTCTGCTTGACTCACATGGAGCTTTACATGAGCAAGAAATAAACCTCTGCTATGTGACACCATTCAGGTTTTAGGACTTGTCATAGGGGAAGTTGGTATTAAATTTTCATTTTTACAGTTATTGTTGTGAATGCTCTGTGCCTCTTTTCCTTTCATTCTCTGAGTCTCAGTGAGGGGCTCATTGATATATGTATATAATTTCCTAGTAATCAGATGGAGAATTTTCAGTAAGAACTTTGCACCATCCAAGAAATGCCACCGTTTTGAGTTTCATCAAGATGGTCCTTGTGAATTATGTATCCCTTAAAAGACAGAGTATCTTGGTCCCTACTAAACTCATTTTCTTGGGTACTAAAATGTTACCTATTTACTACTTAAAAAAGGGAGTGTGCTAGTTGAGCTTGGAAGCCTCTTTTTTCCCCTCTCTTTTTGTAAGTCTGTGTCTGAATAGCTTAGCACTATAAAGCCCATGGTTATAATATACTATATTACTTTTTTGAAAGACAGTCCCTAATTATGGACCAGTTAGATCTACCTCACAACCCTATTAGCCCGCCCTGTGTTATAATAACAATGACAACAAAACAAAGATAACAATTTTGACAAAGATTGTGACTTCTCCTTCTTTTTTCTTCTCTTCTCCTTTCCTTCTTTCTCTTACATCTAACCATCCAGCAGGAGACCACATTGTCCAATCTCCCTTGAGCTAGGTGTGGCCAGTGTGAGTGGAAGTGATAGGTGTGACTTCCATGTCATCTCCTTAAGAGGAAATCGATTACTCTCCATCCTCTTCCTCTTTCTTTTCTTCTTTTCTTGGATGTGGTGCTAAAGGGCCAATTTTAACCATGCAGATGGCAATATTCTTAAGTAATGCTTCTCAAATATTAATTTGCTTACCCAGTGATGGTGTTAAAATAGAGATTCTGATTCAGAAGGCATGGGTAGGGCCTGAGCTTTAACATTTTTTTAAGAAGATTTATTTATTTTAGAGAGAGAGACTGTGTGCTTGAGCTCGGGGAGAGGCAGAGGGAGAAGGAGAGAGAGAGAGAGAAGCAGACTCCCTGCTGAGCGTGGAGCCCAACTTGGGGCTTGATCCCAGGATTCCGAGATCACGACCTGAACTGAAACCAAGAGTCAGAGGCTTACCAGACTGAGCCACCCAGGCACCCTGTTAACATTTTTAATAAGGTCGCACATGATACTGATGTTGCTGGTCCAGGGCCACACTTGGAATAACCGGATTTTAAAGGATGACAAACACATAGGCCCCTGGGTGACCTCTAGGAGCAGAGCTTTATCACATACCCAGACCACCCCACTCTGCATCACTTAGTGAGAGGTTTATCAATTTCTATCATAGCCACATGTTTTTGGATGTATTGCCTACATCACAATGAATACAAAAAGAGTAATAATAATAGCAATAAGTATCATTTAATGGGTGCTTACCGTGTGGCAGACACTTGTAGCCATTATCTGTTTAATAAAATCATAATATCCCAATGAAGTGTTATACCATTTTATGGATGTGGAAACTAAGGCAAGAACAAATGAATGACTGGTCCAAACACACACAATTTGTAAATGGCAGCTCTGGTATTCAAACTTGGATGTCTCTGTCCTCAAATGAGATATTCATCATCAAATGGACCACAGCTTGACCAGTGCACTTTAACTTGGGACCTGATCAGCCCGTCACCAGAAGTTTTGCCTCAAGATGTTTGGGTTAGTGTTGTTCATTCTCTTCCAGCCAACAAGTCAGGGAGGATCTTTTGCTATTTGCGGGAGAGAAGACCCAAGAACTATCATTCCTTCTGCCCACCATTCATTCCCAACCAAGATTACAGGAAGAAACAGACTGAGGCACTAATGTGCATACTCTATCTGAAGATTAAAAAGACCTGTTCTCTTTTACTGCTTCATCTTATTAGGTTCCTCTCTTCTACTGATCAGCTCTTTTTTTGGTCCCTGGTGAGCTATGAGAGAGAAGGAAAGAAAGAGGGATGCTAATGGATTACGAGCCTGGTAAATGTCAAGTCTGGCAGAGAGGGGAAGCCAGCATACATGTTTAATGCGCCTTTGGCCTTTGGGCTCCAACGCCATCAGAACTGTTGGCCCGAGTCAATCAGAGATTCTAATAGCCTAGAGAAAGACACATGCAAAGCACTCCAGATACCTCCTGCATTTGTCTCCTCCTGTCTAACTGTATGGAAGCAAAGCCAAATGACTCACCACATTTGTGAAGCAGTGTGTGGGGAGAATAACAGATGGATTAAGACATTTTTCAAACACAATTCTGGAAGAAAAGTCAAACCTCGAAAGGAGCGTTTCACCATTTCCCGTTCCAGCGAAGTAAAATCCATGTCTGGTGCAAGCAGTGTAGGCCTATTATTTTTGTGACACAATAACAATGACATTTCCACTTAAAACTCCTTATGACCTTTCTAAGGGAGCTGTTTGTGCCTCACTTGTTTCACCGTTTTTCTCTTTTTTCCCTGGAGATCGCCTTGCTTTTATAACAACGAGAGACTAAAAGAGGGAGCAAGAAAGGGGTAGGGAGAACCCACAGGGGAAGAGTAAGAGAGGAAGTGATAGAAAAGCATCAGAAGATAAAAAGGGAAGGTGAAGGAGGTAAAGGAGAGAAATATGCCCATAAAATAAATATGCATTCTAGGTGTCCAGGTGCAAGATATCACAAAGCGCCTTCTCGCTTTGGGATAATTGCAAAACTAATAGACTTCCAGTGGAAAGGGATTATTCCTATAATGCAGGAGGTCTAGGCAAGTGGTAGTTAAAGGCTGGGAACGTATCACAGACCCCTTCTGTTCTCCTTGGGCTCATTCAGCTGACCATCTGCTCCTCAGCAGCCTGGGAGCCTCACCCTGACCCTCAGCTTCCTCGAGATTTTGGATTGCTTCTCAAAGGGGCTTTTCCATGTCTTGCCTTGTTCTCAGGGGGTGGGTGTGGGGCACCTCCCATTCTAATCCGGAGGTACCTGTTTGAGGTTCTTTCCTTCAGGGTTCCATCCACATGTATCGTATTAATGAACTCAAATTAAGCTACTCATGGACAGTTATTAAATCACACATCAGTCTTCCCAAGTAATATTTGCATTTTAATACTAAAGGAATTTTAGATATTCTGGTTAGAATTTTAGACATTTTGGCAGGATTAGAAAGAAATATTTTTAAGCACAGAGGTCTTTTCCAGAGACTTGTCATATAAAAACATAAAGTAACTGAATATATATATTTATGTTATTATTTGCAATCAGTTTGATTAAAAAGTATCTATTTCTTTTACACAGATAAGATAATAAACCTCATTAAATAACATTAAAAAGTGCAGAAGTACTTCAAAAACCAAACTTGAGGAAGGAAATAATTGTCTAAAGAGTTCTGATTGCCTGGTATGTGATGCAGAGTAGGGCAGTAGCCTCATCACCACAGAAAATGAAGTTTATTATCAATCCAGTGATTAAGTATTATAACTGAAGTACTATACTCTTATGAGAGAAAAGACTACTTGTTAACCTCTTTATTAAATCCTGTTGCCAATCAGCTGGCCATAACGTGTGAGCAGTAAATGCTTCTTTATTTATTTTTAGCAGCTGAACTTTGCCATAGTTTGTTACGCAGCAGTAGCTAACTGAAACACTTCTCCATTGCTGACAAATTGTGCATCAGAGGCTCCTTGAATTGGCAAACACAGACTCAGTAATAGATTCAGCAGAATTACAATATGAAATTAAGCTATTATGAACACAGCTCTGTTTTGTGGTAGATACTTAGAAGTGATTGAGAGAGACAGGGAAGTCATTAAATTCTCTCCCTCTCATTCTTTCTTCCTTTATAACTTTTCTGAAACACCTGTGATAGGAAGTAACAATAGGAATAAATAAGTCATTGCTTTTGCCCCTAAGATGCTCACGGTGTATTGGGGGTATGTGTCTGTGCAGGGAGGCAAGAAAATGAGCAATTAAAGGACATATATAAGACCGTCACTGATGTATGAGAACACAGAGGAAGGAGCACAGTGCTTAATTCTTCCTGAGAACATCATGATAATCTTTACAGAAGATACAGAAGAAAATCTTTACAGAAAATCTTTTTATCATGAAAATCTTTACAGAAAATCTTTATAGTACAGAAGCTCATTTGAGCTAAGTTTTGAAGGAATAGGTTAGAACTTTGATGCATAAAATATGATCCATGGACCAGGTGCATCAGCCTCAGCTAGGAGCTTGTTGGAAATGCAGAATCTCTGATCTCGACCAGACAACTGAAGCAAAATCTGCATTTAAATAAGATCCTCAGGTGATTTTTACATACCTTGAAGTTTGGGTTATGCTTATGATTAGGATGATGGTTCTCATTTTGTCTGCACATTAGAATCATCTGGGGAGTTTAAAAAAAAAATTAATGCCCAGGGTCACTATATGTAGTTTCTCACTATACTGGCCTGGATAGAGCCCAAGCATGAGGATGTGTGAAATATTGAGGCACCAGCCCATGGTCTGGTAGGGCTATATGCACGTGTTAGATTGTTAAGTTGTTCGTGAGTTTCAGATCTCCCGAGCTGGATCTCAAGGTATAAAAAATATGGGTGTGGTGAGATGGAGTTCCAGGATTCTGAGAAATTCTTCCAACTCTCCAAGGTACAACTGTGGAAGTTCTGGAAATGGTCATGATGACTTTTGTTGATAGCTGGGTCCTAAGCAAGCTTGCATGGCTAAAAGTAGACTACTTGGACACGTGGACATAAATGAGACATAAAAGTTCCCCAAATTGCTGGGCTTGGAAGCAGGAGGGCATGATAAAGGATATAAACCATACTTGGAGATCTACTTGTCGAGATTATAATTAACAAAGGCTTACTGGCAACTTTTGGAGAAGTTTTATATAGGAGATGGTGTTGGGAAGAACTTAATTAATTTACACAACTTCTTTATGTTTTTCATCCATTTTTGCATCTTGTCTGCCCTGGCTTTGCCTGGAGAGAGAATTTAAACCCCAGAATCTGTCACTGATGGATATTACAGGCCCCATGGCATTCTCACTGTATCCATTGCAATGTTTGGGCCAAGTTCCAATCAGAAAATTACTTTCTATTGACTGTAAATTTCACACCTCTACCATGAAGACTTCTCATACCACACACTCTCTAAATTGGCTTCAGGTCCGGCCTGAGACCAAGTATGACACATACCCTCAAATGGGTTTCAAATTGAGCCACAGCCTTGGCTAAACATATTTTAATGACAACACATAACATGCGGGTCGTCGAAAGAATATTTCCCCCTTCCTATGATACATGTGTTGCTGGCATAAAATTATATGACTTACGTCCCCTTTCAACGTTGGGAGGGTCGAGAAATCTTTTTCACTTTCAGTCTGAAATTACTCTGTGGTATAAATTATTACTTACAGCTCAACACTTGCTGTGTTCAGCCCAGAGGTGGCTGCCTTCTCAAAGGCTCTGTGATTTATGGGTGGAGGCAGAGGGCGAGAGTGCCCTGAGCAAACATGCACCTGCCCTGTGTTCCCTCTGTCAGATGCAACAGAGGGTTGAGGAGATGGCTCCCACCAAACAAACAAACCAGACAAACAACAGAGAATCTCTCAACTCCATTGATATGGAGCAATCAGTGTAGGAGGGTAAGGCAAGTCACTGGAAATCATCTGTTCAACTGGGTCTTGATTTTGTTTTTGGGTCCCTCAAGACTGGACCCAATTAGGATCTGGAATGATCCAAGAGGCAGACGTGGATTTTAGTCTTGGTTCTGCCACTTTCTAACTTTGGAGCATGAGCAGTTAACATCTCTAAGCCTCCATAACCTCGATGATAAAATGGAGATTGTGTATTTCTTGTTTAATTTACAAGGTTATTGTTTCCCCAAAGTGAGATAAATTATGGGAAATATAGTTTGAACTGTACACATGTCAGATGCATTCACTGGATGGGAGGTGTTATTGTCACATGTGGTGGGTTCATCCTGGGGCATGCCTACCTCAAGGGTTCTGGCTGTTTTACTGTAACCTACCAGAGGTGTTCGCTCAGCCCTGCTGGAGCCCTTGACAAGAGCACAGCCTCCATCTCTGCCTGTATCTGATTCTTGGTTTGGGCTCAGGTCTTGATCTCAGGGTTGTGGGATCAAGCCCCAAATCATCTTGGTGCTTAACATGGAATCGGCTTGGGGTTCTGTCCCCCTCCCTCTCTCCCCCTCTGCTCCTCCCCTGCTCTCTCTGTCTCTCTCTCCAAAACAAATAAATGAAATCAAAGATTTCAGAGAGCGAGAGAGAGAGAGACAGACAGACAGACAGCATGGGCACACAAGCTGGGAGAGGGGCAGCCTCCCCACTGAGCAGGGAATGATGTGGGGCTCGATCCCACAGCCATGAGATCATGACTTGAGCAGAAGGCAGACACTTAACTGACTGAGCCTCCCAGGAGCCCCAAAATCTTTTTTAAAAAAGAGAAATTTACAGCTGTTGATTTTTTAAAAAGTGGAAGAGGGGACTAAGTTTGTTGTCTACCAAAAATTAATACCTCCGTAAGCATGCTTGCATTGGGAAAAGCTGTCTGAAAGCTCCACCAGTTTACAGAACACCAGCATGACAATTAAACCGCGTTGCAAGCAGGGCCGCTGAGGGTCTGTGTTTCTCCTTGCTGCTGTCATTGCTGATGGTCTGGATTTGAACAGACACATGTGTGTATTTAGAGAAGTATTTTTCTCTGGTAGAGTCAGTGAAAGCTCTTAACCACACAAACACACAACAGACTGAAATGGGAAAGATCTTCTCATACAGTCAGGCCCAGTGGAGGGGCGTGTGGGCATGTGTGGTCAGGGCGAGCACAGACTTTGATGGCTGTGAAGGTGGGGAGGCCTTGGGAGTTCTGAAATTTCTAATTAGGGTTATCTCTCCACAACCCACTGTTCCCATAGGTTCAACTTTTTTTTTTTTCTTCCTAAATTAGCTGTTCGACTTTCAATCTAAATCTCCCTTCTCTGGGTACTATAATTTCTTTTTACATGGGAGACAGAGTCTGTTTTATAGAGAAGAACTTGGGGTACCTAGAGGAAAAGTGACTTTCCTCGGATCTCCAATGGATCTTGGCAGACTTTAAATGAAGCCATCTGCCCACCCTCCATTCCGAATTTCAAAATTCTTTTCTCTCCAGATCCAAGATCCCCTCTATGATGTAAGTGCAGCACCCCTTCCCCCCAAGACACTCTTCTCAAGCATTAGTAACTGTTAGAAGAATATTAGAAAAAGAGCAGTGTGCTAGGGGCGCCTGGGTGCTCAGTCGGTTAAGCGTCTGCCTTTGGCTCAGGTCATGATCCCAGGATCCTGGGATCAAACCCCACGTTGGGCTCCCTGCTTACTGCGGGGGTCTGCTTCTCCTTCTCCCTCTGCTCCTCTTTCCCATCTGTGCGCACGCTCTCTCTGTCTCAGATAAAAAAATAAAAAATCTTAAAAAAAAAAAGAACAATGTGCTTAATATTAGCAGCTTTGCTAGGGCCTGCATTGGGGATTGCAAGATTTTGAGAGCTGTGGTAGCTGGGGTTAAAAATTCTTGAGGGTGACATGGCTGACATGGCCTCCTATCCATTAGCTTTAGATGTGGATCTGCTCATCAGTGGCAAAACCAACCAACCAAGTGGAGAGCTCCTATTAGAGCATATCAGATATTTTTGGTGTGCTTTAATCTAAAATTTTAAAGTATAAAATATGTAAAATACTATGATATTAATAAATAGTATATATGTTATATCTTTATATAGAATTATATATATACAATATAATATATACATGTATGATAATTGACATAAATCTATTTTAAAGTTTCTCTTAAAAATCAGATTCATAACTTGGCTTCTTCACATTGATACTGCTTATGCGTATCCAACCAAAATAATAGCTGGTTTCTAGAACTCTGGTTCCGTGGAACTTCTCAGGAGCACATTTGGGCATTGAAGAGTCTGTGAAAAGTAGATTGTTTAGAACCGAGCTGCTTGGAATTTCAACTCTAGCCAGATGTAGAGAAGCAGAGTACAGGCGAATATACCAACCTTGGAGGACAGTATTATGCCAGGGAAGGTTTCTTAGAGGAAGGGATGATTAGGCTGAATCCTAAAGGACAAGTGAGCGTTCATGAGGCAGAGAAAGAGAGACCTTTCCAGAAGGAGACCCAGGAGAAGAAGGCACAAGCAATTCAGTGTGGGTGGGTGCAGGTACATGGTGAGGGGGCGAGGGACATGAGGCAGTAAGGCGATCGAAGTAGAAAGAAAGGGTTTTGTCTTCCAAATTATGGCACTTCTTTTTTGTCCTGGAGCCATTAAGAGGTTTTAATACAAGAAGTTCCAAGATGCGTCCTTGTTTCTGTCAAGATAGCCTAGCGGGTCCTGTGAATGACTTTCGGCCATTTACATGGCTTCCCTAAATATTTGGCATTTCCACCTCACCTAATGCACATTAAATAATGTTTGGGGACAGTGCTTTGGAGGGGTCAATATTGATGGATGTCACTGTGTAAAAAGAAGGAGGAAGTGGCTCTGTAGCATTAGACAGCTGAGTCTTTCTTTCCAGGGACAGCTGGGCGTGTGTAGCTGGAGAAGCTGAATTGAGTGAGAGCTGTCTGTTAAATACCTCCTTTTATTAGCAAAGCTCCTTGAGTGGCCTTGGAAATCACTGAAGGGCCAGAAAGCTTTATAATCCAGAGCTTAAGTTTACTTCAGTGATATGTCATAGGAATTGTTAAGTGAATAGATGCAACCTGTCTGTTCCCCTTAACAAGTGAGAGAGGCCAACAGCCTCTCCTGGACCAGGAAGGTGTGTAAGAGGAGGAACAAAGAGGGAAGCAATAGCTGAACCAGAGGAGAGGCCGAACCAATGTCCAGGGGCAGAGTGTGGGGAGTCCCTGGAAGGGAGAAGTGAGGTTCCACTCATACACAATATAGTTTGTGCCAAACATAACTACGTGTCTCCTGTATAATTTTGGTTTGTGTGGTTGTAAGATTTTATGGGCTCTTGGAACCAAGAGGGAAGACCAAAGAGGAAAGTAACTGTCAACACATGTTCTTAAGGAATTCATACATTTCAA
Source organism: Neomonachus schauinslandi (assembly GCF_002201575.2). NCBI lineage: Eukaryota > Metazoa > Chordata > Mammalia > Carnivora > Phocidae > Neomonachus > Neomonachus schauinslandi. The sequence continues at coordinate 7,817,607 of NC_058408.1, read as the reverse complement.
TTCAACTGGCATTCAGGCACGGTGCTGACATAATAATTTTCAGGCAAAGGTATAAGATACATCTCTTTATACAGGGCTTCAATCAACCACTGGAACTCCCTGTTGTATGGGTGGGGAACCAAATGTGGGTTAAATGAAACTAATTTAATTCAGGGAAGAAGGTTCTGGTGTTAGCTGCAGCAAGAGTAACAGTTGTGATTTTCAAAGCCACAGAGCGTCATCATCATTCCAGACCAACCTATTTCTTTCTTCTAATCCTCCAAAATGATGTGACTTCAAACACATGTGCTGATCTACCTTTAAGGAAAAAGTGAGAGCAAAACATTGTCTATAGGTCATTATTTCCAGCAGTTAAATTCAACTGGAAGGAAGTCTAGACTGGGCTTGCCTACCCACTATGGGCCGGTGCTCTGCCTGGAGCGGGTTGGATCTTTACTCTGTTTTCTGGCAAATGTATCGCATAACACTTATTGAGCATTTCAAATTATGTGCCAGGTACTCTGCCAAGTTCTTTATGTAGATCATATTACCTACTGCTCACAGCACTCTCCAAGAAGGGCCCTGGGACTGACCCAAGTCTTCAGAAGGGGAGGCTGTGGTGCAAGGTGACAGATCAAGGTCAGACCATCTTTAAGTGGCAGAACTAGGATTTGAACTCATGACTACCTTCCTCCAAAGCTCAAACTCTTTTTTTTAGAAGAGATTATTTATTTATTTATTTGTCAGAGAGAGAGAGAGCGCACAAGCAGGGGGAGTGGCAGGCAGAGCAAGAAGCAGACTCCCCGCTGAGCAAGGAGCCCGATATGGGACTTGATCCAAGGACCCTGGGATCATGACCTGAGCTGAAGGCAGATGCTTAACCAACTGAGCCACCCAGGTGTCCAAACTCAAACTCTTTACTACACTAGATTATGAGCTTAATCCTTTCGATGCATTAAATTTCCCCATTCACGTATGTCTGAAACCTCATACCTTGAACTTAGTATGTTCCTAAAGACCCCAGGCTATAAATATTTGTACTCAAGTATGATAATGTGAATTATTCAGCTCCAGATCCAAGTTTCCTGGGTAGTCATCTGTGTTTCAGAAAAGTATAAGGAAAATTCAAGAACACATGATCTCTGTGGGTGGGGAAATACGTATTTTGAGAGGTAGCCTAAACTTCGATTAATTTTTAACTCATTTTGTTTTTTATTTCAAAAACTAAGTTTTATTATTCATCTTCCTGAAATAAAGGATTGCACATTAGAGTTTCTAAGAAATTAAACAGCATACTAATCACTTCGAAACACTGCAGAGCGTTTACAGCTTTAGAAACCCCTGTAAATGGGGCCCATTCAACTCCTCACTGGCTCTACTATTTTTAATAAAGTAACTTGCAAGAGGCTCTAATTTATTCATTGGAAATACTTCCATTTAATGACTTTATAGTACATTACACCCTAGCAGAGAAGGATAATATTTCATGTATTTCCCCATCTCAGTAAATGGCAACACTCCATCCAGTTTCTCAGACCAGAAATCCTGGCGTTTTGTCCCTTTGACTTCCTTGTTCCGATGATCCTTCATCTCTACCTTTGAATTGTATCCAGAGTTTGACCACTTCTCCCTGTGTCTGCCGCCACTCCTTCCTGGCCAAAGCCGCCACCATTTCTCACCCGACTACTGCAATAGCCTCCCAGCTAGTCTCCCTTCTTACATCTCTATTTGTCACACAGAGGCCACAATGATCTTAAAATGCCATTTTGTTCCCTTCACTTCCCTGCTCAAAGCCCTCCAGTGGTTTTCCATCTGACTCAGAATAAAATTAAAATTCTTTATGGTGTCCTACAAGACTCTATGTGATCCACTTCCGATGCATGAAAAACTCTATGCTCCTGTCTCCTACCTTTATCTTCCTCACTCATCATAGTCCAGCCCCACTGTTCTGCCAACAAACCAAATATGTTCCCACCTCAGGGCCTTTGCATACCCTGTTTCCTATGCCTGCAAAGCCTTTCCCCCACCTACCCACGTAACATCACTCTCTTACATTCTTCTAGTCCTTGCTCAAATTCTGCCTTAGCAGAGAGATCTTCCCTGATAATAACATGTAAATATTTTATAAATATATTTGAAAATGTAAAATAAGTTCTAGTAATTCTTCATTTCCTCATCCTATTCTTAAAAATTATAATTTATAACATAATATAGAAAAGTATACTGAAAGATGTACAATTCCCTCATTTGTCATAAAGCAAAGAACTGTGTATCTATCACCCAGGATAAGAAATAGAACACAGCACCTCGGTATTGAAGATCTGCTATAATCTGCTCTCAATAACCACCTCCTCTCTTCTCAGAAAGGTAACCAATCTTTTGACTTTTATGGTAATCATTCCCTTGTTTTTCTTAAAGTTCTGCCATCTGAGTGTGCAATATAAGTATATAGTTAAATTTGCCTGCTATTTGAATTTCATATAAAATAGAATCACACTATACATTTTTATCCCTCACCTGACTCCTTTTGCACAATATTCTGTTTTGAGATTTATTCATTCTGTTGTGTGTAGCTCTAATTCCTTCATTTTCATTGCAACATTTTATTCTATTGTATGATTATTTAATAGCTTATTTATTTCCCCTCTTACTGTTGATGCACATTTGAGTTGCTGTGTAGCTATGAGCATTTTTGTATGTGACTCTTCATGCATATATGCGTGGATTTCTGTTAGCTATACACCTGGGAGTAGAATTTCTGCGTCAGAGGGTATGGGGATGTTAAATTGTAGTTAATAATTCCAAACTGTTTTTTAAATGGCTGTGCCAATTTACACTTTCACCAGCAGGGCATGAGACTGTTTTGCAATCCACAATTCAGCCAATAATCAATATTGTCATTAAAACAAGATTTAGCTAATTTGGTAGGTGTGTAGTTGCATTTGATTTTGATTTTAATTTTAATTTATCTGGTTACTAATTACACTCAGCGATTTAAATATTCTCTTTTTTAAAGGACCCATCAAACATTGCTCATGTTTGTATTTGGTTTTTAGTTGTTATCTGCTAATTAATTTATGGAAGCTCTTTATATATTCTACATATTATCCCTTTCTCATTATATGTGTTGAATTTTTCCCCCCTACCCCATGTCTTATCTTTGCATTCTCTTATGATGCTTGTAGATGAAAAGAAGTCTGTAATTTTAAAATACACCAATTATCAATCTCTTCCTTTAGTGTCTGTTTTTTATGTTCTGTTCAAGACCCCTTTCTCCACTGCAAGGTCATGAGTATCTTCTATAAGCTTTATTGATTTACCTTATACACTTAGACATACAGTCTAACTGAAATTGATTTTTATTTATTTGGTTTTTGCAGTAGAAGTCAACATCGTTTTTTAAAAAATGGATATTTCAATAAACCCAAGAACATTTACTGTTCTCCACCGATCTGTAGTGTTACCTTTGTCATAAATTAAATGTCCATTCTCAGATGATCTTAATTGTTGTAAATCCATAACATCTTGATATCTGGTAGACCAAGTTCTCTCAAGTTGTAACTCTTCCTTCACAGGGTTTTAGGAATTCTTTGCCATTTGCACTTCCATATTAGGTTGAGAGTTATTTGGGCAAGTTTCACTAGATACAAACACACACACACACACACACACACACACACACACACCCCTTTCGGGGATTTTGACTGTAATTGTTTAAAAGTTAAAGGTCAATTTGGGGAGTTTTGTTGGTTTGTTTTTGTTTTTGTTTGTTGAGAGAGAGAGTGTGCATGAGCAGGGGTGGGAGGGGCAGAGGGAGAGGGAGAGAGAGAATCTTAAGCAGGCTCATTCTTACCACACTGAGATCATGACCTGAGCTGAAATCTAAAAGTCAGACGCTTAGCTGACTGAGCCACCCAGGTACCTTACCCCTCTATATGCAGAGTCTTAGTTCCCTAAGATACCCTCAGACAACAGTGTACTGAGTCTTTGAATTTATGAGCATGCCTTAGTCCATTCACTTAGATCTTTGGTTTCTCTCAGTAACATTTTATAGTTTTCTGCGCATATATCTTACATAGTTTCATACAGTTATTCATAGGCACTTGATACTTTTTGATACAGCTACAAATGACATCAGTTTTCTTTTTTTCTTTTTGCTGGTATGTTTTATATATAGAAATGCACTTAATTTTTATTTATTGACGCTGCATCCACTAACCTTGCTAAATACACTGTCATTTCTCATTTGGATTTTTTCTATAGGGAATTATACAATCTGCAAATGAATTTTGTTTCTTTCCTTTTAATCCTTATATCTTTTATTTATTTTTCTTGTCTTACTAAATTGGTTAAACTCTCCAACACAATGACAAATAGAAGTGGACCTAGAAGGCATTATTGACTATATCTTTATCAAAAGGGAAAGCTTCACATTTCATAATTAAATGTGATACTTGCTTTATGTTATTCTGCAGATATACTTTATTAGACTATGGAATTTCTTTTTTATTTCTGGATTTTTAAAAACCATGAATAGATGTTGAATTTTATCAAATGATTTTTCCTTTATTGAAATAATCTTGTTAATTTTCTTATTCTGCTAATGTGAATTACAGTGCATGATTTTTGAATGTTTCACCTACCGTACATTTTTGAAATAAACTAAATCTGTGTAATATACTTTCCTTTTTATATCACACGGAATTATTTTTGCTAATATTGTTATTATGATTTTTAATCCACTTGAATAATATTGGTCTGTAATTTTCTTTTCTTATAAAGTTCTTTTCAGATTTAGATATTAAAGTTATTCTGATTTTATAAAATGGATTTAGGAATATTCTTTCTTTCATTGTCTGAAAGAATTTGAGTAAGATTGGTGTTATTTCTTGCTGAAATGTTTGTAAGAATTCACCAGTAAAATAAATCATCTGGGACTACACATTTCTTTGGTAAAGTTTTTTACATAATAGATTTAATTTCATTAGTACTTTCAGGATTCTTTAGATTTTCTTTTTTTTTTTTTTCCCCTCATGTCAATTTTGGTAAGTTGCACCTTTTAAAAATAAGTGTTTCCATTTGATCTAGATTTTAAATTTATTTGCATACATCTGTTCACACTACCTTTTTAAAAAAGATTTATTTTTTTATTTGATAGTGGAGGGAGGGGCAGAGGGAGAGAGAAAGAGAATCTTTTTTTTTTTTAAAGATTTTTATTTATTTATTTATTTGAGAGAGAGAGAATGAGAGAGAGCACATGAGAGGGGGGAGGGTCAGAGGGAGAAGCAGACCCCCCGCTGAGCAGGGAGCCCGATGCAGGACTCGATCCCAGGACTCCAGGATCATGACCTGAGCCGAAGGCAGTCGCTTAACCAACTGAGCCACCCAGGCGCCCCGAGAAAGAGAATCTTAAGCAGACTCCCTGCTGAGCTGGAAGGCCCAATGTGGGGCTTGATCTCATGACCCTGCCATCATGACTTGAGCCGAAATCAAGAGTCAGATGCTCAACCAACTGAGCCACGCAGGCACCCCTCAACCCAATCATTCTTAATATTGGCTATTATATGTTTTTTTTTAATTCTAGAATTTCCATTTTAAAAATATTTTTAGATCTCTACTGAAATTCCCAATCTTATTTTTTATTTCCATGAGAATGATAGGCATATTTATTTTAAAGTCAGTATCTGATAACTCCAGTATTGGCATATCCTGTTGGCTGCCTTCTCTTATCTGTAGTTTCTGCTGGCTTTTATTTAGAATATCTGATTTCCTCTTGTGTGTGGGTTACTTTTGATTTTATGCTTTGCATTATATTTATACAATTCTTGGTAGCAATAACTTGAGATCAGATATTTTTACATTCTTCCAGAGAAGATTTCAATTTACTTCAGCTAGGGTTTGGAAGTATTAATTTTCTTAATCCAATCTTAATCCAAATTCAGAGACTGAATCCGCTAGAAGCTGGGCTGCAGTCCCCTGAGGAGTGGCCTTTTGCCAGTTTGTTCTCATGCTTGGGGGTGGCATTCCAGATCCCAATCCAAAGAGGAGGATGTAGTTACTATGATACATTCCTCTTCTTTGGTGGGACCCAGACTCTAATTCATGTCCCCGTAGCCTTGAGTGACTTCCAAAGCACAACTCAATCTCTTAGCACTCCCTCTGGAATTGGCTAAAGCTCTCAGAAAAGAAGTGATAACAACTTCTTGGGTCTCTGCTCTCCTCCTGATGTGATAATTCCTTACTACTTTATTGGTTCTCAGAGTCCGCCAAGCAGTTCTAAATGGCATCTTATCCAGCTGCTTTTCTCTTAGGTAAGATTCTTCTGCATTTCTTGGTCCATTAACACTGAACTGTATTTTTCTTCACAATATGCATCACCATCCCAGTTCAAGTTGGGAAAAGGTTTGTGTCTTTAAGTAAATACAAGGGATTTAAGAATTAAAAAAAATAATAAAACTATATTTCTTGGAAACACAGTTTTTCTTCTTTCAAATCTGGGAACTCTAAATAGTTATCCCCACAAGTCCTTTGTATTGAATAATTAGGATTTAAAAATACTGTTTTTTCTCTTCTTATAAAATTGTACCTTTTTATCCAGAAAATATAGATCATAGAGAAAAGTTTAAAATCTTCCTTGATAATGTTACCAAGCAGTAGTCCTTGTTAGCATTTTTGTTTATAGTGTCACAAACACACAGACATACACACAGACACACACATTTTGAAAACTGGGATAAATTATAGGATTATTTTATAACCCAACGTAATTCAACAATATACTATCAATATATTTTTTCACTGTCTTCATTTTATCAAACATTCTTGTGAAACAGGATTTTTAGTGGTAGTATATGGCATGCAACATATAGAATTAACCAATTTCCAATTATCAGACACTGTAGTTGCTTGTAAAATTTTGTTATTTTTATCAATGGAAATGTACAATATTTAAGTTTTTCCATGTATGTATATATTTTATTAGGATACATTATTAAATATGAAGTTGTGCCAAAGATTATTTAGAATTTTGAGGATTTTGTTATATAATTTTAAAATTCTTAAAAAATTTGTATTAATTTATAATTCAACTAACATACTAGAGTAACTTTCTTCCCAAATCTATTCACATATGGGGATCATCCCTAAACAACAAGCTTTGCCAATTTGCTAAGTAAAATATTATTATTTTTTCCTTAAAAAATAGTATATATTTAATGTATTGTGAAGTTAACTACATATTCGTGGTTTGGGCTTTTTGTAGTGTGTGTGTATACACATTCATGTGTGTATTCATTCTTCAAGGCCTTTATTCATATTCTTTTTTATGTACTTGCTTTTCTCATTATTTAGGAACTGTGTTTATATTAGGGATGCTAGTCTTTATGTCATGAGGTTCTTAACTCTCTCTCATATAGGTTAAACTATTTCTCCATTTTCACACTTGCTTTTTTGTTTTTGTTTTGGTACTTTTTTGTTACGGAAGTTTAAATTTTTAAATTTGGTGTACAGAAGTTTAAATATATTTAGGTTTTTGTTTCTTCTCTTTTTTTTTTTTTTGAGAGGGAGAGAGCAGGCGAAGGGGCAGATGGAGAGGGAGAGAGAATCTTTTTTAAAAAAGATTTATTTATTTATTTTAGAAAGAGAGAGCACGAGAGCACACAGGAGTAAGGGGAGGGGCAGAGGGAGAGAATCTTCAAGTAGATGCCCTGCTTAGCGGGGAGCCATGGCTCTGTCCCACAGCCAATGAGATCAGAACCTGAGCAGAAACCAAGAGTTGGATTCTCAACCGACTGAGCCACCCAGGCAGCCCGGGAGAGAGAGAGAATCTTAAGCAGACTCCATGCCCAGTGCATAGTGTGGGGCTCCATCTCACAACCCTGATCATGACCTGAGCTGAATCAAGAGTCAGACTCAACCAACTGAGCCACCCAGGCACCCCTCTTCTCTTTTTCTTTATGTTTTGGAAACTAAGTATACGTAATTCCATTTTTTCATATATTGTACTAGATAGTTTAGCCAAATTTTGCTTTGGTGTTGAAGTAAGTAAAATTTATGTCTCCCAAATAATTAACTAATTTTCCCAGAATTAATTAATTAAATAATCAATATTTTTCTCTTATTTTAGAACGCCAACTGCTTTTTAAGAAATTCTATCCCACTAGATGTTATATCTTACACTGGTATTATAATGGTTATGTTACTGTGGCTTTATAATATGTTGCAATTCCAAGCAATGAAAATTTACCTTTATTTTCTTCTGAAATTTCCTAGCTGTTCCAGCCTATGTATACTTAAAACTGGAATTAAAATATTTTTTTCAAGTTTTAAATAAATGTCTTTGATTTTGAATGTAATCACATTACGTCTATAAATAAATTTGGGGATAATTGATATTTTAACTTTATTGGGATTTGCCATCTAAGAATAGCAATGTTGCTCCAGTTATTCAAATTTTTTTCATATATTCTCCAGGGAAGTATTAGTTCTTTTCATTTTTATATAACTTTTAAATGTATTTGTAGGTATTTTATTTTATTGTTACTTTGGTCAATTTCAAATTAAATTTATTAATTGATTTTTATTTTTGTATTTTTATATAATTGTTCTGCAACTAGCTATTTTACTAAACTCATATAAATTTTTATTGTTACTTTGGTCAATTTTTCAAATTAAATTTATTAATTGATTTTTATTTTTATATTTTTGTATAATTGTTCTGTAACTAGCTATTTTACTAAACTCATATAAATGTCTTAATTTTTTATTTGATTTCCTCAGATTTTAAAAAATGCAAATAACTTCTATCTTTTGAAAATAATATTTTTTTCTCCTTGCTGAAAGTCATACTATTTTTCTATTTTTGAATACTGATGTCGCAAGGTAGGAATGTTCACTTCATTGAAGATAAGGTAAGTTGGACAGACCTGGAAGTCCTGGGACCTAGAACTTTAAGGGCCATTAGAGTGGGTTAGGTGTTGGAGGAAATAGTCACAAATGCAGATGTGACATCTCTTTGAAAACAGTTGGACTGAAGGTCCAGTGCCAAGTACAAGTGGCATTTTATCAAGATGGAGATGGTGGTGGGGAATTTCGGAACAGTAGTTGATTATGCCAAGAGCCCAAAGTAGAGGACACCGGAGGGAAAGAGGGCAACCGTTAGTAGAAGGCCCACAGATTGGGGTTTAATAATGTGGTTCAAATACCTGGAAATGGAACTGGTCAAAATAATGATTAAGACAGGAACCCAGTTCTAGAAGATGTTTGGCACATTTGAGACCGCTACTGTCAGGGGCACAAGAACATATTCAGAGACAGATTGTCTGCATGGAAAATTTGACACGGAATTTTTCAGACTGAGTGGTATTTGTTAAATATCTCCTTTTCTAAGTGTGTAACTGGACCTACAGACTAGAATGGGATTGAACACGTATTTAGAGCTCAAGTCCCTCCAGATTTGGAGAGGTGGAAAGGCAGGCCCCGGGATCCAGGAAGGACATGATGACCACACACAAACACACACACACACACACTCTCACACACACACACACATTCACACACACACGCATATATATATACAATTATGTATATAAATTATATATGTATATCTGAAATGAGTGAGCATCATGGGTAATCAAGAAAACATAATGGGAAAATTACATGCTGATTCAGTCTGCAACCTGTGGCTAATAATTATAGAAGCATGTTTTTATTAGGGAGTGTTCTTTTCCATTGTTCAGATTCCAAGAAAGAGACATTCCTTAAAAGAAAATTATTAGATTGCTGTTTTGGGGATCAAATCATTATTGTGTTTTTGCTACTCAAAAATATGTTTAAAATGTCTGCTAGGTGCCATGCTCTGGTGATACAACAAAAAATATGATAGATACAGGACCTGTTCTATAACTTCTGGTCTAATAGGAAAAATACCCCAGTAAGCACAAAAATCAACACGATGTGATAAGAGGTATTTGAGGAGGAGCAGAGAGTTCTAAAGGCTAACTTGGCAGAGCACTTGACCTGCCTTTTGGTAGAATGAATAGGATGGAGCAAGAAAGAGGGCGCATATGTTATGTAAGCTGCAATCTGATGGAGAAGAAGAGGCTTCAGAAGTAATGAGGTGGAAGAAGAATATTCCAAAGAGAGAATTTTATAAGAGACTACACCCTAATTTCTAGGAACAAGAAGTTCAGCGTGGGTAATAAATGATCTTGTAAGGACTACTAATGAGTTTGGAGGCAGTTGAACTTTTCAAGTAGCTTTGGGGAAGGAGGGCACATGGTGGTAGATGTGACTGTTTTTGCATTCCAGAAGTTACATTTTGGAGCACAGATTATATGAGGATGAAATGGAGTAAGAGAGATCAGTTAGTTGACTTATCCTAATTCAAGTCCACCTTCAACAAAAGTAGTGGCCATGGAGGCTTTCTTTATTTTTAATTTTCACTGTCCTTGTTCCGGATGCATACTGCATTTAGTTGTTAATTAATTAAATTATTTTATCGTGTTTATCTTTTGTTGAGTAAATTTACTCTACGTGTGGGCTGAATGACAACTCCCCCCAAATGTCGTGTCCTAATCCCTGAAGCCTGTGAATGCTACTTGGCATAACAGCAGGGCTTTAGTAGATGCGATTAAATTGAGGATCTGGAGGTGGGGAAATTGTCCAGGGTTATCTGGGTAGGACCGTGTAATCACATAGGTTCTTACAGAGGGAGGCAGGAAGGTCCACTAAGTGTCAGGAGGTGGGATGATGGAAGCAAGAGGTTGGAGTGACACGAGATCAGAAGCCAAGGGACCAGGGCCCCAGAAGCTAGAAAGGCAAGGAGACAGATTACACCATGGAGCCAGAAGAAGGAGCCAGTCCTACTCACATGCTGACTTCAGCTCAGTGAAACTGATTTTGGACTCTGGCCTCCAGAACTGTAAAAGAATAAATTTGTGGGGCGCCTGGGTGGCTCAGTCGGTTAAGTATCTGCCTTTGGCTCAGGTCATGGTTCCGGGGTCCTGGGATCGAGTCCCATGTCCGGTTCTCCACTTAGCGGGGAGTCTGCTTCTCCCTCTGACTCTGTGCCTTCCCCCTTGCTCACACTCTCTCTCTCAAAATAAATAAATAAAATCTAGGGAAAAAAAAGAATAAATTTGTGTTGCTGTTAGGCTGTGAAATTTGTGATAATTTGTTTTGGGGGAGAAGGGTGGGTGAGCATTTCAGGGTGCAATGTTAGTGGTTTCACAATGTCCACTTAACCTGTCTGATAGGATGAATGTTTTCAGATCACTTTTATGTAGGCAGTTATTCCAGGGCCAAATGGCATTTTTTTTTCAAATGAGATTTTTAATCATATTCCCTTTGCCAGGGAATATGTTGCTCATTATACAAATAATAACTCACTTTCAAAACAGAAACAGACAGAGTAGCAGGCTCTAAGAGGTATGGAGTTATATTATCACAGAGCCACATGCCGTGGTTTTAAGAACATATTGGGGAAAAAAACAGCTTCTGAGTGAAAAAGTCAGGACTCCGAGATTACAGTTAGAACATGTGCAAAGGATAAACTTGAGTAATAATGAGCTTGAAAAAGAAAACGAGATGGTCAAACCCACGGCATAAGATAAGCAATGTGTTAGACAAGCAGAGGGTGTCTGGACCCTCCTGGGCCTCCTCCCGTAGCAAGAGGGGTGAGAAAGAACCAGGGGTTCCTCCGAATCACTCATTTGCTTAAATATTTCTAGTAGAATTCCATATATTCAGCATGGTCTTCACCATTCTTCACTTATCTTCATGTTATCTTCATGGGATTCTGCCCTACAGAATGTGGCGCGCTATGCTCTACATCCATAGACAGGTTGGACGAAGTAGAATATATTGGATAATTGATGACCAAATAGGAGTGTGCCAAGTGGGTAAAACCACTGAACAGCCCACCAACCAGACTTTAACATTAACAAGGCCAATTTCTGTCTGGTTATGCTACACTGAGCAAATCATGAATACCAAATCCTGAAGAAATGAAAAGGGGAGGAAAAGAGGGAATTGGGACCCGCCCATGAACTATGTTTTGTGTGATTGGCCTCATCCTCACTATTGTGCAGGAATCTCTTATTTCCTGCTTCTGCCACCACGAGATCAGGTCTGACCTGGTTCCAAGTGTCCTCCTCACAGGAAGGGGAAGCGGGCCCTCTGCTTTGGCGCAGCCCTGGAGCTCTCAGCAGACTGGTAACCTGGCTCTTGAGTGAGTGTAATTTTAGTGGCCTGGATGTGACTCCTCCACATGCTGATTCTCTGTGCTCTGGCCCTTCAGGTTTTCCACAGATGCTTGTAAATCATTTGTCATCTCTATGGCTGACAAAGAAACCAAAAGGATCCTTCATGAGTCAACGATACTCATTTTTTTGAAGGGCAAATTTCTCTGGTCTCCCCACTCTATCTTGACAAGGACAGCGACAGACCCTGCTCCATGAATACTAACAGAGTCCCCGGCGGAGTGCAGAGGCAGGGCCAGGGACTCCCACAACCCAGGAGCCACAGACATGCAGACGCTAACTCCCGGTAAGGGCCAAGTGATCCCACAGGAGGTACGTGGGATCGGTGAGCTGAAGGGAGTGCTGTCCTAGGGCCTGGGACAATCCTCATAAAATCCGTGCTGATATTGAGAGCTAAGAGAAAATCAGGAAGGGATCTGAGCACAGGAGCTGCAGGAAAAGGGGAGTGTGCAGGATTATAGCCTGATCCCCTCCAAAAAATTCTGGGACTGGTTGGGATAAAGGGTTAAACTCCCGTAAGACTTGCTTTGGCCTTGACTGCCCACCCTCCCAGGCTCCCCCCAACTTGCTCACATTTCTAAGACGTCCCTTGTGCCGAATTCTTATTCAACTTCAAACTGACAAACTGTTTTTAATCTTTTCCTTCTATCCAGCCTGGAGATTGGGAAGCAAAAATCAATACCGGTTGGCAGGTGATCAAGCTGCTTCAGACTGGTGTGAGGAGAGAGCAGAGAGTGAGAGCGGGAGGACAAGGGTGGGGGGAGGGTGGGGGGGGGAAGGAGTTTGACTAAATACCATGAATTACTGGCTGGAGGTCCAAAGGGCTGTGATTTCTCTGGCCTTGAGCAGGGGAGCTTGGGAATGCCATTAGAACAATTAGGTCAGGAGTTCACAGCTGTTAAGGTGCCTTTGGAGAGAGGCACCGAGAATTTTCCTGACAATTCAGTGGGAGAGAGGGTGGGAGGGAGAGGTTGCAGGAGAGGGGCTCAGTCTTTCTGTGGTCTCCTTCCAGGAGAGACTTGACAACATCAGTACCACACCACGAGAGGCAGAGAGTTGTTTTAAAAAAGAAAATGGTACAACCGTTTTCTTAATTCAATTTAAAAAATAATTTGAAATATTCTGAAGTGACTCTCAAGGATGGGACAGCAGGGAAGGAGGCAGTAGGGAGAGTTGCTCACCCAGACATCCCTAAGACCCAAAGACCTGGGTGATTTAGTCTTCAGTCCTGGCCCAGAGGCACAGTGATCCCTCGTTACTTAACTATCGATATTCTGAAAACTCTAATAAGGCAGAGAGGATCCTTATTTAACCAGGTTAGGCATTAGGAAATGTGATCTTTCTATGAAGACCTGCAAGAACAAGATCAGAGCCTGAAGCCCACTTGCTGCCGTAGCACCGAAAGGGATGATGCTCCATGTTCCCGTGGCATCGCAGACCCAATTCTGGGACTTTTAGCTAAGGGCTCTTCCCTAGCTTTTCCTTTCCCCATCGTAGGCCACGGTATCGCCACCCTATTATCTTTCTCCAGGTAGGGACAATAGGGAGAAAACAAGAACTCAAATGTTGGCCTCTGGATTTCTCCAAGTAGTCTCATGTGGATTTAGCAGTGGACACAATTCCTCAGTGAAAAGAGATTTTTCAATATTAAGAGCCAAGGTTTTGGCATAATCGTGGGTATAGACCTGGTTACTCTCCTTGCCCCACTCCTCCTAGGAAGGGAGATATAAACTCTTCCAAGAATGGGCCAAACAAATTTTGTCTCACCTGGAGACAGGACAGTGGAACAGAGGGAAGTTGATGGGGACATGGGTCCTGCACAGTGTCCCCTATCAGCTTAGAATCCCTGGGCTTGGGTAGGCAGAAAATATAAATCCAGGAGAGTGTGAAGGGAATCTCAGACTGGAAGAAAACTGTACTTTATTTCCTAGGGTGTAGCGGGAGAGGCTGCATATCTGATCTAGAAGTAGGAGGCCAGCTTTTTGCCAGAACAAAAGAGCAACAAAGGAGGAGAGGCATCTAGGAGTTGTGCATGAAGATGGCCTTATGAGGTGACAGGATTTGGGACACGCTGCTGTAAAAGCTGGCACCTTCACATATTGAAGATTTCCAGCTGAAGAATTTGAGAAATGGCATGTGCAGAAAGACTTGTCTGACCTTCCCCTGACGCAGGTCCTAAAACCCTCATGTGAGAGGTACCCACCCTATACTCAGAGGAAAGGAGCATTCTCCCTGAAGAGGAAGGGACACAGGGATCTGAAAGAACAGGTCTTGCTAAGTGCCCCCCAGTTGACTACAGTTAACTCACTTTTGCCCCTATCACATCTCTCCATGGCTTTCTACTCGTCATGAAACCTAGCTTCAAAACACTCAGGCTTAACCATTTCTTTGGGTATTTGTTTCCTTATGAAGGTTCTCATGTCATGGAAAACTTAAATAAATGTGTGGGGTGCCTGGGTGGCTCAGTTGGTTAAACGTCTGACTCTTGATTTTGGCTCAGGTCATGATCTTGGGATTGTGGGATCGAGCCTCACGTCGGACTCTGTGCTCAGTGTGGAGCCTGCTTGAGATTCTTTCTCCCTCCCCCTCTGCCCCTCCCTCTGCTCCTGCTCTCTCTTTCTAAATAAATGAACAAAATATATTTTTTAAAGATTGATTGATTGATTGATTGATTTAGAGAGCTAGCAAGAGAGAGTGCAAACTGTGGGGCAGGGAGAGGAGGAAGCAGGCTCCGTGCTGAGCAGGGAGCCCAATGCGGGACTTGATCCCAGGACCCTTGAATCACTACCTGAGCCAACGGCAGATGCTTAACTGACTGAGCCACCCAGGTGCCCCAATAAATGAACAAAATCTTTAAAAAATGCATATGATTTTCTTTTGTTAACCTGTCTTAGTCAGTCTAATCTTCAGACCCAGTCAAGGTCTAAGGTTGAGGAAAACTTTTTCTTCCCCTAGAAAATTTCATTTACTGTAGTATCATGTGAGGAAAACAGTAAAAGGAACATAGTTCTTTGTTCCCCCAGTTTTAATGAGATATAATTTGCATTTAACATTGTGTAAATTTAGCGTGATTTGCTATATGTGTATGTTGCAAAATGATTATCACAATGAGGTTAGTTGACACATCCATCACTTCCCAAAGTTACATTCTGTGTATGTGTGGTGAGAACTTCAAAAATCTGCTCTCTTAGCAACTTTCAAATATATACGATATATATTTGAAATATATATATACAATACAGTACTATGTATGTGTATCACAATATATACAATACAGTATTATAAATACGTATGCAATATATACAATACAGTATTGTTAACTGTAGTCACCATGCTATATATTACCTCCTCAGAACATGTTCATAGAGTTCTCGAGCCCACAGGAAGAGCTTGGGAAATCTGAGAGTGGGCCTGTAGACCTCAAAGCGACCTTGACATTCAGGAAAAGAGAGTTTATGTTGGGTGGTTCTGGGGACCTGAGCACACATGACAGGGAGTGGTGACATGAATTACATCTTATTGGAAGTCATGGAGGTGAGGTAATGATGATCAGTAGCCAGTTGTCCTTCCCCAAGCTCCATGGCCATTTCCAGGATGATTTCTAAAGTCCTCCCCAACTTCCATAGGTGAAACCTGGGAAGAAAGGAAGAAAGAGAAGACTATAATGGGCTGGATGTCTCTGCCTAAATGCGTATGTTGAAGTTCTAACCCCCGATGTGAAGGTATGAGGAGGTAAAGCCTTTGGGAAGTGTTGAGATCACAGGGGTGGATCACTTAAGAAGGAGATTAGTGCCCTTATAAGAAGAGGAAGAGACACCAGAGCTTCCTTTCTCTACCATGTGAGGATACTGCAAAGAGGCAGCTGTCTATAAGTCAGGAAGAGGATTTTCCTGGATGGAAATTTTAGGGCCTTAATGGGGAGTTGTTTTTCCATTGGTATAAAGTTTCAGTTATACAAGATAATGAGAGATCTACTACCTCTGGAGATCTACTCTAACATAACACTGTCCCTGTAGTTGACAATACTGTATTGTACACTTAAAAATTTGTTAAGAGCATAGATCTCATGGTAAGTATTCTTACCACAATGATTAAAAAAAAATAAGTCTAGCTGCATGTTGGAATATCAACTACTCATGACTAATGACTAAATCTACATCAAAGATGAAAACATATCTACAAATGAGCTTATTTTTCATTTCCTCTCCTCCCAATCCTCTTCCTGGGTGTCCTGTCTTCCTGGATGACATCACAAGTTACCTGACGATAGTCATCCTTTGCTCTCCTCATGTATGTCCCCCAGTTGATAGGTCATCAAGTTCTGCTTATACTACTCTAACATGGTCTCTTGAATCCATCACTTCTCTACCATCCACTGCTACTGTCTTATTTCATAGACTCATACTTGCCCATCTGTGCTCTGGAGCCAGAGTGTTCCTGCTGCTACGTTGGCATGGGAGGTACCTCTCCTGTGGCTTCCCAGGGGCCATTCACCCCAATTCCACTGTTCCTAGCCCCTGAGCCTCTCTGGTGGACTAATTTGCAGAGTAGGGACCCCTTTTAAAGTTGGTTAGGCCAGCTCTCTTCTGAAGGGTTCTCATCTTGTACCCAGAAAGCACACTCTCTCACCTGGTTTCCAGTGCATCCACTTCTCTTTCCTCTGTCTCTAAGCAGGAATCCCTTTCATCTGTAGTCTTCCTGAGGTAAAAATCAGCCACCCCAATCTTTGGGGGAAGCATGCCGAGCTCTCCAAGGGGTGCCCATCAAGTCCCTTCTCTTGCTAGGCTTAATGTGGAAAGAAAGTAGCCCCATTCATCTCCTGAGGCTGGTAGGGGTCAGGCAGCAGGAATTGTATAGCAAAGTGAAACTCTCTCTAAAGAATCATCTCTCCAGGATGCTTTTACTTCAGGTTACTTATTAGAAAGGGTAGTGTGAGCAATAAAGAAAGCGTTGTAATGAAAATTAAATCCCTAAGGTGGGAAATGTTCTGCCAGTTATTGTTTGTTGGTTATAAAGAAATATATTGAATACTGCCTAAGCATCGTATTTCTTGGTGTCCAGTGACAAAACAACATCAGTGAAATCTATTTTTCAACCAGCATATGTGAGCAATTTTGTGTTCCAAAATTTGGTCAGCCATTAGAAACATTTTCATTCATTTGTTTTCTCCTTCCTTCTTTCTTTCCTTCCTTCTTTCCTTCCTTCCTTCCTTCCTTCCTTCCTTCCTTCCTTCCTTCCTTCCTTCCTTCCTTCCTTCCTTCCTTCCTCCTTCCTTCCTTCCTTCCTTCCTTCCTTCCTTCCTTCCTTCCTTCCTTCTTTCTTTCTTTCTTTCTTTCTTCCACTCATTCATTTAAAAATGTTTGTTGACCTCTTTCCATGTACCAGGTATGAGATTACAAAGAGGAGCAGGATATTGTCTGTGTTATTGAGAAGTTCTCAATGGCATGTGCCATTTTATGGGAGTTCAGAGATAGAAGCACTCAATTCTTTCTGAAGCAGTTGTAAAGAATTTCATGAAGGAATGATGATTTGAAATCCTTATGTCTTTATCTGAAAAACCAAACAAATAAACCCCTTTTGATTCTAATTATTGCTGACTCTTCCTTCAAAGCTAATAACATTGAAAGCATAGTCTTAACTTGCTTACCACTAGTTTATTCTTTAACTCACTCCAATTAGGTTTCTGTTCCATCTCTTCAATGATACTAGCAAAGGTCAGCCCTGTCCTCCTAATCACCAAGTCCAGTGGGCTTTTAATCATCATCTCCTTACTTGACCTTCCTCTGATACTTGACACTATTGATCATTCTCTTCTTGAAAGTCTCTCTTCCTTTGACTTCCATGACAGTTTTTTCTCTCTCTCAGTTTTCTCCTCAAATTCCTCAGTATCTCTTAGTTTCCTGAGCTGGGTTCTCTTATTCTTCTCATCCTATAAATATTAGCGGTACCCAGGGTTCTGTCCTTGGTCGATTTTTTCCTCACTTTATAATCAACCATTGTCGTAGCCTCAGCTAACATCCATACAATGATGTCTCTTATATCTAAATTTCTAGCCCACATTGTTTTATTTCTTGACCAAGAAACTAACTGCCTCCTGGAAATCATTCCATTTCTTGCAAGTACAGTTGGCGCTTGAACAATGCTGGTGTTAGGGGCGCTGACCCTCCACACAGTCAAAAATTTGCATATAACCTTTGATTCCCCCCAAAGCTTAGCTACTAATAGCCTACTGTTGACCAGAAGCCTTACTGATAACATGAACTGTTGATTAACACGTATTTTGTATGTTACATGTATTATGTGCTGAATTCTTACAATAAAGTAAGCTAGAGAAAAGAAAATGGTATTCAGAAAATCATAAAGAAAATACATTTACAGTACTGCACTGTATTTATTGGACAAGAAAAAGCCACATTTAAGTGGACCAGTGCAGTTAAAACCCCTGTTGTTCGAGGGTCAGCTGTATCTTAAAATAAGTACATCCCAAATAGAACACAACTCCATCTTTATCCCAAAACATGCTCTTCTTCATATGATCCTTTTTCACTGGATCATATCTGTCACTCAAAACAAATCCTGTGAGTCATCCTGGAAACTCTCCTCTCTTTCTCTCTATAAACCCAATCAGTCACCAAGTCTAGCAAATTCTACTCATCATTTTTTCATCAAATTATTTTCTCTACCCTCACTGCAACTCTCTCAGTTCAGGCTCTCATTGTTTCCTGACGGAAACACAGCTCAATTCCTTACCTGTAGTCCTGCCCTACTCTTGGGTTAGAGTAATTGTCCTAAAAACACAAACCGTATCCTCCCGATTTGTTCCTTAAAAACCCTCCAGTGTTAGTATTTTCAAGATAAAGTCCCAAATCCTTAGTATACCATGCAAGGCTTTCCATGAAATGGCCCTACTCCCTTCTGTAATTTTATATCTTTGTATGCAGTACTCTTGCAATGTATTTAAAATTCTCTCAATTTGCATTAACTTGTCGTGCTGTTTCATAAATAAGCATTTTTTTCCCTCCCACTGTCCTCTTTGCTCAGAATTACTTTCTTCTAGCATTATTTCATCTCTTTAGCCTGGTGAAAAACTATACCATTTTTATGGCTCTAATTCCAACGACATCTCATTTTAGAGCAATATCTGGCCCTCTACCAGGCAGAAGTGGTCACAGAATCCTTGTGTCTCCCTGCTGTCCTCTACTTCCTCTATACGGGCTTCTCTTCTATCAAAAAATATATTACTTTACTCATTTATGGCAAACTATCTCTAACAATACAGTAGGTAGAATGATAGCTCCCTAAAGATGTCCCCATACCAAGCCCTAGAGCTTATGCATGTGCTACATGACGTGTCCCTGGGGAATTAAGGATTCGGATGGGATTAAGGTTATTAATCCACTGATCTTAAAATAATGAGACTATCCTGGATTATCCAAGTGGACCCAATGCAATCACAAGGATGGGAGGGAAACAGTAGAGGATGGGAGAAGAAAGCTTAGAGAAGGAATGTGATGATAGAGGGAAGGTTGAAGTGGTATAAGGTAAGGTCAGGTAAGGCCTTGATGGCTTTGGTGATGGAAGGCGCCATGCGCCAAGAAATGCAGTCAGCCTCCAGAATCCAGAAAGACAAGGAAACAGATCCTCTCCTAGAATCTCCAGAAGAAACACAGCCCCACTCTCACCTTGGTTTTAACCTGGTGAGAACCATTTCAGACTTCTGGTCTCCAGAAACCTATAATAACTTTGTATTGTTTTAAGCCACCGAGTTCATGGTAATTTGTTAGAGCAGCAACAGAGAATGAATGCACGCCGCACAATGCCAGCTCCTTAAAGGTAGCCCCTTCGCGTCTGGTGTCTGGCACACAATTAATATTTAATATTTCTGTATTGAGCAACTAAGCCTAAACCATGGTTACTGAGGGAATTCCATGAGTCTGCTTTCCATCTGTGCCTGTGCAAAGCTTTGATGCATAAAACTCCAATTATGTTACAACTAGTTATAACATAATGGAGTTGAATGGTATGCTCGGAGGTTTTGCCTTTGCCCTGTAGGAAATGGGGAGAAATGGAATGTTAACAATTAAGGCCGAACAGCTTGGTGTGGAGACACAGCATAAGATAAACCCGTCCCTCAGGTGTATAGGTCTTAACTCTATTTCAGGAGATAAGACACATGCATATGAAAAGCAAATGAGCGTACCAGAGCACAGAAAAAGAGCTCAGATGGTGAAGGGATAATTTTATCCTGAAGTGGTCACAGTAGATATTAGAGAGGCACAGGGGATATGAAGGGGCTGTCCCACTGTGTGTGTTCACAGCCTCATTTTGGCCAGGTGTGTAAAGGTAGGCGAGTGGATGGTTCTGGAGACCCCCATCCATTAGTGTGTGGATGCACTAATGCGCATTGTGGTGGCTGGCTGCATATGGAAAAGGAAAGCCAGACTTATATCCGACGGATGTGCTTCTAGAAAAAGAAAAGAAATCAAGACCAGGCTTGAACATACTGAATCAAGTCATTTCAGATATCCTGCTTGCTTATCATTGTGCCTAAACTTTGTATCAGGTGTGAACTTGGAGAGAATGATAAAGAAATACATAAATGCATCTTCATGTTGGCCCCTCCCCTTCACGAAAACAGTTCTCTCAAAGGGCAACACGGTTTCCTAATTTTTCCTCCAAAGAGCTGGCTCTTGGTCCTCAGACTACTAAGCTTGTGTAGAACATTTGCTACTGGACATGCACACTTCCTCAGTTCCAGCCACCATGCCAGCACCTCGCCTCCCCTGCTTAGTATCCTCTCCCTCCCCACCCCTTTCGGGATCTCTTGGGTGGCCTTAAGGTGCCTGGCAACTTGGGGTTCTTCACTAATGAAGAGCTCTATCTCACTATTTACCCTCCAAAGTGAAGTGAAGGAAATATGCATTCCCTGGGGGAATGAAGCAGGTGGGGAAGCAAGGTCTGCCTGTCTCCTCCCTGCCATAGGAGCCTGAAGCTTCCATGGGATTACCAAGGACACAGACTGTTGCCACCTCCCTCAGGGTCTGAGGAGGGAAGCAGGTGCATCTGCGACACTTGGGGAAGCAAAGGAGGCGTGCTTCTGCACTGTGGCCCGCTTGTAGGAGCAAAGGATTTGTAAGTGTTTTTCATAAATCAGAAATCTGTCATGGGTGGGGTAGAGCAGGAACAACTGGCTAGAGCCATTTAAGTCTGGCCCCGGGAAACTGCCTGGAAGGTTAGTGGAAGCTGGGGAGAGTCCTTGTGGGGAGGAGCAGGCTGTGGGGGGCAACACAGGACTCTGCCTCATCGGAGGCAGACCCATCGGACCCATCGGCAGACCCATCAGAGCAGGCTCTGAGCAAACGTCCAAGCTGCTGCAGGAGAAATAAGACCGCTCCACACATTTGCCAGGACCTAGAAAACCTGGAGCCATATGACCACAGTTACAGCTGAGTAAGAGTGTCTGCCCTGCTTTCTCCTCCGTGCTCATGCCTCACCCCCTGGACGTGGATAACAAGACCTAAAAAGGTGGGGAAGAGGTTTTTGGGAGGAGAGAGAGAAGTGGGCTTGAATACTGGCTTCCTTTAAGTCCTAGCTGAGGCCAGGACTACTAAGTGGGTGTTGTGTTTTCTGTGGGGTGGGCATTCAAATTTTTAAATCAAGACTGTATTTGGCAACTGAAAGTCACCACAGAACTGAAAGTGTCTGCCTGGCTGACGTTCACTTCATGTGACCATCAGTAATATCACAAAGCGTGAGGAAATTCACTGAGCAGCCAAGAGTTTCACCCAGGGGTGAGAGAGAAACTTGCCCCAGTGAATAGATAGGAAAAGGTCTGTGGGAGAAAGTGACACGGTTACACACAGGACGCTTCCACAATTGTGTTTAATTTTTTGCTCTGGTTGCAAAAGTCATTGTTACTTTTTAATGATTTTACAGTGTTGTTTCTTTTCAAGCTGCAAGAGCCTGGCTTCAGAGAGAGCAAACGGGCTTCACCTGGAATGGTTACCTAATGGAAACATCATAACCTGTGCGTAAATGGCGAGGCTACACCCTGCACCCCCACCAGTGGCCCTCACTTCCCACCATGAGAGCACAGTGGGACCTCACTGCTATCTGCAGAGCTCCAGGTACATCATCACACATGGGTTGGGCTGCTGTGACATCATGGTCTCCTTTTCCAGAGCCTGGGACCTGACCACATGCTGAATGCCAGAGCAAATCCTTCAGTTATGATTTTTTAAAAAATGGATGATCATTAAAGATAATCCTTTCAGAGTTATCTTGCCTGGATGATTCTGGTGTTTAAATACTCAGAAAAATCATCCTCTACTGAACAAATTTCTCCATTTGTCCAACAAACACAGACATTGTTTCCTCTGTGTTAGGCCCTAAGTGGTTAAGTACTGGCTATTTAAATGTGGAAAAAAAAAAAGAAAGAGTTTCTGTTTTCACCAGGGTTACAGTTAATAAAATAGGCTTACATTAAACAAATAAGCAAAAGGACCTACAAATTTTGCTAAGTGCTAAGAAGGAAAGAGCATAGTCCTTAGAAATAATAAGCAAGAGGGAACAAATTTTGATCAACATAAAAACCCCGTTAGAGCTAAAATCAGTCTTGGGCTCTGCAGGTGGGTTTGTAAATTGGTACAATCACTTTGGAAAGCAATTTGGGCCAATATGTATCAAGAACTTAAAAAAAAAAAGTCTCAGGTGCTTTAACCTAATGATTCACTTGTAGAAATTTATCCTAAGAAAGTGATTCAAGATGGGCTACAGAGCTATAAGCCAACATAATCACTGTACTATTGAACAACTGAAAATGACCCAACTTTATAATAAAAAGGAAATGGTTATATAAATTAGGGTAAATTCATACAATGGAAAATTATGCAGTCTTTTACAAAGCATACTCACGCTCTATTAAATTGATATGGAATTCTATACATATATAGTATAATTTCAAATATAGAACAATAAATAGGAAAATACACCATTTCTTAATCAGCTTATTATGTGCCTGGCCCAGGAACTGTAGCAAATAATAGATGACTTTTACCTTCTCTATACTTTCTGTATTTTCTACAATAAAGATGTATTCTTTCTATAAGAAGGAAAATAGAATATCATAAAACAGAAAAAATATGTATTGAAAAATCCTGAAAGGCAATAACTATAAATAAACCAGGAGCATCTCTAGATGAGATAATTAATCCATGTTTTAATTTACTTTTAAATATTTCTGTTGTTTCCTAATTTTGTAAAATGAATGTGTACTGTTTGGGGCACATCAATAATGTCTCCCCAAATAATAGGTTTTGAGTCATATAGACTCAAAATCCCAACTCTGACACACTGGACAGCCATCTCTGTGAATTTGGGCAAGCCAAATTCACCTCTCTGAATTTGCACATTTGTAAAACAGATATAATATAGTGTCTTGAGGTTTGTCTGTGTTGTTTTCTGGGGGGGAATACAACAGAAAACCTGCATAAAATTGTCTACTATGACCCACTCTAGAGTGAGTCCTCCATAAATTCTTCCTTCTTCTCTTTTCTCTGGCCCTCTGCCTCCTCCCACTACATCAATTTTTCCACGTTGGAGACAAAACTACAGTTGTTTAGCAGTACCTGGTTAAGTTTCAAACAACAATACAAAAGCCAATGTGCTTAACTGAGTTTCATGGGTAGCAGAACAAAATTGATCCATTAAAAACTTGGCAGGATTTATATCCCCCTGATGATCTAACTTTAATATTTTTAAGGACCATACATTGATAGAATTCCAATTTTAATATTTTGTGGAATTGGAAAGCTACTGAGTTGTTGTAAATGTGTTCAGTGACTATTTCAATTGATCTATAAATAATATTTCATTTGTGTTGACAAGGTAATGGAATCTGGAGCATGTCTGTTTTCAGCCCCTTCCATCCCTACCCTTCCAGCTACCATCTCCTTCAGCTGCACTCTTTGTGATGAGCCAACCATAGTGCAGAATAGAGAAATTATTATAGCAGAGCCATAGAAACCAGTGACTTCCTAAATTTTAAAGCAGACCCACAATTATTCTCAGTGGTTAAAGCACTCTTTCCCCTAAAGAGTCATTGTATATTCAGCTTAAATATTAGCTCACTTTCTATAATGGCAGTGCTCTTAAAAAGATTTTATGTAAGTGCACTCGGGAAGCCAGTTATTTAATGTTATCCTATGGTGAATTCTTTATTAAAATAAATACTTGTTACCAAATTTACCTTTTCTTATATGGGGTTTTGTTTAATGAGCCAGATCCACATTGATCCCAGCTGAGTGAAAAGCCATTATTTCATAGACCAGCAGAAGTTTCCAGAGAGCTACTTTCTTCCCTGTAGGCTTGTCAGTCTCTCATTTTATCCCTTCCCCCAGCCCATCCCCAGCACCTGAGTAGTGATAGTCTGGGCTGGGTGGTTGGGAGAGGTCCAGTAATTGACCCACAGTTTACCATGGGTCTAGGCAGCCCATGCTGCCCCAAATATTGCTGCCAGACGCTGGTAAGAAACACTGTTTTCAAAGGGAACAAAGTTGGGCATCTGTGAGCTCAGCCAGGGAGTCAGCCCTACAGTGGCAGTGGGGGGAGGGGGAAGAAGGCGTGTGGGGGGGCGAGATTGTCCCAGAGCAGAGCTGCTGGCTGCTCATGCCCCTTCTTCACTACCTGCTGACTGTCCACACGCCTAAGTTTCCAGCTGTTGTTTCTGAAAGATAGGAAGTCATGAATTTCTATATGATACAGTGATCTAATGGGGAATGTCTAACGAGTGAAAGAAGCTCTCATTCGTAGCACCTGCCGATTTCCCTGGTGTCAACATTTCTACCATCACTTATTTCAAGTTACCAGTGTGAAGTCTTTCAATGGGGAGCTGGAAGGGACAGAAGTCAGCTCTTAGCAGCCAGTATGAGCCAGCTCTGCAACATCACACCACTGTTTCTTGCTTGGGACCATGTCGAATGTATTGGCATCTTCTCTCAAACTTCTATTTGCTCTTTTTAACCTCTGCCCCAACATTCTTGTTGGTTTCCTGTGCCTTTTTCTTTTTCTCTTTGCTTTCTTCTCCTCTCCTCTCCATTTCTTCTCTCTCTCCTTTTTTTCTCTCCTATTTCCAGGTAGCTGGAGACTCATCTACAGATGTTTCTCTAGTATCAGCAGGGTTATTTGTCAAGTTGTTTATTTTGGGAGATTTTGTTTCAACACACTTTCTTTTCCTAAAACAATGAATTGGCTTACTTCTGTCTTTTGTTTGTTTTTAAACATTTTATTTATTTGAGAGAGAGAGAAAGAGAGAGAGAGAGACCATGGGGGGGGAGGGGCGGAGGAGGAGAGAGAAGCAGACTCCTCGCTGAGCAGGGAGCCCAATGGAGCTTGATCCCAGGACCTCTCGATCATGACCTGAGCCAAAGGCAGACACTTAACCAACTGAGCCACCCAGGTACCTCTGTTTGTTTGTTTTTATGCTTCAGTTTTAGTTTCTGTTTTATTTTTTTTTGATCGAGACTTTCTTGCTAGTATGTTTTCTCAATTCCTAAGGGATGTTAGGACAAAGTCATTATTTTTCTACTCCCTTCCATAATATGCCAATATGTCTTTTTGTATTTTAATCTTCATGCTATATACTATCATATGCAATCATATGCAATCAGCTGATCCGTCAGTATTTGGCACAGTATTGGGTACCATGAAAACTATCACCAGTAATGAGATGACAGTTATGGCCTAAAATTTAATTGACAAAAAAGAATAATATACACTAAAAAGTAGATAACTTTCTAGGACTGAATATAAATAAGTGCTAAATTCTGTATTAGATCACAGAGATTTAAAACCGACAGGCCTTGGAAATGTTTTGCTTGGCCCATACTGTGTTTTACAAAGTTTTAACATGGGAATTTTACATTAAAGTTAGATACTACAACTCAACAGAAAGAACCAGATGATTTGGGGGCCCTAGGCACACATTGAGGTAAGATAGCAATACTTTGAGCCCATAACCCTCCCTAACCCCATTGATCTTTTCCCATAAACTCTTCTTGTCCCAGTATGTGGGCTAACCCTCCCTTTCCATGGTAGGAATTTATGAAGTTCTTGTTCAATGTTCAGGTGACTTAGCATCAAGCCAGCTCTGCAGCTCTGATGGTTTAGGATTTGTACCATAATCCTGGGAACCTGGTCTCTGCCTTCTTATTGGGAATAGTCTTCACTTGCTTTCCCCGTTTTGTATCCCTCCTCCCACCTCCAGTCTCTTCTTCACCATGCCCCCCCAATTGTTCTGGTGATATCTGAAAATCAGACTTTGGTAGGGCCCAGAGAGGTATAACCTACTAACACAGTCTGCGGTATTGCCTGTTGTTACCTGCTCATTGGCTGGATTGGGCACCCTACTATTTCTGTTTCAATTGCCTGATGACAGCTACTTGTCCAAACCATCACCAAAGGCATCCTTCTGAATTCTACTTTCTGCTGCGTATCAGAGTACACAGTTTTTCCCTCATGAATGGCTTCCTCCCACCCACATATCTGCTGTACCTCAGTGAGTATCTCTGAATCCAGGCCCTTTTCTGTCTACACCTTCCTACTACAGATAACCTTCCAATTCTGATCATCTCGCGAAAGTGCAAAATTGATCTAAATGGGGTTGAATATGGCTTATGTGGAAATAAGTTTTGACCAGTTTAGTTGGTGCAAGATTATGAATGGTGTACCAACCACTTCTCAAGAAAAATAGTAAATATGATTCTGCTGATGTTCTTCATTATATAAAATGAAATGTGGAGATGCCT
The DNA here is from genome assembly GCF_002201575.2 of Neomonachus schauinslandi. NCBI lineage: Eukaryota > Metazoa > Chordata > Mammalia > Carnivora > Phocidae > Neomonachus > Neomonachus schauinslandi. Next base: position 7,790,564 of record NC_058408.1, on the reverse strand, counting down.
TAATGCTGAAAAGTGATTTTTCAACATAAAGCATTATTATAGTTCATTTTTAACAAGGCATTTGTATTCATCTTATGAAGTGCTTCCCTTTCTGCATCCCTTACCATTTGCTGTTGAATTTGCAATCTATGATACATGTTCATTATTCACTATTCCAGGTATTGCCAATGGGAATTGACAAAGGAAGAAGAAAAAGAAAATCTTATTGCATTCAACATATATTATAATGAATATTCACCTCAAAATATACCAATATGCTACCTACAACCCTCTTCTTACTTCTCTTATCCTTTCCCCTTTTCTTTTTTCCCTCTCTCTTCTCTTCCTTTTTATACGTCTCATTCTCCTGTTCCTCATCTCTTTGCCCCTCCCTTTCCTTGATTTCTGTTTTTTTGTTTGTTTGTTTTGTGTGAAAGTAGCTAAAACAAGAACATCATCACATCAGATTCTATGAAGTGACCCTTGGGCATCAGGACTATTGAGAGGCATGTGGTTCTTCAAGAAATCTCAACCAGTGGGGAAGTACATCTAGCACATTCGTTTGTCTGAAGAAGTACATGGAGTAGCATAATGTCCTATTTATTTATGCTAAATGACTATTTAGTATAAAACAATGCATTATCATCAATACACGTAAATAATTACATAAATGCAAAACAGTGCAGATCCTTCCTCAGGGCTAGTACCTTCCTTATTTAAAGAAAATCAGCCCTTCGTTACTAACTTTTTGGTCTATAATTTTTGTTATAATTTCTATATTTGGGGAAGATCATAGTGGGACCAATAGTTGCAAAGGAAGAAGTGTATAAGAACTGGATCCAGTGGAATTAATGTCCTTGGAAGAAGGTGATGGAGAATCTTATCAGCACTGTGCCCTATTAATATTCTTGCTCAATGGACCCTTCAGGATCAGATATATGGTGGTAAAGGGAAGGGAATTCAGAATGACAAGAATGATTTGTGAATTGAAGCAGCCAACTAAAGGAATGATGAACATGCTCAACCAAATAACGTTGGAGAATAGAATATTCTCCGTTTTATGGAATGTAACTCAACAAAGAACTCAATGAAGTACAAAGTCAGCTTTAGATATTTAGAAACAATTATATCAATAATTATATGAACTCATTTTTATATTACTTTATACTTTTCAAATACATCCTTGCCTTGTTTTCTTTCAGCAAACATTTAAGGTAAGATGAAATTTCATTTCATTTTTATAGATGTAGAAACAGGCCGGGAGAGGATATGCTTTACTCAGGTAATGAATGCGAGGGTGGAGAAGAAAATCTACTGGCTCTACGCATTTCTATGCTGCTCCTCTGACTGTATTAATAAGTAATGAAGATTAATTGATCACTGAAATTCAATGTGTTAAGAGAATGGGATGAGTAAAGTAATTATATAATATTACAGTACATAATACTATAAAGTACATAGCAATTATATAATATTGTGGGAAAAGTGTATTAACCCTCTCACATCATTTACCTACTGAATCCTGTTGAAGTCCATAGCGTGGGCCATTTGAAGGTGAAATTGAAAAGATGCTGTGAGGCCCAGGCTGCCTCTGAGGATAATGGAAGATAGACTGGGTGATGTGTTAAATGTGACTGGTTCAAGTCTAGAGGATTCAAATGGCTCTTGTTGTATTCATTAGAAACAGGTTTGCTTAACAGTCTCCAGAGCTCCCTGAGAATGGAGCTGACATTTGCAAATGATAGGCTTAGGAACTGTCTTCCCTCCACAAGCCCCCTTTTCTATTGTTCCTTTTCCTCTGAGCTTTCCTTCTGGATGTTGGTAAATCTCAAGGAAATGCACTTGTGTTTTCTGTTGTCACATCTCATCAGTGCTCTGCAAGGGGGGTTGGTGGGGAGATGAGGGAGAACCAGGAAGAAGGAGAGAATGCCCTGGGCTGAAATGGCAGTAGCATGCAAATGAATGGCAACTCTGTGAACATTTCCCAAGCAGTCACATTTTATTACAACCAAATCACGGGTTGCGATTCCTAGAAAATGGCAAAAGAGGGACAGGAAAAAAAAAAAAAGAAAGTGACCATGCATAATTTATTCTTAATAGGCTCACTTATTTAAATGGCAAGGGCACCTACCATCCAGTTGTTTATCTCTTTCAATAAATACATACATATTTACTAACTATACTCACCAGCCTAGATAGGAAATAGAGGTGTGTATGTGTCTATATTAATTTTTACATCTCCATCCAAATGTTTTGTCCTTTACCATCTTGGTTCTATTGTAAATCTTCAAATTTAACTAGGTCCCTGGGCAACCAACTCTCCCACAATGCTTCAGTCCAGAAAGGCAATCCCAGATCTTAGCACATTAAATTAGGAATAAAGACAGATATCTGTCAATGACCAGACTCACTCTGGTGAGCATTTAAAAATAGATATTCCTGGGAATCACTCTTCTGAAATTTTGATTTTCTGTATCTGGAATGGGAGATGATGCACAGCCAGGTTTGGAACCATGTAATAAGGCACATGGTTCAGGTAAAGCCAAATTGGTAAAAGCAATTCATTATTTTAATAGGCTTATAAGACTATACCAGATGACAATTGCAGCTTTTTGCAGGATTAAGTCTGGGATAAAAAGTAAAGTATAAATCACATATCCATCAGATAAGGAATATTTCAATATACAGTAGAAGGAGAAATAGGAAAGGAGTATATATAATTTTATGGAAGCACTGAGAAACTCTATCAAAAGTGATTGAGATGTGGTTCCCGCCTTTCATATGCTTCAGTCCGCTGAGGAAAATAGTAGGTAAACACTTAAGTGCCATTTGATAATGAATGTGTTAGAATTTGTGTATACTTGAGAAAAGACCTAAAGGAGCAGAGAAGGGAGAGAAGCAGGCTTAGCTTGGGTGGCAGTGGGGGCAGACTTCACAGGGGACATGACGCTTCTGCTGAATGTACAAGTATGTAAAGAGTTTAGTAAGGTCAAGGTAGAATCACATTCCAAAGAGAAGGGAAAGCACATGGAAAAATATAGACTTTTGAAGTCCGTGACAGTATAATCTGCATAAAAGCTAGTTGCCTAGTTTGTTCATGGCATAGTATTTAAACAAATCTAATCAAATCAATTTAAAATAAATCAAAACAGAAGGCATAGTTTGACAAAAAATAATTTTTAAATAATTCAAATTTAATTGCATATCCTGAAAATTTCCATGTGAATCAAACCTGGGGAAATCCATGTTTATAGTTCTTATATTACCTTCCTATTCCCTTCCTTCATGAGTCACTACTAGTATCTAAGATCTTCTTGCCTGCTCCGATCCCCTACTCTCTGCCTTAACTCCTCACTGCCTCCCATTGTTGACTTTTGTTTCACCCTCATTCTTTAAGCTCTCTAGACTTAAACTATTTAGTCTCCAAACTGCGTTTTTTTTGTTTTGTTTTGTTTTGTTTTTAGAGATAAACATTAAAATGGCAATCATACTTACACTTCAAAACAAGATAGAATAATAGGGACTATATTTACCCTCCTATATAAAACAACTGAAATGGATGGAACATATGAAACAATTGTATTCAGACACTGGACATCAGGCAAACAAATGGAGTTACCTGTGATTGCCTCATGTTACTGTATGGAAAGAGTTCCTGCATCATGGCACAAGGAAGGAGAACCAAAGTTGGAGATAGATGGACTCTCTGAGTTGAGGAAACATTGTTGGAAGACTAGGAAGATGAAGGTAGCTAGAATTCATAGGAAAGAATACTAGAGAAGAGAGAGGTATACAGATAGAGAACTTTAGAGATCCACACAGGGTCACCTTGAATATTCACCTGAGTACTAATCAACATATGTGTGTGAGGAAACTATGGCAGGTTGGGAAAAGCATCACCTAAAAGAACTAGGGGTAACATGCCTGGAGTGACATGGGTTCAAGAAGTGTTCCTGATCTCATTAATAAGACTAGAAAACCACATGATTCATGAAGCATTGGTAGAATACACAGAGAAATATTGCCTTGATAGTACAAAATAATTATTCCTAGATTAATCGCAATATAGAACTGTTTAAGAAATCATAGAAACAAGACCCCAAAAGATTTAATTGCATCCAAGTAACTTAATTAAATTTCAGAGCAAAAGTTAAGAATGTTCATAGGAAAACAAAAATATCCAGCATCAAAGAAGATAAAACTCATGATGTATGGCATCCAATCAAAAATTACTAGGCATGTTGAAAAGGAAGGAAAATACAATCTATAGTAGGGAGAAGAATTAATCAATCAAAACCAATGCAGAACTGACACAAATGTTAAAATTAGCAGAGACTTATACTAAAACAATTATTATAACTTCATTCTTTATATTCATAATATTAAGTAAAAACAGTAGATATTTTTAAAAACCCAAGTCAGTCCTTAGAACTGAAACCATAATGTCTAAGATTATTTATACATACTGGAAAGGACTAACAATAGATCAGACACTGTAGAAGATAATATCAATGAATGTAGCAATATTGCAGTGAAAACTTTCCAAAATTAAGCACAGAAAAAGACCCAAATATACAATTAAAGGAACATTAGTGAGTTTTGGAAAAGTCAAAGAGACCTCATATATACCTATATAGAGTTCTTGGAGAAGGGGGTGTGGAAGAAAAATCTTTGAAGAAATAATGGCCCCCAATTTTTCAAACTTGATGAAACACATAATCCCACAGATCAAAGAAGTTTAATGAACCCTAAGCACAAAAGACACGAAACACAATAATAAACCAATGATTAAAAAAAAATGATAAAAGCTTCTGGAGGCAAAGTCCCATTACATACAAAGAAGCAATGATAAATGGAGCAGATTTGTGTGTGTGTGTGTGTGTGTCAGAAACAATGCAATCAAGAAGACAGTAAAGCAATATCTTTAAAGTACTAAAAGAAAAAAAAAAAAGATGTCACTCCAGAATCCTATATTCAGTGAAAATATCATTTCAGTTTGAAGGCAAAATAAAGACTTCTTCAGACATCTGTTGAAAGTATTCATCATCAGCACAGTCAACCCTACAGAATATGTTAAGGGAAGTCCTTGAGGGAAATAAAAAGGATACCAGATAAAAATTTGAATCTCAACAAAGAAAGAACATTAGAAAGAGCTACAACATGGGTAAGTATATAAGGATTTTTCTTATTGTTTAAATCTGTAAATAGCAATTAACATTTAAACAGAAATAATATCAGTCTTGTGTGGGTGTTTATAACCTAAGTAAAAGTGAAAGGCATGGCAATAATAGCATAAGGATGGATGGGGAGAAATTGAAGTGTACTACTGTGAGGTTCATACCATATGTGACAGTACATTGTCACTTGTAGGTAGACTATAATAAGTTGATGATGATGATATATACTACAAACCCCAAAGTATCCTCTAAAATAATATGGCAGAGATTTATAATTTAAAATCCAACAAGGTGAAAGAATAGAATTTTAAAAAGCAGTCAATCTGAAAGAAGGCAGAAAAAGAGGAAAAAGAAATAGTCTTCTAAATAGATTTAATCCTAACCTGATCAATAATCACATTAAATATAAATGGACCAAATAATCCCAAATAAAAGTCATAGATGATCAGATTAGATCAAAGCAAGGACCAAAAGAAGAGCACATTCATCATAAAAACACAATAGATTTGAAGTGAATGAATGGGAAAATATGTACCATGCCAACACTAATCAAAAGATAGCTGGAATGGATATATTAATATAGTCAATGGATTTTAGAGCAAAAAGTATTACCAGGTATAAAAAAATGTTAATTCATAATGATAATTAAGTCAGTTTATCAAGAGGACATAACAATACTAAATGTTTATGCCCTCAATTACAAAACTTCAAAATATGTGAAGTGAAAACTAATGAAAGTCTAAGAAGTAATAGAAAAAACCCACAACTATAAACAAAGACTGTAATACTTCTTTATCAAGTAATTGATAGAATGAGTAAATGGAAAATCAATAAAGATATAAAATAGTGAAAAAACATGGTCTAGCACCTTCACAAAAGTGATCTTTATAGAATACTTCACCCAACAACAATAGAATATGTGTTATTTTAAAATGCATATAAAATATCAAGATTGACCATACTTGATGCTTGAAGGCTCAATAAATTTGAAAATATTCAAATCATATGAAGTGTGTAATAATTAGGGGAAAATCTGAAAAAAGATGATAGACCTTAACACTGAAAACTACAAAACATCCTTGAGAGAAATTAAAACCTAAGTAAATGGAGAGATACGACATATTTATTGGTTGGAAAATTCCATGCTCTCCTTACAGAAATTTCAGTAGGCATTTGGCAGAACTTGATAAACAAATGCTAAATTTCATTTAGAAATATAATGGATCAGTAATAAATAAAACAACTTAGAAAAAGGATAGTTGGAAGAAGATCACAACCTGACCCTCATTAAATGAGATTTATTGTAAACCTTCAATAACCAAGACAGTAGTGTACTTATACAAGATAGACTCATATATATGAACAGAATAGAAAGTCCTAACATCCATCCACACATTTATGGAAAACTGATTATCCAAAAGATATGAAGGTAACTCAATGGAAAGAGGATTTTTTTTTTCTAAACAAATGATGTTGGACCAATAGGATATCCATATGTAAAAATTGAACACTGACACACACTTGCACTGTATACAAGAATGATCTCAAAATGTAAAACCCCAAACTTTAAATTTTATAGAAGGAAATATAGAATAAACTGTGTTAGGTGAAGGTTTCTCAGATATGGTCTCCAAAACACAATGTAAGTGGGGCGCCTGGGTGGCTCTGTTGGTTAAGTGCTTTTGGCTCAGGCCATGATCCCAGAGTCCTGGGATCAAGCCCCACATCAGGCTCCGTGCTCAGCAGGAAGTCTGCTTCTCCCTCTCCCTCTGCCTCTTCCCCTACTTGTGCTCTCTCTCTGGCTCTTTCTCAAATAAATAAAATCTTTTAAAAAACACCCTACACAATGTAAGAAAAGACAAATTGATAAGTTAGATTTCATCAAAGTAATAATAAAAATAATGATAATAAAGTCTACTTTTAGAAAGGCATTGTTAATGGAATAAAAAAAACAAGACATAGACTAAGAGAAAATATTTGAAAATTATATGCATAATAAAGGACTTATATTCAGAATATACAAATAACTCTCTAAGCTCAAGGGAAAAAAAAGGGAAAAGAAACAACCCAATAAAAGAAAAGGCCAAAAGACTGAGTGGATACTTTTCCAAAAGAAGTACATGGATGACAAATAAGGAGAATGCAAATCAAAACCACAATAAAATACCACAATCTCCATACTAAAATGGCTAGAATGAAAAAGAGTGACCATATCGTGTATTGGCAAGGCTATGGAGGAACTAGAAGCCTCATGAACTACTAGAGGAAATGTAGAATGGTATAACCACTTTGGAAAGAAATTGACAAAGTTAAGCAAAAATCGATTTCATTTCATTATTAGGTATTTAATAAAATGAAAACGTGTTCATACAAAGACTTGTACATAGGTTTCAGAGCAGTTTTATTTTTATTAGTTTCAAAGTGGAAATATCCAGATGGCCATCAATAGGGAAATGCACAAATTGTGATCTATTTATGCAATGGAATATTACTCAGCAATGAAAGGAATGGACTTTTGACACATGATACAGCATGGAAGAGTCTCAAATTACATTGAATTAAAGAAGTGAGACACAAAGAGCACATACTGTGATTATATTTATATACAGTTATAGAGAATTCAAGGTATTCTACATGATGGAAAGAAGATAAAAGATTTCCTGCAGGTGGGGATGGACATAGTGGTGGAGAGGAGTCAACAGGAGGGATTCCAAAGGGCATGAGGAAATTTTGGGTTGATGGATGTATTCATTTTCTTGATCTGGTGATTATTTCATGGAGATATATTTATATATCTATATATCTATATATCCATATATGTGTGTGTGTGTATATATATATATATAAATCTATCAAATTAGATACATAGATGTATATATGTGTATATATATAAACTTATCAAATTAGACATCTTAATAGGTGTAGTTTAATGTATAAAAGCTACACCTCAATAAAGCTGTTTAAACAACAGCAATGAGAGAGAGATAATGATGGAAAAAGAGAGAGAGGGAGAGAGAGAGATGGAGCCAGTGAGATAGGGACAGAGAAAGAGACAGAGGCAGAGCGAGAGAGAGACCACATACAAAATTTAGTTTTGCTTAGGTGAAGCCAAATATGGGAATTCTCACACATTAATAGACGTTGTCCCTGTTGCATGTAAATATGTTTATATTCTATTTCAATGGCTTTCTAGTAATACAGAATTTCTAGAGAAATTTCCATAAATACGTGGAACCAAGTTTTCTATACAAAGTGAGGAGTCATTTCAAACACATATATTAAAAGGTTGAATTAATAATGCCACTCTTTTTTCCAATCCTTGAATTCTATAAGGCTTTGGTTAAAATTTCAGACATGCTGTTTGAACATAAAATCAGTAAGTGTCCGTTCCAGAAGGCATATTAACATACCCATTACTGAGCTTTTTGTTAGTCGAGCAGCTCCTACCCACAGGCTCTATCTCCTTAATTCTCTAACATTCTTTCTAGTTCGCTTTTCACTACTATTCTCTTACCCCATCGATTTATATTCAAATCTTCACTTTATTTTTACCTTTTCTATCTTTGCCTATCAACTCTTCTTCTTAAACTTAACTTCTTAAACTTCCATGTTGTTTGAGATACCTTCTATCTCTATCTTGAGATAGAAGGTATTAAGAAGGTATCTTAATACCTTCTTATAATCTCGGAGAATTTGGTTGTCTTAGCTATCCCTGGTAGTTCTAGGTGTGCAAGAGTGTGGGAATCCAGGTCACCACAAGACAGAACTCACCCCTGACAGTGCAAATCAAAAGACGTCGAAGAAGGGACTAGTTTTTAATGAAGGAGTAAAACAAAAAAGAATGTTCTGGAAAACCAGAACCATGGACTTGGGGCTGCCCTTAAGGAGCTGAGTGAATACGGAAGAAATACCCTGATCTTTCTTCTCCTCCTTTCCAATCTCCTGGGCATACCTACCAGTGCCAGCTGGCAAGAGAGTGTGAGTAAGCTGCCTACAGGTGTCAGCCTACTCCAGGTACCAGCATGGCAGAGAAAGGCAAAAAAATGGATCTGGAGAAAAAAATAACAGCACAGAGAAGAATTCTGAAATTTTTATTTCAGTTCATATGTATCTCTTATTCTGGTGAAATAACTGTTATGTCATGAGCTACTTAGTTCCAAAGGCAGAATTTTGAGAGGGAGACATTTACTACATCTAATATTGATTGAGTATATCTATTAAAGCAGAGTTGTGGGTGCTGTGAGAACAAAGGGATGAATGTGATATGTGTTCTTGTCTGCAGAGGTCTCGTGTTGGTGGTGGAGGACATATTCAGTCCTCTATACAATGCAAACCCATGGTAAGGACTTTAACAGAGGTATAAATAATGTACTACCGAGAACAGGGTGAGGGGTGGGCCTTGGCGTCATCAGTCCTGTTCTTTAGCTTTCCCCCGAGTCATCTCAGCTCTCTGCAGCTGGGACCACTGATGTCCCAGCTGGTGGACCCAGACCGTCTCAGTTCAGGAGTCAATCCTAAAAGAAGAAAGGATTTATATGTAACATCTGCCTCACTTCTTTCCAGTTGGACTGAGACTTGTCATGAATTTGTTGGCTCACTGAAAAAAAAAAGAAACAAACATAGATTTTAAGCTGTTGACCTTCCAATGAGGCCAAAGACCTTGTATCTTTGAGGATCAAATCGGCTTTGAGCAGCAGAGAACTGCCAAAGCCACTTCTTCCCTTCATCTTCCCATGTGTGCATTTACTTGCTGACTCTTCTCAGAATGCCCACGCTACGCCGGACACTGCACTGGAAACCTGGGGCTTCAGTGATGATAAAGACACATCGGGACTGTCTCTGTCCCCGTGAAGGTAACATTTTTTGTGGAAAAGGCAGGTTGAAGTAAATAACTAAATGCATGAATATATGAGGGTATTTTAGGTGGTGATGGGTTTATGAAGGAAAATAGCAGGGCTGTGGGAGACAGTAAATGAGCATGAATGGCATGGTCAGGTCTGATATCTCAGAGAAGATACGGATAACACAAAGAACCAAAGGGAAGAGTGTCAAGGAAGAAGCAGCAGCAATGGAAAGTCCCACGAAGTGAAACTGACTTTGATTTGCTTGAGGCACAGGAAGGAGACTGTTGTAGCCAAAATATGGTGAGAAGAGGAGGAAAAATGGTCTGGAAAGGTAGAAGAGAACAAATCTTTCAAGACCTTCTGGACCACAGGAGAGGTTTCAGACTGTATTCTAAGTGCTGGGTATCTAAGCTGGAGAGTGACATAATTTGATCTCCTATTTGCTGGATGTGAATGAAGTCTGGGTATAAAAGGTAGACTGAATAGGAGGCAGACCCAGTTATTGAGACAAAGTAATTCTGGCTATGTCAAGTGTGAAAAGTAGACAGTTACACTTTGGTTGTAGAACCAATGGGATTTGCACAAGTGGAGCTGGGGGTGATGTGAGGGAAAGAGAACAATTGGGGGCTCCTAGAATCTTCTCTTCAGTGTCTCTGACAAATCACCATCTGGCTTTGATTAAATGTGTTCAGCATCTGGGTTCTCACCACTTGGGAGGCAATCTCTCCAGCCCATGGTAAGGCAGCTCTGCTGGTCATATTGTCCTCTGTATGAGGTCTTGAAATTTAAATACATAATTAATATAAACTCAGTGGTCTTTTTTATGTTTAGTTATTTATTTCTGTAAACTGTTACTGTTACTTAGTTTTAGTTTTTCTGCAGGTGCCTCAAAGACTGCACACACAGCTCTCCAGAACCGTGTGAAGACACATGGCAGCAGGTGAGACCACCCCTACACTTGGCCTCCTCCCAGTGTGGTTCAGGTGAGGCGACTTTGACATTTTCACCATGACGGTCTCGTTTGACCCCATCTATGAGTCCTTGTAGGCAATCACTTCCTCTGTAAGAGGGAAGAGGTGATTGAAGAGGTTTCTCTTTTATTTGCAACAATGAAACTCCAATCATTGAGGGACTACTTCTGTATTATAGAAGAGGTGATGCATAAAGGAAAGTACAGAAGCATCACATAAAAATACCAATAAAATATTTTTCAAAGTTATTATAAAATTTGATGTGTGTTTGTTTTGTGCACAGGAAAAATATTCTCCATTTTACCCGATGATTGGGAGAATAAGTAATTTTATGATTGTTCTAGTAAAGTAGATTGTAGCAGAGCTATAATGCAAGCAGTAATGAGAACTTATGTTTATGTCATGCCTTTATCATAACACACTTGTAGAAAACTATGTGTTAAGCCTAAAGCATATGGTAATGCATAGTCAAGACGTGTGTTATATGTGTACCCCCTCAAATACATGTTGGAATCCTCATCCCCAGTGTGATGGTATTAGGAGGTGGGAGCTTTTGGGAGGTGATTTAGTCATGAGGGTAGATCCTTTATGAATGGTATGAGTGACTTTATAAGAGAGACCCCAGAAAGCTCCCTTGCCTTTTGTGTCTCGGGAAGACTCTGTGAGGAAAGAGCCATCTCTGAACCCGGAAGTGGGCTCTCACCCGACACCACATCTGCCCGCAGCTGCATTTTGGACTTCCTAGTCTCCAGACTGTGAGAAATAAATTTTTGTCACTCCTAAGTCACTCAGAGTATGGCATTTTGTTGTAGCAGCCCAAACAGATTAAGAATGTGCATGTAAGAGAGATCAGCAAGCAGAGAGTTCCTTCACCAAGATGAGCCAGCTTTGCCCAGTGTAAAGTGAAGGGGCTCACGCTGAACAATGGACTTGATGTTGCTTCGCTGCCTGCCGTCTGTTTATTAACAGCCAGCCAGCTTGCTTTGCATAAGCCACTTTCTAAGGGAGTGGGGAATAAGTGATGCAAACTCATGCAGGGGCTTATTTAATGTGCTTTATGAAACCAGAGTATTATTCATAGACATTTCATGGATGGGCATACATCTGGGGAGAGGAAATAAAACAGCTCAAATGAGCAGCTTGAGTAAATTGAAATATACTGGAAATGAGGAGGCCCTGGATAGGGCAGTGGAGTCTCAGAGGCTCAAAGGTGAACAACAGAGGGGCTCATGCTGTTCTGGTTCTTGTACTCAGGTAGAAATAAGGAGGGGTTGCAGAGAGCAAGCACAGACGTTTGCCCATAAAAGACATTTTATTTTACTGGGGGCTGAGATTATAATGTAGACTGTGGTTATAGAAGAAAAAAGAGCAGTGGGTTGAGAGAAACCGTTGATCTTGCGGTTTGGGCTTGTTTAAATGGCCCTTTCAAATCATCACGGTCACATGGTCTACTGTGGGGCATTTGCTTGCTTATCACGGCTTCACCAAGAATGGGAAGATTAGTTAGTTACACATAAACCTGACTCCAGTTTCTGGTGACTAAAATTCACCCTCTGGGCTTAGCTCCTCTGAGGAAATGGAGTCCACGGCTAGTTTTCCTGACTGTCCTCAAATTTTCTTGATACTGTACATAATTAAAAAGCATAATCTATAAGGCTCTCTATTGGATAGTTTGTCTAATATTGAACCATTCCTTCATCGAAACAACCTCCCATCCAGCTTCATCATTTTTGTTGGCCAGTGGCCAATTTGGTTTTTATCTTAATGAAATTGGAGCCATGTTGGTTGCTCTTTCTTAGCTGTGCTTGGAGGAGCTTCGTTCACATCGTGTCTCTCATTTCCTCTTGCTCGACGATCATTTACCTGTGCTTCTGCCTTTGCTTGTGCTGACAGATTCTGCCTATTCAGAAACATCAAGCAAAAATCTCCTTTCCAACTGAACACAGTAAGGGCACTTCTCAAATAGCCATTCTTGAAAATGGCAGGCAAGTCTTATACTATGTGATTTTGGTAATCCCGAGGAGGGCACATATTTCCTAACAGTTTCTACTTCGGAGGAATCTTTCATTTCTTCATTAAGAGGAAATGAACAATGCAAGTATTAAAAGAGTTCTTGTCTCTTTAGAGATATATACTGAAATATTTTCAGATGAAATACTCTAATTTCTGGTATTTATTTCAAAATAATCCTGAGGTAGGGAGAGGTGGTAGTTGGATGTATAACTTAAAGACGGCTGGCCACATATTGATACGTGATGGATGTGGGTCATGGATTAATAAAGTTCATTATTCTTTTGTTTTGGTAGATATTTAACATATGTGATAATAAAATTTTTTTAAATGCAAGTATTCTGGTGAAGTTGGGATAATGGCTAAATATTGACTTAAAATTACACAAAGGCAGATTTGACACATAAGCTGCACAGTGGTACCGCTTGAGCTCCTAACCCATCACGGCCATCACTAATGCACCGACTGATCACAGCATACACCCCCACACCCTGCGCAGTTCTGTGTCGAGAGGGATTCTGAGGCAGTCTTTAGGCAGCCACATGAATTGATCATAGTTGACAAGTGGGATGATGACCCATTGTCATCCCTACTCTAAGATGTAAATAAATAAGCGTAGTTCCTATAATTCCCCAAGAAGTAGGGGTAGTGGCGCCGGGTGCCTAAGGAAGGTGGAAGAGAGAAATGAGAACGTAAAAAAAGTAAAAGATACGGAGTAAAAGATCGAGATCGCTAATGAGAAATGGAAGGCGGTATCCTTGGGATGTCTCCTAGGATCAGCATAAGCAAAGGGTTTTCAGGTTTTAGGACACACTGATCCCTCACTGTGCCTGATGGGCTGGAAGCCAGTGGGTGGTTAATGCTTCAGGACTGACATCGTAGCCTTTTTGTTTCTTTTTCTGCGTGATTTCTAGTTTCCTAGCTAAGAAATTTCGATGAACTGTTGGTTGAAAAAAGTCACATTCTAATATTTGCCATTTGAAAAAGAGAAGGGTAGGGAAAAGGGGATAAACCCTTATTGGGCCCTGATTATGAGTCAGACACAAGGGCCAGCTTTGTATATGCAATGTACCATCTCATTAAAATGTAAAGCATTTTGAAGTCACTGAGCGCCCTCTGTGTGTGGGCTGGATCTTCCTCTACTTGGCTTTCGACTCCAGCTGGTGTCGTTGAAATATATATTGTCAAGGGGGAAGAAGTACATGTAGGATATATATATATATATATATATATTTTAAGATTTTATTTATTTGCGAGAGAGAGAATGAGAGACAGAGAGCATGAGAGGGAGGAGGGTCAGAGGGAGAAGCAGACTCCCCGCTGAGCAGGGAGCCCGATGTGGGACTCGATCCTGGGACTCCAGGATCATGACCTGAGCCGAAGGCAGTCGCTTAACCAACTGAGCCACCCAGGCGCCCTATTTTTCTCTATATATCCTATATATGCCTAACTGCCTCATAGCAACATTTAAGGAAACGATAATCTGCCTCCAGAAACCTTGAAGAATAATACAAATTTTTTCTCTAGATCTCTGTAAAAGTGTCATGCAGGTCACTCCACAGTGCAGAAAACAGAAATATTCCTTTATATTTCTCCTTAAACATATCGTCTTCCTCCAAAAGCTTCTTTCTCTCCCTATTCTCTCTCCCATTCCTCCACCCCCACTGTCTTGTCGACACCGTGCCTTCCTGTCCACTTTTCCAACTCCAAGCCACACCTTCAAAGGCACTGCATTGACACATGGCTTCCCCTACTGGGAACAGCCCTTTGGGGAATAGGGTCTGATCTTCGCTATGACAGTTTCATCCTAAGAATCAGCCATACTGTAATTCTGATGGGTACAATTCCACAACTTGTTACAAATATAACTTTCTCTCTTGTTCCAGGAGTGCTGCCATCATTCCTGTTCCCCAAAGACATCAAGAGTTAGTGACTTTCTGGTTACTTCCCTCTGGAGAGCTAGGATAGTAAAGAGGGCTGTGGGAGGGCTAGAAGAGCCTGTCAGACCATGGTTTCAGGATCTGGCTCTGGAAGTGGATGAAGCTGGCCTCTATCTGCTGCCCAAAGCTAACATCTAAATCCTGGGCAGGGGTGGGGGTGGACCCATATTTCTGGGATGGGCATCAAAGGGAAAGTGGTATCCATTTTAGGAGGGCAAGGGCATTTTAGAAAGCCAGAGATGAGTCAAAATACCATGTTCAAGAGTATGGGTGAGGAGTTATGGTACATTCCCTAAAATGGGAAAGCCACAGAAAACACGTAAAGTAATAACACATGTTCTGGAGGAAACATCTAGAAGGATCCTTGAGACAATGCTTGTGCGTGTGTGTGTGTGTGTTAGTGCTACAGCATTAATCTAGGACTTAGGGACACACCTTTGTCATGTTTTGGGCCTAAGGTCTTGCACCTGCATTTTTCCCCCCTTAATTTGCTAGGCCATATCTAGATTGGGACTGGCTCCTTTTGGCATGGATACATCTACATTCCTGGTCCCCCACCAAATCATCAAGAATTACTGACTGTACCCACGAAAGAGGATACTTTCAGGCTTAAGGTTAGTTGGGAAATTTTTATCCAATATTTTATTGAATGTTTTGTGGGTCATGTGAGCAAATAATTACATTAATATTTTAAGATCTCAAAATATGGTTAAGAAGGCCTTGTTGCAGCTCTTTTTATATGTGGAGGTGATTGAGTCACAATACTGGGAGAATTTCCATCAGACTATTTCAAATGAAAATGCTGATCATGAGTCTTTAATTGTGCCATAACAGTCTCCATGTGATATTTGGTTCTAATACCCCTATTTTCATATGACTGTGCCCTTCAGAAATAACACAAGATTTCTTGTCTTAAACTTAGCTATTCTTTGTTTACCATTTGGTTTTCTCAGGGTGTCAAGAATTAAAATTCTATCATTGAGGTGTTCAGAAGCCTGGCTCAGAGCTCTGTTATATATAATATCACTTAAAATAAATACAAAGTCTTTTAACAATGGCAAGTACTGTGTGTATGCCAAGATTAATAATAGTACTATTTATACTATAAAATCTTATGTTGCAGGCTGGGTTCTCTGGAAGCAAACACAAGATGGAATTTGGCTTGTTTATTAGGGATCAATACTTTGAAAGGAAGGGGGATGAAGCAGGGTTGGGCAGGACTCTGGCCCAACCAAGCCTCAACCACTCTGGCAGTGACTTGTGGGGTGAGTATTACTCAACAGGGTTGTGCTGATAAATATTTAATAATGGCTCTCTGGAGGAAAAAAAAGTCCTGATTTGTAGTGTTGGCCAATTTACATTATGTAAATTCCCCTATCAGGTCTGAGTTCAAGCTCTCAACTTGATGTCACTAAGTAGGGAGGGGGGAAGAAATGCGCCCGACTCCAGCACACCATTAGCTACATCAGACCCAAATGGCCATTACTTATACCATTGCTTTGCTCCATTACTGGATGTAGGTTTCTCTGTGAAAGTCATGACCTTGAAGCCCATGTCCACAATTGAGGCAGAACCAGGAGGGGCTTTTGACCACATTCCTTCCAGGGTGATGGGGGTATCGGGTCCACTTTTTAGTGAGTAATTTGGATTATTCATCTCTCTGTGACATTCCATTCCCTATGCCACTCAGATACACTTTTCTATAGGGTAGCACTTTGGTTTATAATTTAGTGGGGTTCAGGTTGTGTCCCCTAAAAAATGTGCCCTTTTGAGGACCAGGACCAAAACTCAGAGTTTCAGGGATATGAAACACAAAGTCCAGTAAATCATTAGATGTGACAGGGAGACCACTCATGCTTCAACTCCTTGGTTCCTGGAACTACATATTCTTCCCACTGGGGACACAGAATATACTGTGTCCTGGCTGATGGCAGTATATCCTTGAGAACAGGGGTTGGCGAACTTTTTCTGTAAAGAGCAGATAGTAATTATTTTAGAATTTGTGGACCATATGGTTTCAGTGAGAACAACTCAAGTCTGCCCTTGTCGTGCGAAAGCAGCCATAGACAATATGTGAGCGAATAAGGATGGCAGTGTTCCAATACAACTTTTATTTACAAAAACAGGTGGCAGGCTGGATTTGCCAACCCTTGCTCAAAATTATAGCCTCTCTTGCTGGAGCTGGAGCTGGAGCTACAACCGTGCCTCAGTAGGCCATTCCAGCATTCTACGAGACCAGCTGCTTCCGGTGGTACGGTATGTAATATGACCATTGCATCCCACATTCTTGCGCCCTCACCAAGTACACTGTGGAACGGGTCCCGCGCTTGGACACTCTGTAAGAGAGGGGTTCAGGCTGAGGCTCTGTGAACAAAAAGGGCAAACCGATACAGGAAAGAAGGGTCCCTGTGAGGAGGAACTGTTGGCCTTTTAGTATATCCGGGACCCAGTGAAGTCTACTTGTCATCACGTGGCCAGATGGTACCTTGGAGAAATAGTGCCATCCTGGGGGTTGAGTGTGGGTCTCTGTCGCTGTCAGTTTGAGCCTTCAGCAGCAGCAGGAGCTAGGTCAGCCTTTCTGAGTAGGAATTTGTGCTGTTGAGCCCATGTATCACCCCCATCTCTGTCCCTGTGTTCATATTGCTCACGCGCTCATCACATGCAGTCATTTGGTGAACTCGGTTATGTGCTGCTTCTGTGGTGGATGCTCTCTGGTAGATGTTGACAAATGTTTGAAAGATAACATTTTATACCTACTCCATTATTTTCTTATGTATGTCTACCCAAGATTTCTCTGTCCTCAAAATGCCAGTCTGTTTCCTCCCTGGCCTCTTTCCATCTGGTCAGTCATTCACCACTGCCCGTGAATCCTTCAGATTTGAACATGAGGTCACTCTCTTTCAGCACAAAGTGTGTGAACAGGTGCACTGTTCAATATTCCCTTGCTAAGAGGATTTTCTCTTGCCAACCTGAGTGAGGCTGCACGGTGCTTGTAGTCCATTTTCAGGTTTGATCCAGTCACCAGATGGGTCCTTTTATAAACCAAGCTTGGACTTTTTCTTCCTCCTTCAGGAATCCCCACAGAACTGGAGATGGAAGCTGAGGAAGGTGGGCTGGTACAACTATGGTGATTACCAGTGGGAGTTCAGGCTGTCTGCTTATGCTGCTTGCTCTTGCCCCCTGGTCCTACCCACTCCCAATTTCAGAGGTGCCCCTTCCATCCCACAGTGGACTGCTGTTTCATCCACTGACATCATGGTCTGCTGAGTCTGACAGGATACAACTCATGATGGGAAGATCCAGCCGCAGAGTCACCTGGTGTCTCATGGTCAGACCTCAGCTCAACCAGGGCTGAGAAGCATGATAAGAATTATATATATATATATATATATATATATATATATATATGATTCTTTTCAACAGATGGTGACATCCAGCATTCGAGGATGCTGCAATGCAATTCTCCCACAAACCGCACTTGACATCTTTTCCCATCACTGATACTTCTGGAACCACAGAGAAGCATGGTCCAAGTGGCAAGACAGTTAATACCACCCTGGACCTTCTGAAGAGCCTTCTCCTACTCCAGGCCTCACTCAGAACTGACAGCTTTTTTCATCTCTCTGTATGTGGGTCAAAGCCATGTTCCTAAGTGTGGAACGTGCTTCCCTAGGACCTGAAAGAATTCTACTTCATTCCTTGTGGTAGGAAGTGCAAAATGCAATAATCTGTCTTTGAAGATGATGTCCTGGTACAGCTCTGCCCACTGGACCACCACAGATTTTACAGACATATTTGGTCCCTGAATCTTCCTGTGAAAGAATGTGTGTGCATGCCTTCCCGAGGTCTCTACTGTTCTGGCCAGCATTTGCTTGTCCAGCACTATCGACATAATTGTCAATGTGGATCAATGTGTTTGTCCATGAAATATCCACATTTCAGGTGTTTTAAGCTATATTAGCACAGAAGGAGGAAGAGTTAATATAGCTGGAGGAAAATTCTAAATGCATAATGTTGTATATTCCATGTGAATACAAACGTTTAAACCCCTTTTTCTGTTTAGGAAAGGGAAGAATGTGTTAACTAATTAATGGTCACATACAATGTACCCGAGTTTATAAAAACTGCTCTAGCAGACTGAGGGATCTGTGAAGTATGATGGACCTCAAGACTCAAGACACCCCTTTCAAAGGAAGGCCTTGCCACTCAGTAACAATGAACTACGCTTCCAATCAACTATGTCACTGAGCCAACAGACACTCATGGTATGCCTGGGACTAGGTGCTCAGGGTGATAGATCCAGAATGCCAGGACAGATAATGCTAGAAAGAAGAACTTATTGACCTGGGAGCTCTTTCCTGACACACAGGATTTAGCATTCTGCCAAGGACCTAAGGAAATAGTGTACACTTGCTATCGATATGGCTCCTAGAGACATTGGAAAAGGCATGACCCACAGTGAACCAACTTGAAATGCCACAGTTAGCACAGACTGTGGGGAAGGGAGTAAAAAATTGGGGAAAGTTAGTATTCTGGGGCATAGATACTATAAACAGCTGGAAGAAATACCAAATGATTATATTTCCATGGGGAACCCTAGGGGACAGATACCTATCAAAGTGATCAGGAATGCATGGTGAGAAGGGCTCCAGAACCACTAAAAGCTCCAGGATTGGCCTTTTGTCTATAGGTCCACTTCTTTCAAGTTGTTTGACCTTTGGTGTCTCACAGCTTTTTTGAGCTTTAATCTCCTTGTCTATAAAATTGACCTGATACCTACTTCATAGAACTTCTGTGAAGATTATTTCAAACGCTGTTTGTAACATTCTCAGTGTAGTACTTAGCACAAAGTAATAATAGCAGTCACTCTGAAGTGTTAAGACAAAGCTCACTTAAGGTGCTTTGGGAGTATATTGGAGGGACACCATGGAGAACCTATGTCTTAACCTGCCCAGAATGAATTTCCTGTTCCTAGTCAATGACACGTAGCTGCTGCTTACACCACCCCCTGATCTTATGTCTAGGCATACGGTCATTCAGAGCACACTCTACTCCCTAAGGGACACTGGATGAACACACCAACCAAATAGTTTCCCTTGGAACCCATACTAGAATTAAGGTTCTTGTCAATAAAGGAAAAAGAAGGTTCTTGTCAATAGATTTTTAGCTCCTAATGACGACCTGGTCATCTTCATCAACATTTTGAAAGAGACTGCCTGAGAATGAAGCAACACAGTGGAGATCAGAGTCCAGAGATTGGGGGAGCAGCTGGGGAAAGGTGGGGAGAGAGATTCCTGAGACATCTGTTGAACTCTTGGATGTAGCCACATGTGTCCAGATTCTCCTCTGGAATGTCATGATTAGTGGATCAGTATCTACCCAACACCCTTTTTGAAAGCTAGTTCTAGCTGGCTTTCTATTGCTTGTAGCTGAACAATTCCTGAGCTGTAGAGTTAGGTAATCTAGTCTTCAGTCGTCAGGGAAGGCTTCTCTGGGAAAGTAAAATCTGCCTGGATACTTGAAGAACAGGTAGAAATTGATGTGGCCAAGTGAGTCAGGAGGAAGGATCAGTCAAAATGGCGCAAATGAGTCCTCTCTTAGCCTACTCACCCTCCTATGACAGATTCAATTATAACGGCTTGGTGATCAGAGCACATTGCAAATTATAGTTAGAATAAGAAGGAGAAGAGGGCAATGCAAATTTCAGACCTACCGACAGAGTGGCCCTCACATGAGCAGGGTTGACCAGATAGTGGGGGTATCCACCTAGTGGTGAGGTGCTGCTGGAGAAAGCATAGAGCCCCAAAGGCCCAAGTACAAAAGATCATCATGTGTGCCACAATGAGAGTGGAAGCAGAGTCCACAACCACTGTATGACAATAATAATCATTTTAGCTACAGTATATTGAGTCCTGACTGCATTCCAAGTACTGTGTTAGGTGCTTCCGTCTCATTATCTAATTTTATCCTAATGACAACTCAGAAAGGTTAGTGTCATAATCTTGCGCATCATCATTTATTTTTTTCTCTCTGTTGGATCATTTATACAAATATGATGCTATTCTTCTCATTTTAAAAACTAGGAAAAAAAACAACTTTAACTTCAATTGACCCTCCAAATATTATCCAGTTCATTTGACCCTCTTTCTCAATCCTCTTCCCATTTGAAGACTTGGGGATAATTCAGTGATTCCTAGTCTTCTCCTCTGATTGTCTTTTTTTTTTAAATTGAGATTTAGGAGCACCTGGGTGGCTCAGTCAGTTAAGTGTCCCACTCTTGGTTTTGGCTCAGGTCATGATCTCAGGGTCATGAAATCGAGCCCTGAGTCAGGCTTTGTGCTCAGCAGAGAGTCTGCTTGAGATTCTCTCTCGACCTCTGCCCCCCCCCACCCCTGCGCGCTCTCTCTCTCATATAAATAATCTTTAAAAAAATAAAATTGAGATTTAATGAACATTCAACGAAATGCACAGCTCTCAAGAGTACAGTTCAGTGAGTTGTGACAAGGGCTTACCCACATGTAACTGGCACCCACAACAAGATACAGAGCATAAGTGCCATCCCAGAAAATCTCCTCCTGCACTTTTCTCATCAATGAGCTTCCTCCCCACGTGAACTTCTATCTCTATGTAGTTTGTTTTTGGACTTCATGTCTTCATGAAATCATGTAGGAATTATTTGTTTTCAGTATGATTTCTTTTGCTCAACATTATGTCTTTAAGATTCATTCGTTCTGTTAAGTGCTCATTCTTTGCTATTGCTGAGGAGCTAACATTATAGGACAGCACCATAATTTGAATATCCATTCTCCTGTTGATGGATATTTTAGTTTTTTCCCCAGATTTTGGCTCTTATGAAGAGGATTTGTGTACAGGTCTTTGAGTAGATATATGTTTCCATTAATTTGGACACATATCTTGGAGTGGATGTGTTGGGTGTTATGGTTAGCACATATTTTACTTTGAAGAAACTGCCAAACACTTCTTCAGCATACTTCTAACATTTCACATTCCAACCAGGAATGTTTGAGAGTTCCATTTGCTCCACATCCTCACCAATGTTTATTATGAGCAGTCTCTTTGATTTTTAGCTATTCCACTGAGTGTAAAATGGTCTCTCCTGGTAGTTTTGGATTACATTTCCTCTGAGGACTTCTCATTCTCTTTTAAATCCACTTACAGCAGGCATTTGCCCTGACCAGGCCCCTCTAAAATAGCCCTTGCTAAGGTTTCCAATGATTTTCCTGTTGGCAAAATGCATGGAAACCCTTAGTTCTCTTATTATTTGACATGGTTCATCACTCCAGCTTCTTTCTAGCATGCACTCACCTTCCCTCATTAACCACGCCTTCACATTATCCTTTGTTCCTCATTATCTCCTGACTTCTAACATTGGATGAGTCCTCATCCTTGTTCCTTGTCCCTCTTCTCTTTTGTTGGTGATCTCACCCATTTTTGTGACTTTGCATATGAATCCTCTATCTCCAGACCTCTCCTCTTTAATCTACAGACTTAAGCTTGTGATGGTTTGCTGGACATGCCCATTAGGGTGTTTATTAGGCATTACCACTTAGCATGTTCCAAAAATGAACTCCTGCAATAAATCTGCTCCTCTGTAGTTTTCCTTGTCAAAAATAGTGGCACTCCAGCCTTCCAGCTGCCCAGACCCCAAACCCTGGAATCATCCTTGGCTCTTTCCTTTCTTTTACACCCAACATCAAATTCACTAGCAAATGTATCCAGAGTCAACCACTTCTCACCATGTGCATTGCTACCATTTCTGCCCAAGCTGTCAAGATCTCTAACTGAAATTATTGCCATCATTTCCTAACCAGTTTCTCTGCTTCCACCCTTGTCCTCGTATAATTCCTTTTCAAACAGCAGCCAGTGTGATCCTCTGGAAAGGTGATTCAGGTCACATCACTCTTCTATGCAAAGTCCTTTATTCATTGAATAATTGTCACCTAGCATGTGCCAACTAGGGGGATTCTGGCATAAAAAAAATAAGCAAATCTCTCGCCTTCTTGGACCTTGTGGTTTATTAGAAAAGATGGAGATTAATTACATAGTTATTTCATAGTAATTCTAATAACTATTACAAGGGGTAAGTACATGGGGCAATGAGAATGTGTAATAGGGGTTCAGGGAAGACTTCTGGAAGAAATGATATCTAACTTGAAATCTGAAAGATAGGTAGTCCCATTCTGGTGCTATGAGTATATAAAATATCACATCATTAGAAAGTGGTGGAGGGCGCCTGGGTGGCTCAGTTGGTTAAGCAACTGCCTTTGGCTCAGGTCATGATCCTGGAGTCCTGGGATCGAGTCCCGCATTGGGCTCCCTGTTCAGCGAGGAGCCTGCTTCTCCCTCTGACCCTCCCCCCTCTCATGTACTCTCTCTCATTCTCGCTCTCTCAAATAAATAAATAAAATCTTTAAAAAAAAAAAAAAGAAAGTGGTGGAAAGAATATTCAAAACCAGGTTAATATGTCTCCAAACCTTGAACTTCTAAGCATCATGTAGTATTGTCTTTGGTATTAAATATGGTGACCATGATTTATCAAGATCATAAGTCCCATAGGTAATGGTGCCTGAACACAAATACAGGATCAAATATTCTTTTTTCTTTTTTTAACTTGGTGCCCATCCATCATTTTATGGCAAGGCTTACATTTTGAAGTGGATAAGAAGAAAATTAATTAACTATGTTCAGAAAATCAAGCTAAAAATGTATGTTATGTGGACTAATTGTAATCACAAGCACCTTTATATAGAATTTACTAGAGACTAGGTACCGTGCTGAACACTCCACGTAAATTATTTAAATTTCATACAGCATTACAAAATAAGGTCTATTATTCCCATTTTGCCGACAAAGAAATCGAAGCATAGAGAGATAAAATCTTCACCTAAGGTCACATGGTCAGGAAATGGCAGGAGTGGGTTTTGAACCAGGTACTCAGGCTTTTGAGTCTGCTGTCTTAAGAACTGTTATTACTGTGACTATGCCTGTGTTTTTAGTCTGAGCGCGCTCTGGCCACAGCAGCTCCTCGTCATGCTCTGAGCAAGCAAGAGTTGTAGAAGAGAGAGTGTTATTGATTTTTGTCTTCCAGTTGTTATTTATTCATCCCTGGCCCTCGTCCACACCCAGGGCTGTAGAAACCAGTGTACTTCGGTACTTTGGTAACAATTTCAACACCTGCTAAGTAAACGGCAGACAGGTTGTGGGACTGCAGAAGCAGCAGTGTGTTAGGCGACCTCCTGTGTGAATGACAGGTGGCTTGCACGGCCTCCACGTACCCCCTTCCAGGCCGGCCACTGCAGCATCATAAGCACCGCCTTACTGAAACCGTTATGGGCTGTCTTTAACGATTCCTCATAGAAGTTCTATTTTTAGATTCCTCTTTTCGCAGTAAGAACAAACACGTATATTTAAAAACAAAAGGATAAACATAAGCAACAATAAGCAGAAGCTGGTGCATCCCAACTTCTGAGGGATTTCGCTTGCAAACAGCGTTTAACTGAAACATTCCTTCAGTTTGTGCTGCTCGGTTTTGACAGTGGCTCTGCCCCTTGTCATAAAATCAATGGTCTTTTTTCATCCCTTCCCTTCTTTCACCCTCTCGCCTCTGACTGCCCGGCCTTCTTTCCCCACTCAGAGTCTTCCTCAGATCGCCGGGGTTAAGTGATCCTTTCATACCGCCTGGCCAGACTGTCACAAGGCATTGAGTGGCTTTGGAAAATGAGCCATGTTAAATGGGCTTGATGGGGTTACAACCACTATTACTGCCATCACCACTGTGATAAAATGGAGCAATAATGACGGGGGAAGGTACTTATCACTGTCTTTTTGAGATCACTTAAGATAGTTTGGGGCTGAAGCTTTTTGTCCAAGATAAATGGAACATGTACAAGATAAATGTTGCTATGGCGGAATCTTTTGTGTGTGAACTCACGTGGGCCTGGGGTGTTTACCTGGGTGACAGCTCAAGAGGGGCAGATGAAGACGGGCCAGTGAGCCTCTGGTTGGCATGAGGTGACCCGCCACTGGTCATGGCTGAGGGTCAGAGTTTCTTTGCTTAAAGTGAGTCAGGATGCAGAGAATGGATTAGAACGGAATAGCGTATCGCTGCTTTTTGCCTGCCAGGATGCCATCTACCCTCCCTAAGCACACGAGATCACAGGATGGGTCAAATTGTGTGCTTCAAAAATCTAACAGTCTCTGTGGTTGAGTTGGAAAGGCCCAGAACCAGTTACTAGGAGCTCTGGGTCCTAGCCCCATCAGTCACTAATTTGCTGTGTGAGCTGGGATGAGAAATGTGACCTTCCTGTGTCACGGTTCCCCAGACGGATCAGCTCACCTCACCTGCCCCGACTGTTCTGGTTTTAGCACCAAGAGTCTTAAAGTCCTGGGAACCCCTCCCCACTGCCAAAGGCTGGTGTCCCTATTGTTTGCTCATCTTCCCTGTCATATGGTAATATTACCCCTTCCTGTGAAAACTACTGAATAATGTAAAGTGAGTTAGAAACGTAAAATAAATTGTAAATTGTTCTAACATGGTTATCCCCACAGGGCACAACTTGGTCCCAGCTCTTTAAAATCTCCATGTAGTTCCCATGTGTATCAAGGTCCCCTCCTCCTAACTGGGAAAGCCTGTCGTTGGCTTAGCAGATGCAGGTAATGGAAAGAGACCATGGCAATGATCAGATTACCTGCCCCCCAGTGCACACTGATTCATGTCATAAAGGATAAAAAGGACCTGTACTTGTCTCCCTTGCAGGGAATGCTCACCTCAGAAGGAGTGTGGTTAAAAGAAGGAAAGACTTGTCAAATAAGAATCCAAAGACACTGGTTTACACTCTGATCTCTCTTCTATTTTAAATGGTTTTGAGTATCCGTTTGCTGAATTGTAAACTGCAAAGTATTGATTACCGTGCAGATGAAAGGAGACTAAGATTGTGTCTGCACCTGCCATGTGCCATTTACAGATTGTTCAATGATGTTGATTTTTTTTTTCCTGAAAGGGTTTGCTCCTTGCTTTGTTTATTAAAAAAAAAAAAAGTGGGAGTCAAACAAATTTTCTTTTTCTTTTTCTTTTTTAACATAAATAGCCAAAAGCTAAGTTGGTCTATTTTTTAGCAATTTTACATTTGTAGTTCCAAAAGTTTTATGTAGTTGAGAAATACACAAACTCAAATAGCACTAAGTTTTTTTTTCTTGATCAAATGTATTGGGTTCATACCTGGCCCACCCACAGGCATAGGATGGTAGTTTTTTGTGTGTTTTTTTTAAGATTTATAGATTTATTGATTTATTTTTGAGAGAGAGAGAGAAAGTAAGAGAGGGAGAGAGCATGCTGGGGAGGGACAGAGGGAGAGGGAGAATCTCAAGCAGACTCCCCACTGAGCCTGGAGCCAGATGTGAGATTCAATCCCATGACCCTGAAATCACGACCTGAGCTGAAATTAAAAGTTGGACACTTAACAAACTGAGCCACCCAGGCGCCCCTAGGATGGTAGTTTTATTTTCAATTTTTTCATAATGAACAGTGACATGCTGAGTCCATATGGTAATGTCCTTATTACAGACTTTGCGTGTGACATGCCTGCAGCCAGGAAATGCACAGAATGCTAGTCCTTTATATGCCTACGATTGTCAACACAGAAATGCCACAGACCTAAAACCAGGACATACTTGAAAGATCTGAGGTACGCCTGCCCAAGGTCTCGGAGGAAAAACAGAAACCTGATGACATTCCAAGACTTGGTTCTGATTCCAGTTCAATTGCTAATATTATAAAACATCTAGACTGTTGAAGCGAGAAACTACCTAAGGAATCATTGCCGGCATTGCTCGTGACTCTGACTGCCACTACCGTGACTGCACTTGGTTCACACCATCCCTTCAACGTACACTTCTGCTAAGTCCTCAGCAGTTAGGGTCAGTGGGCAGAGAAAGGGAGCGTTTTCTCCTACTGGGAAGGCTTTATGGCGGGGAACCAACAGGTGCAGGTAACCCGAGGGCTGCTGGGAGCCTCCCTCAGGGACCGCATGCTCAGGGCCTGCATCGTGGTCATGGCCCCGTTGGGTCTAACTGCGGCAAAGTCCTCAGGCAGGTGATTGTCGTCCAACCAACAGTCAAGGGTGGAGCCCTTCTTCAGTTTCTTAGACTAAAACAAAACCGAAGCAACATGCTGGGGAGACCAGGGGCGCACTCATGAAATTCCTGGAAACCCCTGGAAACCCATTCTCTAGCGACGTCAGGGACCAAGGAGGTAAACACACCTTGCCAGTGCTTCAAAATTGGAAGAGCTAGAGCCACATAAGTTTTCAAGCATAGCCTCGTTTAATTTATGATGCAGAAGACCTAGATTTTTGTTTTATGTTATTTATAGGTTTCAGTGAGGTTAAGTCACTCCATCTGTCTGGACCATAGTGATTTCACCTATAAAACGAGGTACTTGGGGCAATTCTGAAACCTCTCCCAGTTCTAAGACTGTGATACTCTAGAGTCACCAGTATCCTCTATAAAATACAGAGAATTGTGGAATAACCCCCGTGTACCCATCATCTGTTTTGCCACTTAACAACATTCCAGAATAGCTTATATAAAGCTATTTCCTTTTTATATAAAAAAGGAAAACAATGTGCGACTATTAAATATTATGTACTCCTCTTAAAAATGTAGGCAATCCAGGAAGGAACAAAATGGAATTCATCCTGTTTTCTCTTCCTAGAGATAACTACTGTAGTATGTCCTTACAGATGTGTTATTTTTTTTTAAAGATTTTATTTATTTATTTGAGACAGAGAGAATGAGAGAGAGAGAACACCTGAGAGGGGATAGGGTCAGAGGACGAAGCAGACTCCCCGCTGAGCGGGAAGCCCGATGTGGGACTCGATCCTGGGACTCCAGGATCATGACCTGAGCCGAAGGCAGTCGCTTAACCAACTGAGCCACCCAGGCGCCCATAGATGTGTTATTTGACAAGGCAGTAACATTTTTAACATTTGAAATCTAATTCATCATTGCCAATATCCTTCAGCTAAAAATACAAACCAAAATAATGGCTTAGAAATTGGGAGATGTGAGTTCTAATCTAGAACCAGCCACTGACTATCTGCCACTTGCCCTTCACAGGCCTTGTTTTCCTTGTCTTAACACTCAAGGAGTTGAGCCAAATGATCCATGGGCTCTAGCCTAATGTTTCTACCAATTAATTTTAGTATTAATAGGAAATAAAGTTAAAACCACAGTTTGAGATTTAAAAAAAAGTGGTGAGGTTGTCCTTTATAAATTACAGAAAATAATTTTTTTTTTCACAACTCTTTTATCACCTCCACACCACTTCCTTAACTTGCCATTCCCCTGGCTGCTTAGATTCGCTGGCTGATTAACAAATATGGAACTGGCCAATCAATGGAGCCCCAACACTTCCCCAAACGTCCACAACACCAACTCTACCACGGTCAGCCTTGGACAAAGAGCTCATGGTCTTGGATGTTCAGTGAAGACCTCAGGACTCAGGGATCTTCTGAGCTCCATAGCCTACCCATAGTCCAGGAGGAGTGGATAAAAGGCTCAAGTACCCTCAAGTGTGCAGAAGGTCTATGCCTGTTATTCATTCTGTCTGCCTCCTAGTAACCGTTGTGTACTCATGAGATTCATTGTCATGTTATCTTTCTCAGCACAGTACTCTTGACACCCCTAAAAATCAATTGGTGGGGGTGGTGAAATGAAACACTTCTCCAAGAGAGGTCTGTGAATCTTCTGTTCCAGAATCACCTGGGATGCTTGTTTCAGGATTAGATACCTGGAGCTTGCTTCAGCCTTGCTGAATCAAGAACTTTGGGATGTGAACCAGGAATCTGGGATTTTAGTAAACTTCTCAAGAGAGTCTTAAATAAAGATGGAATCTTTGTCTTTCTAGAACTTCTTTTATATTCTCATAATTGGCTATTCTCCATTGCATCATCCACTTACTCATTAAATATATTAATTGTCTTTTATATACATTTTTCTAGTCCTGGTAAAATGACTAATGAGTTAGTCTCTGCCCTAGTATAGGGAATTCCTGATGTCCAGTTGATACTGAAGTGTTTTCTTCTCTCTTTTACATGGTTTATCCTTGGAAAACACACATCATCTCATGTAGATGACCCCTAAGTCTGTGTCTTTAGTCCAAATGTCTCCCCCCCAAGGAATTCTCTTATCTTCAAAAACCCTCTAGACATTTCTATTTGGACCTCACATTGTCATCACTGAAATAAAGTACCTAACCTCAATTAGAAAACCTCAAACAAAAATCAGCTTCCCTTTGATTTCCTGCATCCTGGAGTCTGCCAAGCTTGAAATCTAATTCTGCTCTCTCCAAATTAGTTGTGTTTTCTCTGGCATATTCCCTATTTCAACCCTGTTGTCATCTGGCCCAAACCAGCTCTATCTTAGATTCATAGTATCTTAATTTGGTCTTAACTTGTACTTTGGACTTTATTCTCTCCTCCAGTATGTACTTGGCCAGATTACTCTTTTTAAAAATAAGGAAAAACCACGGAAGCAAAATAAGCATGGGATGTTTTCCCTCAAGCCCTTGTTTCTTCATTCCTCCCTCCTTCTTCCCTCCCTGCTGGCCTCTCTCCCTCCTTCTCTCCCTTCTTTCCTCCTTCCATATTTTCTTCCCTCCTTCCTTCCTTCTCCCTCTGTCTGCCCTTCCCCATTTTACCTTATATCCTACTTCTTTCCCCTTTATCCATCTTCTATTTCTTTCTTTACCTATTATTTATTGGGTGTTATATGAAAAAGTTCCTGTTTTAGGCACTTGGAGACGAGGGAGATATAAAGGTGAGAAAAAAAAATGCTCCTCAGAGCTTTACATAATATAGTGAGAAAGGAAAGCAAGCAAACCACTAACTTGGTTCTTTATTTCTTGTTTTCATGCCAAGATGAGTTAGGGCTGTGGTGTATTTTGCTGGTGTTCTCCACTGCATTCTTTATAGAGAAATCGGGGTAGATAGCGTACTTTAATTCTTTCCATCTAGATTTGTGAAACCAGGGAGGTCAAGGGTTCTGATAGCCTCACCCCACCTCCTTGAGGTAGAGAGGAGAAGCTCCTTTTTTGCCCCAAACTTCACTAATCGAGGCCTCTTTCCAAGCTAAAGTATTCTGTTTAGGTTTCTATACCTGGAACGTGTCCCACCACTGAGCTCTAAGTGTGATGCTAGAAGATATTAGTGCCAGTAATCTTTGCCCTGGGGCACCGCTATCACTACCCAACAAGGAAACCTAGTGGAGTTTCCCAGGACAATGCCATGTAATGACAGAGGATTTATAGGTGGCTGTGGATTATTGTGTAATTACACTGAATAGATCCAAATGTAATTACCAGCATCCTACCCCTGGGGTTTAGAGGGAAAGAATAATCCTGGGCACAGAACTCCTTCTCTCAAAGCAAATCCCTCTTGTAGGGGTTTCCAGCAGGAAGGGAACAAAGGAGCCTTAATGATTCTATGTGGTCAAGCACTTTGCCTAAGAGCCCTGCTGTTAACCCCACTGCTCTGGCCTGGCTCCAGCTCAGGAAACAACGTTTTGCCGTCTTCTCTCTGCCATGCAACTTTCACCCCCAAGAAGTTTCAATCCAACTGTAACTGTGTTCTTGCTCTTATTCATAAACCCAGCATGACATAGGCTCAGTCTGTCACTCTGTCCACCCTGGTGGGCACCTGGCCTCTTCCGGGCACCATGGAGAATGAAGGGATGAAGAAAGAAAATGTAGTCCTGAGTTGTATGGATTTCCTTCTCTGCTGGGGAGGTGAGTGCCAATAAGGTGATGCCATAGCATAGAATGTGGTGAGCTTCTTAAGAAAGTGGAGGAGTGGTGCCTGGGTGGCTCAGTTGGTTAAGCGACTGCCTTTAGCTCAGGTCATGATCCCAGGGTCCTGGGATTGAGCCCTGCATCGGGCTCCCTGCTTGGCGGAGGGCCTGTTTCTCCCTCTCCCACTTCCACTGCTAATGTTCTCCTGCTCTCTCATTCTGTCAAATAAATAAATGAAAAAAAAAATCCTTAAAAAAATAGAAAGTGGAGGAAACATAGAAGTACGAGGGTTTAGTTTCAATAGAAGGGACCATGGATGGCCTCATAGAGAACGGTAGTTCATGCTGGACGTTGAAGATGGGTAAAAATTGCTGGCAAGGTGGAGATGTCGGAAGGGTAAGACATGACAAAAGCAGGAATACTGTAGACATGTCCATGGAGGCACAAGAGAGAAGGAGAAGCTCGGAAAAGAACGAGAAGCCATGCTTAACT
This sequence comes from Neomonachus schauinslandi, assembly GCF_002201575.2. Taxonomy (NCBI): domain Eukaryota; kingdom Metazoa; phylum Chordata; class Mammalia; order Carnivora; family Phocidae; genus Neomonachus; species Neomonachus schauinslandi. The sequence goes on along the minus strand of NC_058408.1, from coordinate 7,759,343 downwards.
GGAATGCCTGGTACACAAAAGGGAGCTGAGGTCAGAGGGGCTGAAGTGTGGAGTGTGGTCAGGGGATGGAGGGCATTGACTGACAGATTCTGGTGTGTGAACTTCATTCCTAATGGACTAGAGACCCTCTAATGAACATAATTAGGGGGGAACATAATTAGGGGTTGACTCTAAGAAAATGAATATCCAGTTCAACACCATGAAAAGTAGTTTAGGAGGGGATGCTGCAGGGGTTGGGGTGAGGGGGGAGAAACAGGTGCAAGGTTGAATGGTCTGTAAATAACCCATTGTGATACCAAGGTGAAAAGCAATTGGGACCACTGGGAGAGCAGCTCAGGAAAGGGCAAGGAGAGCATGTTTCAAAAGAGACAGTACATAGGTTCAGAAAGCAGATGGGAGTTAAGATTTGAAGGGAGGGACGAGAAAGGGGACCCCCATCTGGAGGAGACATGACATGTCATGAGTGAGGATGGCACTGTTACTACCAGAATCAGCAGACACATGGCAGAAGCCTCATCTGGCAGGGCTGCAGAATAGACCTGCAATCCCTTTCAGAAGCAGCAAGGATAATTTTCCATATCCAGTGGGTCTTCCAGGAAGCTGAAAAGACACTGCCTTTCTCTGGTCCCCTTTTCCTCTTCCAGAGATTGAGGGCATCAGACAAGTGCATACACACTGCCTTCCAGGAGGAGCTCAGCAGAGCAGGGGCGGACAGGGCCCTGTCCGTCTGTGATGGGCTTATCATGTTCAGGCCCCAGGAAATCAGACTTTTCCTATTTGCAGGTCTTCTGTAGGATCATGTTCATAGAGTAACGCTGGAGATTATTTGTACCAGATTACCTCATTACAGTGTGTGCCATAATTACTGTTATTCCATTGGCTGGCTTGCATAATGGTAAGGCCAAGAAACACGAGACCATGCACCATGAATTAGCCCTCCCCACCTCTCACTCGGGTCCCCGATCTCAGCATCATATGGTGGTTGATAAAGGAAGCAAAAACTCAAGTTTACATTTGTAAGCCATTTTGAAGAAGAAAAGCACTGTGCAAATTCCAATAATACATTTTAAGTGCTTGGTGAAGTGGTCTCTGCCTATGAAGTGTGTGTAGGAGTATAAATTAGTAAGGGCTTTTGGGATATGTTGGGTCCCATTTTTGTGCGTATATTTGGGTTTCCTATCTTCAAAGGCAATGTGGATGCCCGTGAAACAGTGCTTGTTAGACAAACCAGAGAAGGAACGACATACTCTGTACCCTTTGCACTCTGTGCTGAAAAGCAGAATTTTGAGCATTGGGGTATAAGAGGAAGAAAGAAAGAAATCTCTTTCTTTAGGATGCTTATATTTACATGGAAAGTTTTATTCAAAATAATGGATAAATAGATACACTACAGGAAAAACTTAATTTTGACTACATGCTGGCTTATATCTTTATTTCCACAAACATTGATGAGAAAATGTTAGGGTGGCAGTGAATGGATCTGAGCACATAGAACTGAAGCTGTTGGGAGTCCTTTCCTGGATGGATACATTTTCTCTTTATTTATGATTTTCTTTTTTTAGAGAGACAGAGAGAGCCAGAGAAAGAGCACACATGAGCACATGAGTGGGGGGGAGGGGCAGAGGGAAAGGGAGAGAATCTTAATCTTAAGCGTAGAGCCTGACCTGGGCCTCAATCTCATGACCCTGAGATCATGACCTTAGCTGAAATTAAGAGTTGAACACTTAACCAACTGAGTCACCCAGGCACCTCTTTTTCTCTTTAGATGCTCAGGGATTTTCAACCAGTGAAGAGGTAACAGGACTATGATTCCTATATCCTATAGAAAGCCATGGTCAAGGACAGCACTGTCCAGTAGAAATTTAACGAAAGCTACATAAATAAATTTATATTTTCAAGAAGCCACATTTAAAAAAAAGATGGGTGAAATTAATTTTGATGTATTACAATTAACTGAATATGACCCAAATCTCATAATTTCAGTACAAATATTAGTTCCCTGGTGCTGTTACAACAAATTGCCACAAAGTTAGTGAATTAAAACAATAGAAATTTATTCTCTCACAGAGCTGGAGGCCAGAGTCTGAAATTAATTTCATTGAGTCCAAATCAAGATTTCAGTAAGGCCACACTCCTTCCAAGGGCTCTAGGGGATAACTTGTTCATCTAGCTTCTGTCGGCTGCTGGCATTCATTGGCCAGTGGCCTCATCACTCCAATCTCTGCCCTCATGGTCATATTGAATTCTATCTGTGTATAACCAAATCTCCCCATACCTCTCACTGATAAGGAAATATGCAATTGCATTTATGGCCCACCTGGATAGTCCCACCTAGTCTCCTTATCTAGAAGTCTTTAAGCACATCTGTAAAAACCCTTATTCTAAATAAGGTACAAGTTCCAGGGTTCAGGACCTGATATATTTGGGTGGCCATTATTTCAGACTAATACAAAGTGAAATCACTATAAGAATTACTAATGAGATATTTTACAATTTATGTCCTAAGTTTTCAAATTCTAGTACATGTCCTCTGCTTACAGCACATCTTAATCCGGATGCTAAATTTTCAGTGGCTGGCATGAAATGTAGTCCTAACTTACCAATGAAGTTATGTTTAATGGAAGCATATTTTACACTGCTTCAGGTTTTTAAATTAAGATTAAGGAGAATTGAAGATTTTGTCTCCTCATTGCACTCACCACGTTTCAAGAGCTAATAACCATATGTGGCCAACTGGCCGCCATTTTGGACAATGCTGTCTATAAGGTCCCTGGTTTTCCTCCTTTTTCCTCAAGCCAATAAAATACATATATAGGCATGTTCTATGTGTAATTACACAAATACACAACATTTTCCCATAAATTATTTTTGAGGCCTATAGCCACCTTAGTGGTAGCTATTTTTTCTCTATATTTTACAAATGTGTAAACAGACATAGATGGGATGCATAGGTTGACCAAGAACACATAGGTCCTTCATGGTAGATACATGCTTGAACCTAACAGTATTTCCATGGCACCGCATTGTATTATTTTTCTAATAGCGTGTTTTCATACTGAAATCATGAGAACTTTCCTTCCATTCAGAAGTTCATGCTCAGTTTAGCAATGACCTGCCTAAAAACATTGCTAAATAAAATGAGGGCATGAAAACAGTGGCATCTAGTCTTTTCAGTTAAAAATGATAATGTTTGTTGAAATTCAAAGAAAACTTTCTGCAAAGAAGATATGGTTCTGCATTTTGTGCATACGATATGTTTGCTTTGTTATAAAATTATAATTAAGTGATACTATGCTAGGATCTGCACTATATATTATATTACATCAATTTTGTTATTTTGGCTAAGAGAAATAACATGTATTTGTATTATTTTCTACTTTTTTGCAGTACCTTTAAGGCATTATTTCATTTGATCTCCCGAATAGCCCTCAAAATTAGGTAAGAAAAAATTACTTTATGAGCAAATCAAGATAACACAGTTTTTTTTAAAAGGTTTTATTTATTTATTTGAGAGAGAGAGAATGAGAGAGCACATGAGAAGGGGGAGGGTCAGATGGAGAAGCAGACTCCCTGCTGAGCAGGGAGCCCGATGCAGGACTCGACCCAGGGACTCCAGGATCATGACCTGAGCCGAAGGCAGTCGCTTAACCAACTGAGCCACCCAGGCACCCCAAGATAACACAGTTTTAAAGACATAGTGTATACCAGTGTATATTTGTTGAATGAAAGGATTAAAGGAAAATAGAGAAGAGAAATAGCAACAAAACAAAACAATTAAATTTACCAAAGACTAAGGACAGAAACAGAAAATGTCTTAGTCCATAGTATAACAGTTGGTGGGTATTAGAAGTCACACATATTGTATGTAGTGTATCCTTGTCAGTGTCAAAATTCTGATGACTCAGTTCTTTTTCAGTGGCTGCTTTTGACATTTTAGCTCTGCAGAGTTCTGAGGACCTTCTTCTGTGTCAAATAGATATTCCATCTTCTCGGCCGAGCCTCCCCCATCACCTCACTCCTCCCCTCCCCATCCTCTTTTCCTGTGGTGCTGTTGCTGGGGATATTGACAGACTAAAGGATTGCTCATTCCCCATAGCCCCGCAAGGTAAATTAAAAAAAGGAGAAGTCAAAGCTATTTCTGGACCCTCTTGCACTTAGGGACTCCCAACTCAATACATCTTGGTTGCTTGGAAATGATGCTTATTAATAAGCGAGGAAGGCACAGTTAGTTCATAAGGCTTCAGGGTCACCTATTTAGGGGATAATTTACTTCCCAAACACACGTTTGCTTTGGATTCTTGTAAGTTTTTGAGTACAAGATATTTGACATTAAGGGAATTACTTTTACCAGATCTGTAAATGCAGTAAGTGTTTAGAGGAGCTGGGGGCAATTTCTGAAATCCTTCCAAATTCCAACATATGAAATGTCTTAGCAATTAGCATACCAGTCCAAAAGGAGTGGTTACAATTATTTATAGGATCATAATATGTGTACATAAAATTCAATTAAACTACCACTCCTTCTTTCCAGAAAGTAAAAACAGCAAAAGATAGGAAAAATATGTTAAAAAATATGTAGTTGCAGTTTATAAAATATGCAATTGAGTGGGGAGCTTTCAGATCATGTGGCACTTTGAGGTTTGATATCTAATTTCTTGAATCTGATATTGAACCTCTTGAAATGCACAATACCAGTGGTGAACTGTAATGTAAACTCTGGACTTTGGGTGATGAAAAGACAGTATCATGTTAGAGAAAAGTCTGTCTTAGAATTAGAAGGTAGGAAAGTACCTTCTACATGTAGACCCTTTAAGAAATTTTTGATACAAATGACATAAAAAAATCAGAGGATATCAAGAGACTAAGAGTACAAGTCACAGACTGAAGAAAATATTTGCAAAAAACACATCTGATAAAAGACAGTTATCCAAAATATATACAAAGAACTCTGAAAATTCATCAATAAGAAAACAACCTGATTAAAAACAGAAGATTCAGAGATGGCTGGCAAACATAAGAAAAAATGCTCCGCAATCTTGTGTCATCAAGGAAGTGCAGATTAAAGCAATAATGAGATACCACTGCACACCTCTTAAAATGACCCAAATCCACTGACAGAGCCAAAGGCGGACAAGGCTTTGGAGCAACAGGAACATTCATTCATTGCTGGTGGGAATGCAAAACAGTACAGCTGCTTTGGAGGGTAGTGTGGTAGTTTTCACAAAATTGAACATATTGTTATTCCATAATCTAGCAGTTGTGCTCCTTGATATTTACCCAAAAGATTGAAAATTTATGTCCATGCAAAAACCTGCACAGGGATATTTAGAGCAGCTTTATTCACAGTTGCCCAAACCCAGAAGCAACCAAGATGTCCTATAGTGGGTGAATGGATATATAAACCGTGGTATATCCAGACAATGGAATATTATTCAGCATTTTAAAAGAAGAGTTATCAAGCCATGATAAGACATGGAGGAACTTTAAATGGATATTACTAAGTGAAAGAAGCCAATCTGAAAAGGCTCCGGGACTGCATGACTCCAACTATATGACATTCTGGAAAAAGGCAAAACTATGGAGACAGTAAAAAGATCAGTGGTTGCCAGGAATTGGTGATGGAGGAGGGAGGTGAAGCACTGAGCATTTTGAAAAACACTCTGTATGAATCTCTAATGATGAAAAATGTTATAAATTTGCTTGAACCTATAGAATGCACAATACCAGTGGTGAACTATAATGTAAACTCTGGACTTTGGGTGATGATGACGTGTTAATGTTGGTTCATCAATTGTAACAGACATACCACTCTGGTGGGGGGTGTTGATCATGGGGGAGGCTGTGCATGTGTGGGGACAAGAGGCATATGGGAAATATCCATAGTTTCCTCTCAGTTTTGCTGTGAATTTAAAACTGATTATCTTAATTAAAAAATGTAGTTGGATATATTTGGTAAAGGTGACAGACCACAGGCTCATCTATCTGCCCTTCCTGAAATAAACTGAAAACAAATCGAATAACAAAAGCAGCCAACTCCATCATCAACCAAGCTAGAAAGCAATCACAACCTCAAGGCTATGAAAGGATAATGGATATTACTAAGTGAAAGAAGCCAACAACCCCAGGAAACCAAAGAAATGAAAGAAAAATGACCTGCTGACCTACAGTTCAAAAACATGGATACAAGGTCTTGAAGGAGAAATAAGACAATGGAAGGGGATGAAAATCGAGCTGACAGAATTCAGGAACCAAAAAGAAGGGGGAGATTCCATAACTGAAAGTCATGTTAATAGCAGCAAAAAGGATACCCCTGAAACCACAGTCAAGATCATGGAGGACGCAACTGAGAAGAGAAACACAAGTGACAAGAAATGAGTAAAAGAAAAAGAACAAAGGTGGAATTTATGTGAAGATCTAACAGGCACTATCTTAGCGCCACTTAGGAAAATAACTTCATAAATGAAACATTAAAAAATTCAAAGCTATGATATAAAAAATCATGAAATAGATGAAAAACTGGATTCACAGTGTGTCTCGAGATAGACAATTATAAACACCAAGGCACTGCCTGGTAAAGTGACTATACTTCAATGACAAAGAGAGAATCCATTGATAAGGCACTGCCCCCCTCCTCAAAAAAAACAAGCCACTTATTAAAAATCTGACTAGCATCAAAACCACAGCAAAATCCTGCACTGTAAGTCAGTGGAATAATGCTGTAGGGTTAGAAGGGAAAGAAAACTTTATTGAGAATTTTATTAAAAGCCAGAGGTTATTCCAATTAAGACTAGAAATGGACATTTTACACATGAAAAACAGTCTAGAAACTAGCAGCCATGAGTCCTTTAAAATGAAAGTGAAAAATTTCAGACACCTAAACGGTCAATAGAGAACTTCCGAAAATAGGGGACTTGGTGAAAATTGTTCTAAATTAATACAGATTAAGGTTAAACTATTGAGGGAATAGTAATGTAGAAATAAAAGTATAAGTTATTTCAAATTTTGAACTCGTGGGGAAGAGAGGGATGAAGATAGTTAAAAAAGTAAATTTCTTCATTTTTCAGAACAGGGGCTCTTACATATCCTGCTAAAAGTGGAGAATCAAATAATCACCATCTCACTGTATTTCTCGAAGGTGTAATGTAACCATTAGAAGACTAGGGATTGAGGAGGGTAAGGAGTAGAAGACAGGGAAGCATCAGTGTACAAATCTCCTGTCCTCTATGGTTAAAGATCGTAACTCAAGAAATAGAGGCTTGAGGACATAATCCCAAGTTGTAGTATCATCACTAGAAGAAATATAAAGAGATAACAAACCTCCAAATTTTCTGGAGTAAAATCACAAACCTACAAATCATAGCAAATACATACCACTTTGAGAGGAAATGGGAACAGGGCTTATAACCTTAAAACACATCGACAGAATTGAGACCAAACATATCTGTCTTACACGTAAATGTGAATACGACGTCTGTATTTATTAAAGATAAGTTCCTGTACAGAGTCATGGAAAAGCAAAGCCCAATGGTACGCTGTATAAAAGAGTTTCTATACAATAGTGACATCAGAAGTCCCCGATCACAGATCACCATAACAAATATAATAATAATGGAAAAGTTTGAAATTTTATAGGAATTCACAAAATGTGACACAGAAACATGAAGTGAAAAAAAAAACACTGTTGGAAAAACGGCACCGATAGACCTGCTTGATGCAGGGGTTGTTCAATTTGTAAAACAAAAAACAAACAGAAAACACTGTAGTATCTGTGAAGCGCAACAGAGAGCAGCAGGATAAAATGAGGTATGCCTGTAGAAAATTCCATTTGCTGCCTCTTCACCTACATCTGCAATCTGAGACTTTCCTGCCTAGATGTTCTTGAAACAAGGTATAGGGAAGAGAGACAGCTGGTCCACCGGAGCAAACCCACTCCTGAGCTCTGCCTTAAGAAGGGGACGAGGAGGTGCAGGACGGAAGGGCTAGGTCTGTGTCAGGAAGGACAATGGATTCTTAACCTTGTTTGCAGAGACCAAGGGGGTCTTGAGTAGAAATCACAGGCCCCTGAATATAAATGGGGAGTTATATCTTCATTTTCACTAACTTCTAACTAGAATTTAGCATTTCCTTCCATTATGAATGTAGGAAAGAAATCACAATAGGATTATATTATCAGGACTGATGGCTGTCATCAGTAGAAATCACAATACTTTTCTACCACATTACAGTGGTTGCAGCTGTCTAGAAATAACATTTGTGCTCATGACTATATCGAGATTACAACAGTTATTAGACCCACTACTAGATCTTGTTATTTAATGTGTTAATAAAGACACATATAGTCTTATATCACATTTTTTTCGTGATTTGATATTTATTTCAATGAGTTTCCTTTGACATTTATGCATCTTAGTTTTGTATTTGAAAACAATATCCTGAGGAGGGGTTTATAGTTTTTTGCAGGCTGCCAAAGAGGTCCATGGCACAGAAAAATTAAGATGCCTGGACTAGAGAGATGATGATATTACCAGAACACCTGGGCTGAAGAATGGCCCACTCTCTGTCCAGTCTGATTATTCACTCCTCATTGTTTAAAAGAATGAGCTGGAATGGGACTGGGCAGAGGTGGTAGTACAGGGAAGAGGCGTTGGTCTTCTCCTCCACAGAATTGAAACAGAGCAAGAATTTCTTCCTCTGAGAGTCTCCATTCTAGACCCAGAACAAATGGATACCTCAGGAAGCCAGGCAGGGGTATGGCTATTCAATTTCAACTCCATTTAGTGAGAGTTGGAATCGGTTCCCTGACAAAATGTAATAGAAAAAGCTCCATGCTCAGTGCAGAGCTCCACATGGGGCTCAGTGCCGGGCTGGATCCCCAAATCCTGAGATGACCTGAGGTGAAATCAAGCGTCAGATGTTTAACTGATGAGCCACCCAGGTGCCCTTTAAGCTCCTTCTTCTAAACCCATATTCATTCTTAAGGGTTTCAAAAGTCAGGAAAGTAAGGTGAGGCAAGACTGTAAGATGTGCTTCTACTCAACATCTGAAGAAAACAGTTGTTTGCTGGAGTATTCACGCCACACAAAGTTGTTCAGCGTAACAGGCAAGAGGCTGCAGTGATGGTGGGTGGTGGTCACAAGGTAACACACAATGAAAAGAGTTTGGGTCCCACCATAGAGCAAGTTAATTTTAGTATGTTAGGAGGAGGAAGAAAAACAGAAAAGAACGGCATATCACTCAAATTCTCTGTGAACCAATTAATGTGGCAAGTGTACTTGATTTATTTTGAGGAGCACAGCATGTGGGACAGAACTGGGAAGCCGCACCTCTTGTTTTTTTTTTTTAAGATTCATTTATTTATTTATTTGAGAGAGAGAGCAAGAGAGCGCACGATCGGGAGGGGCAGAAGGAGAGGGAGAAAGAATCCCAAGCAGACTCTGCACTGAGTGTGGAGCCCCATGCAGGGCTCAATCCCAGGACCCTGAGATCATGACCTGAGCTGAAACCAAGAATTGGACCGTTAACTGACTGAGCCACACAGGTGCCCCCACACCGCTTGTTTTAATAAACTTCCTTATTTGCAAAATGAAGGCAGTGGAAGAGATCATCTCTAAGGTCACTTCTAGTTCTAAACTTTGTATGCTTAGAGTTTGTAAACTTCTTAAGCGGCAGATACAAGGCTCTATTAACTCCTGTTCTCCAGCCCTCCCCCATCCCCTGCCCGTTACATCGTGTCCTAAACACGTTTCTCAGGTTGGTGCTGAATGAGGGAAGCAGGATGAGCAAGCACTGACTCTAACAGGTAAAGGGTCCCGAACTACTGTGTGCCTGGCATTATGGTGAATGTTTTCACGCATGTTCACGCATGTTCACACATGCCTCGTGTAATCACCCTGTAACAGCCCTAATGGGCAGGCGCATTCATTTTACAAAGAAACTGAGCTCTCCAATAGCATAACCCAGATTTAAGCCCAGGTCAGCCTGACTACAGAGCCTGCCTGCCTCACTCTGTCCCCGAGCTGGAGGTGCTGTGAAAAGCAGGCATGGCCGAGACCAGTAGGAAAGTGTCACCTCACTGTGTCCTGGCAGCCGGGCATCTGTACTTGGTCCAGAGCCAGAGTCAGCTTGAAGCTGCTATTGTCTGAACCATCAAGACAATCACCTAGTTCTCTGCGTGGACTAGTCCTGGCTCAAGGTGACATTTCTAATGACTGTTCTGCACCCAAGAAGGCACCTGTTGTCCTGGGGTGGGAAATAATTTTGCCCAATAGATTATGGAGGCCCTGAGAATGAGAAGCACGATACTCAGAATAGGCAATTTCCTTGAAAAACTGCTAGCATAAAGTAGATCTCTATTTATATGACAGCATGAATAAAATAGACTGTTTTGCATTTATATAGTGCCTTTCTTCACGTAAGAGCCCAGGGGCTTCACTAATACAGCCTTACAATGAAACACAGCCACCTCTGGAGACCACCAGGTAGGCGACTGCAGCTGAGTGTAGGACAGTTGTGGGGGGAGGGTAGGGGGGCAGAGATGGAGCTGAGGATGTCAGACACCTGCTCCGTATGGCACTAAATTGACTGCTTTGATAACAATATATGGTTTCAGAGCCACAATATAGACACACTCGCCTTAATTCTGAAACCTGCTAATGGGAAGTGGAGACACAGGTACAAATGCTCTGTTTTGTAGATTACAAAATAAAGCAATTATTTCTAAAATTGCATTTTTGGCTTAAGTTTAAATGGTATAATGTCACTTCTGAAATTATAGCTCCTAATCTGTATAAGTACCTTTATAGTTCTGCTTAATGTCTATGTATGTATGTGTGTATGTGTTTACATGATTGAGATTGTATTGTATATTATACATAAAAGACCCTTTTTTTTTTCACTTGGCAGTCCTTAAAGTGTTTCTGCATATTATGGAAATATCATAAATGTAATGGCACATGCTATATTTCATTTTCTGTATCATAATCCCATAATTCACTTAACCATTCCCTTCATATTGTTTCTTTTCCCCCCTAATAAATAGTGCCTTGTTCTTGTATATAGAACTTGGTCTAGTGTTTATTTCAGACTATTTTCCTGGAAGTGGAATGACTGCATAAAATGCGATAAGCATTTTTAAAGCTATTAATACACGTTGCCAAATTGACAAATTAAATTCCTGAAAGTTGTACACATTTATATTCTCAGAAACAATGTACGTGCCTATCCTAATCCATCAATGCTGTGTATTATCATTTAAAAATTATTTTTAAATTTGATAAAAACATATCCATTTTAAAATTGAGTGATTTTTAATCATAATTAACCATTTTTTTCCTTTGGCCAGTTGTCCACTCCTCTCTTGGAATCTGGTGATCTTGTAGTGATTCAAAATAGCTTTTTCATGTATTAAGGATATTCACTCTTCTTCTCTTTTATTAGAAGTACAGCTTGGTGTTTTTGAGCACTATCTTTGGGATCATTCAACCTTGACTTCTAGGCTCAGCTTGCAATTTACAAGTGTGATCATGGACATGTTACTTTACCTTCCCACCTTCAGTTTCTTCAACTACAAAGTGGGGATAATCAGAGATAGATTTACCATGAAGCCAATAAAGGACCTCAGAATTGTGTTCACATGATTATACATTTTCGAAAAATTTACAGAAGTAAAATACTTCAACCACACTCAGTTAAGAACCCTGTCTCCTCCCATTCCAATTTTCCTTTCATCACTCTTCTCTTGATACATTCAGTTTGGGTTTAGTGGGATATTTTTATGGGGTTCACCCCCACGTTTATGTTTAGCTAGTCCTTCTAGAGGAGGAATGACTTCCAGAAATTTTCCCCATTTGTGCCAACACCCTGGTGTTCTGATACTAAGATGTATGGGTATCATTTCTAATGCGATATGAATATTTGTTCTTTGGTGCTCAGCACTTAAAGTGTGTGCTTAATGGGGGAGCACTAAGATTTGAAACGTATGAAGCCAGACATTAATCTGTGGAAAATTCTTCCACTCTTAACAGCTCCTTTTATGAAAGAAACTTGGTAGAGGCCTTCACAAAGTTGACAATAATCCTAAACACTTATGTGACATTATAAACAATGAGTTGAGAATCTGAAGACATTTCTTTAAATTACTATGAATAAAAAATAAAATTGCTGTTTCTATGACAAAGTAATCAAAGAATATACAGCCAAAATATATGTAGGGAAAAGTATTATGGAAGTATCAGACAATTATTGAATTGAAACATGTATTTTTTTTTTCAGATTTTATGTTCGTTGGATATATTAACTTGTCTGTATTCTGTTGTGATTTTTCTCATCCTAAATAAATATTCACTTTCATAACTAATTTTGAATTTGTAGTATTATATTCTTTTTCTTAAAGAGGGCACTCAGTATTGTGATAGCTTAAGTCCTACAAAAATCTGGGTTCACGTAGGCCTGCATATATATATATACTGGGTAAGGTAAAGATCTAATTTTACTTTTTGCCCCGTATCTAATGAATTTCTGGAACACCATTTATTGACTATCACTCTTCCTCATTGAGTTACAATGCTAATTGAGTATTTGTTGATCATTCTATATATCAGGGGCTATTCTTGGCCTCAGGGGCTATTCGAGGCCTCCTGGCCTCATGTGGTAATGGAACTCTACATATTTTTGGTGCCAATAGCACCAGGCTTTAATAACCATATATTAACAGAAGGCTTTACTGTCTCACAGGGTAAGTTCTCCCACATGACAACTCTGATTTTTATGAAAATGTCTGTTCTTTCTTGTGGGTTATTCTGAATTAGTTCTAATATCATTTTGTGTTTTCCTCCCAGTTTCTTTCAAGAACCCCACTGGCATTTCGATTGGAGTTGCAAGAAACATTTAGAATGATGTTTTTACAATATTATCTTTGCACCCGGAAATGTGATAGAGCTTCACAGTCATCCAAGTCTTTTTTTTATAATGCTCAGTAATATTTCATAATTTCTTCAAAATACAGTTCTTTAAGTATGAAAGCTATCTTTCCTAGAAATATTTGTATTACCTTAGAGTTAATTCAGTTATATCCAGTTGGACAGTTGTCTGGTTTATTTGGGGATTTGATGTATTATTTAATTTTCTCCAAAAATGGCTTCTTAGGTCTAAAATATCTCACCAGTTGTTCAAATGTATCAGGACCGCTTCATTTCATCACTTTATTTTCTTTAATATAATTTCAATATGAATTTTAAAATGTTCAACTGTGAAATTGAGAATCTGAAAAACATCTTCATCTGAGTAAAATAATGTGGAATATTCCAGTTTGGGGACTTTTCTCAAGGGCCTTTCAGGGTACCTTAGTTTTATAACATTTGTGAGATAACATCCTGTTCTAGACCATTTGTATCTTTAAAAAAAAAAACAAAACTTGTGATTAGCTCATGAAATGTAGTTACTAATGGGGAAGAAAAGAAGTCAAACACAAACTAAGTCTCATGTTAGTGGCTACAAGATGGAGTTTTTCACTGACTATGTTCATGGGTCATGCTAAGCATAGCATGAAGCCCTCATTGATGTTTTCAAGACTGTAATATTCGGTCTTTTGAGACCGTAGCTCTATTTTATCACAAAGAATGACATAACTAATAAGTAAGTGATTAAAACTTTCTAAAGACTGCAAGAGTGAACTGACCTTTGGAATACTTAACAACTCATCTAAACTGTTTGTTATATGTCTGTTATTTCCGTATCTCAGTATTATTAGAAAGTTGATAGAAAACTTCTGAGCTGTTAATTCCTATCCCTGGGAAAATGATAAGAAAATATAGTTCACAAGCCATTTAATTATCATCTAAAATAAAATAGGTAATGCAGAATATTTTCCATGTCCATTTGTTTTTGAAAACTATGAGAAGTTAAATATCATACAAGCAAATCATATTAAGCATTCAGGGCCATGGTTTATTCATCTGAAAATGAGAATATTAAGTAGGATTATTATGAGTTGTTCACTAGAGGACTGCTTGACTTTTTGAAAAGTAGTTTTGCCAGACTATTTACATTCTACTGTCAACTGACGGCTGATTTTATAGATAAAGGAAAAATTGTGGATCTAATCTAATATGTCACAGTTAGGCTTTTGGTTCTGTTTTGGATGGTATATATTTATTCATTATCTGAGTAGACCTTATAGACCATATATAAATATCAATGTGGGTAAATTTAACTAGTGAATATACGAAGGAGTGATGTCAACGGGTTATGTCAACCTAGAATGACATAACAATTGATTTTCCATCATAATTCTTGAATTTTATGGTACTTAATAGTTCAATCAATAATCTGAATGACCATGTTCATTAGGTATGCAAATGATACCATACTAGTTGGTAGAATGAGTATTAAAATTCAGTACAACTAGGACAAGCTGCAAAGAGATAAGAAATACAGAATATTTAATAAGAGGAAATATGCTTATGAAAGATAAAATATATAAGCAGAATTACCTATATATTTCTCAGATTGGACATATCTGAGAGCCAGCACTCAGAGTGGGCCACAAAAATGAATAAATTTGAAATAAATCTCTTTCTAGATTATAGAAAGCATAGAGCCCCCTCAAATTATTATACACAATTAAATTTTAATGTAAAATAAATTAAGCAGTTCCACGGTCTATAAAAGCAAAAATTATCAATTAATTCACCTGTTCTCAAGTCTGCCTCTACATTTCTAAATACTTAAATTTTGTAATATGAAACATTTCAGGGAAACATGAAAGTACAGATGATTACATAACAAATATCTCTGTGTTCACCACCCAGCTTAGGAAATAAGTCATATAAGGATTTAATATCTTTTCAATATGGGGTCAAATAATTTCAATATGGTGTTCCCCTTAGACACATATCACTGAGTGGACTAAGTCAATGAATTCACTGCTTTTCAGCAAAAGCTCAACTATATGCAAATTTAATGTTTTGTGATGACAATGATCTTTATAAAAACTTAGGGTACAATACCCATGCCTTCTCTCTTACTATTAGTTACCTAAAAGTCAATTATATCTCCAATTGTTCCTCTTTATTTTCTTTCCAGCTTTATTGAGATACAATTGATATTTAACATTGTGTAACTTTAAGGTATATAACACCTTGACTTGATACACTTATATATTGCAATATGATTAGCACCATACTGATAGCTAGACCTCCATCACATCACATGATTACCATTACTCCAAAGAAAATCTTAGTAAGACAGATATAAGCCCTACGAAGAGGGGTGCTTGGGTGGCTCAATCGGTTAAGCGTCCCACTCTTGATTTTGGCTCAGGTCATGATCTCAAGGTCATGGGATGAAGCCCCACTTGGAGCTCTACTTTGAGTCCCAAAATGAGTCCTGTGTGGAGCCCTGTGGTCTGCATCTCTGACTCCTTGCTCAGCAGGGAGTCTGCTTCCCCCTCTACCTCCCTCTGCCCCTCACCCTGCTTGTACCCTCATTCTCTAAAATAAATAAATAAGTCTATGAAAAAACAAAAAAGACCTATCAAGAAAAGCCACAGAAATTTAAATTTTAGAGTCTAAAAAAGATTTCTGAGGTATTACCTATAAATGGCCTACAATATAATAATAAATACAGGTAATATGCAATGGTGAAAAGGATTAATTTTAATAAACAAGATAACTAACAGTTATCTTAAAGGTGTCTAATCATAATCCTTCGGATGGTAGTGACTATGTTGTAGGGACTATACTAAGTGTGTTTTTTGGATTATCTTAATTATTTTTAACCACAACCCTAGAAAAATCATATTATTTCCATTTTACAGATGAGGAAACTAAGGCTGGAAAGAAAGGTTAAATTGTGTAAGACCAAATATCTTTAAAGAAGAGGGCTAGGGGGTGTCTGAGTGGCTCAGTTGGTTAGGCGACTGCCTTTGGTTCAGGTTATGATCCCAGAGTCCTGGGATCGAGTCCCATATCGGGCTCCTGGCTCTGCGGGGAGCCTGCTTCTCCCTCTGACCCTCTCCCCTCTCATGTTGTTTCTCACTCTCACTCTCTGTCTCAAATAAATAAATAAAATCTTAAAAAAAAAAAAAAGAAGAGGGCTAGGGGCACTTGAGTGGCACAGTCAGTTAAACATCTGACTCTTGGTTTCGGCTTGGATTATGATCTCAGGGTCATGGGTTTGAGCCCTGTGTCAGGCTCCACGCTCAGCTCGGAATCTGCTTGGATTCTCTCTTCCTCTCCCTCTGCCTCTGCCCCCTACTTCTTCTCTTTCTTTCCCTCTCTCTCTAAAATAAATAAATAAATCTTAAAAAATAAAGAAGTAGAAGGCTAGGATTTTATTCTAGGCAATCTGCCCATACTCCTTATTAGTTAAAACATCTCACAAACTATTGGGGACTTTGATTGCACACATGCAACATTTATGTGTATGTGTGGATATATGCTGTAATTAACAAAATGTGCCTATATCATATCATTAAATAATCAGATGCTTCTCAAATTGTTTTTCTCTTTTTATAGCCCATTTGCCATTGCTCTCTTCATATAGCCAGAATAATTTGGTTACTGCATGATGAGTTGTATCTATGCTTCTCTGAAAAAAACAGATTGAGTCAATAAGCCATATTAGCTCATACTATCACAAAAGTCAGGATTATCTATAAAAAATAATTTCCTAAAAAGTAAAGATCATTATATAAGTGACTCAATAGGGACAGGGGAGAGGAGAGGAGATACAATGGATTACCCCTGGGATCAAGATCTTTATATATGATGAGGCCATCATTCATGTTGGATCATTCAAAGGGTGCCACGTATGGATAAAATGAACCAAGCACAGTAGTTGAAGAACTAAGAGTGTTGTGTAGAAGCTAAAGCTGGGGAACTTGGGGACCACTGGATCAATAACTTAGACACTGTTGTGGAGTCGAAGAGCAAAGATGAGTAGTCAGACCTGGTTCTACAGAAAGAGAAGCAAGAAGGATTGAATAGTGTGTATTAGAAGACCCCAAACGAGTTGAGAGGCAAAGGCAGATTAAAGTGTGAGTAAGTGGAGCGTGTCCATGCCCACTGTTTGCGCAAGATTCTGTCAGACAAGACATTTTGGTGCAATTGGCATGCTTGCCATCAATACTCCCCAAACTGCCTATTTGTCTTTGGTTCTCAAGGGCATCATGAGTGGCTTCTGACTCGAGGGAATCTCAGAGACTCCCTGGAGGGCTTCAGGACCTGTGAAAATTATAATCTTGCTCTCATGCATGTCAATGAACTCACTGGAGGAACTCTTGTGTTCCTCTCCAGCTCTGAGCATCTACATTTCCCTTATTCAGTCTAGCCCAGATTTCTGTTGAAGTGGCAACCAAATGACAGGTAACACATAAGCTCTTGGCTGGATAAATAGACAGATGATCCTTGGAACATGTTCTGTTCCAGTGATTTCATTTCCCTCAGATGGAATGATACCTGGAGATTTAATCATTTTCACTGGTGAGTGGATGCACAAAAACACAAGACAAGGCAAGAAGAAGGCTGTAGCTTACAGGAAATGTTCCCATGTAAAATCTCCCTCTAAAGATAGGCTTTTAATCAGCATTCTGGGAAATGAGAAAACCTGAACCCGTATGAATTTTTAAAATTTTATGTTAATTCAAAGCATAAGGGACTGGAGTAATTCATTTTTTTAAAAGATTTATTTATTTATTTGAGAGAGAGAGAGAGAGAGAGTGCTCGCTTGTGCACGCGCATGAGCAGGGGAAGGGTCAGAGGGAAAGGGAGAGAGAATCTCAAGCAGACTCCACTCTGAGTCCAGAGCCTGATGCAGGGCTTGATCCCATGACCCTAAGACCATGACCTGAGCTGAAACCAAGAATTGGACTCTTAACCTACTGAGCCAGCCAGGTACCTCTGGAGTAATTCATTTTTGCTTTACTTTTATTGATAAACCTGTTGCTAAGAGGAAAAATGTAATATTGCCATTTTGAAAATTCAGAAATGTGGAATTAGGGGCGCCTGGGTGGCTCAGATGGTTAAGCGTCTGCCTTCGGCTCAGGTCATGATCCCGGAGTCCCGGGATCGAGTCCCGCATCGGGCTCCCTGCTCTGCGGGAAGTCTGCTTCTCCCTCTGCCTCTCTCTCTCTCTCTCTCTCTCTCATGAATAAATAAATAAAATCTTTAAAAAAAAAAAAAAAAAAAAAAAAAAAGAAATGTGGAATTATGCTCTCTATCGAGAGCATGGTAGGCACTTGTAACTTGTTCTCCATGCCAGAGCCTCAGGGTTTCTTGACCATCACTTTGTTTGCTTTGGTCCAAATAAACTTTTAAAGATACCAAATCAGAGAACTCTCCCACTAGGAAATTTTCATGTGGTGATGCCATCATTGCTGATAATTTCATAGCATTCTGACACATCCATTTAGACTGTGAAGTGATAAAATAGGCACTAGAATATTAACATTTTGTGAGAATATG
Source organism: Neomonachus schauinslandi (assembly GCF_002201575.2). Lineage (NCBI taxonomy): Eukaryota > Metazoa > Chordata > Mammalia > Carnivora > Phocidae > Neomonachus > Neomonachus schauinslandi. The sequence continues at coordinate 7,740,882 of NC_058408.1, read as the reverse complement.
TAGATTCTAAGAGAATCTTTACATATGAAGGCAATATGAATGAATTACTTTTGCTTTTAATTTACTCAATGGATTCTATTTTTAAACTCCTGATATATCCTTTGGCATATTCATCATGGATAGGAGCACTCATTTATGCATTTACCCATTCAAAAATGTCTTCATTCTCACTGATTAACTTCGGAGAGAAGGGCAAAATTTTGGGACTAAACCCCCAGATTTTTAGTTTTGAGTCACTAAATGGATCTTGTTTTCTTTATTTAGAATGGAAAGCATAGGCGGATGAGCCAGTTTAAGACTAATTTTAATACTTTGCTTCTCTCAGCTCTCTCAATAAATGGCGTTAGCACTACCCTGGACTCACTCCAAATCCCAGATGCACTTTTGCTCCTCATTCATCCATCAACTAAATCCAGTCACAGAGATCTGATGAGTCTAACACCAAAAACTGGTTTTTTTTAAATGGCAATTTGTAAGGAAAGATGATGCTCAGTTTTAAACATTAAAGTGTACAAGTTGCTTTGTTACAATAAAACTAAATGTGTACACACACCAAAAAAGGCGATTTGTTTTGTAACAACTTTAATAAGGCATGATTAACATATGCTACATATGTTAATGTGTACATATGTAGAGAATACAATTGGATAAGTTTAGATATGTGTAGACAGTCATGAACTCATTGCCACAATTATATGAATGGACGTATTCATCACTCCAAATACTTTTCTCCTGTCTGTTATAGGTCCTTTCTCCCCATCCCTGCGCCACCCCTTCCCTTCTTCAGGTATTCACTGATCTGCTTTCTTTCACTATAGAGTCCTTTAAACATTTTAGACGTTTGCATGAATAGAATCATACAGTATGTTCATTATTTGGTCTGGATTTTTTCACTCATTATGAATATTTTGAGATTCACTACATTGTTGCTTGTGTCAGTAATTTACTTCTTTTTATTATTGCACTGGGTAGATCGTGCAGTACAAGGTTGCATAGACATGGTGGGAGTTGATCAAGTCCTTGACTTAATCTTAGGAGGGAAAGCATTCAGTCTTTCACCATTATGAATAATATTAGCTATAAGGTTTCTTTGTAAATGCCTTTTATCAGATTGAGGGAGTTTACTTCTAAGTTGCTGAGAGATTTTATCAAGAGTAGATTTTGGATTTTGTCAAATGCTTTTTCCATGTTTACTGAGATGATGATTTGGTATTTCAAGTGTGTTAATATGATGACTTACGTTGTTTGATTTTTAAAAATTTCTTTGCATTCCTAGGATAAACCCCACTTGGTTATGATGTATTATTTTTATATGGTTAGGTTTGATTTGCTAATTTTTTTGTAACTACAAAGGTAGTTTGTACAAAAAGGGATGTTGGTCTATTATGTTACTATCTTGTAATGTCTTGGTCCTGTTTTGGTATCAGGGTAATGCTGGTTTTATAAAATGATTTGGGGACACAGTCTCCCCTCTTCAATTTTCTGGAAGAGTTTGGGCAAAGTTGCCAGATTTGTGAACTTTAACTTATCAGGTATATAAACACATACATATGAGTATATATATGTTAGTAATATACATATTAGTAATATATATTTAGTAAGGTTGCATATGTCATACAACTTTACTAACGGGCTTGCTATTATTATCTTTACTTTTATAGATGAGGAATATAAATTACAAAGGGGTTAAGTAACTTGCCTAAAGTCACAAGTTGATAAATGATGAGACCAAGATGTGAAACAGAAGAACTGAGTCCAGAATCTGTGCTCTTAACCATTACAGTTTACTCTTGGAATTGCAGTAAGATTTCCTAGGTCTGATTCCTGAGGCTTTAAAGAAAGCAATACAGTCTCTCCCAGAGCGAGGTGATGCTGTAATAATGGGCCACGGAATTATCTCTTTATTTCTTTTGGCTCACCTCTCATCTCCTTCCCCACACCTTTCCATCACTGTACTAAAATAAGGAATATCACTTCTCAGGCTCACATAACACACAGGCTCAAACATAAATTAACTACTCTCTAAGCTTGAGTGTCTGCCTCATAAATTGTTGGCAGGAAGATGCTGAAGTAATTAAGGGTTTGCTTCCTATATTTTTTCTATTTGATGAGATGCATTTTGGAGAAGGAAGCAGCTGTTGAGCTCAGCCCCTGTATGTGTCCTCTTCCCACTGCCAAAGACATTGGACTTCTACCTAGAGCCTCAGCCCCACCCTGGTCTTCAGAACTGCTTCTTGGAATAGACAGAGAGATATAGGGAGTATCTATCATGTCACTCTTACTGTTATTCGATGAATGGTTCACAGTCTAGTTTTGCTAACTGAGCTCCTGCCACTTTCTCACATTATTCTTTAATTTGGTAAAATCCTATAGCTTAGCCCTAAATGTGTAATGGATGTGCCAATCTCATCCCACCTTTCTCAGCCCCCTTTTGCATCCTCTCCAATTCTAGGACTGAGAGTAAACAACCATGTAGCTCAGAACCCACCCACGGTCACATAGAAGGCACTAGATAACGTTATGAATGCAGTCACAGCCTACCTATGCCTCTCATTCCGCGGTTTGGTGGCTCTACGACCTGCTGAGATACTTTCTGATGCCCCATACTGCTACCCTGTTGCTTGACCCTCTGGCTCCACGTGCCCAGCCCTCATGCAACTGCCTGCCTGAATTAATACCAGAGGTTGCATGCCCGGCTCTATGAACACCTGGCCCTGCTGAGAACTGTGTCTCCTTCAAACACTTGCAACTAGATCTTTCTCCCTGGCACTTGGCTAGCCAAGTCTGTTTGTGGTTTCAAGTCTAGAATTTTTTGTTGTCCAGTCCTATTGTAAAAAATGGAGACCTATCATGCCATGACCAGAATAACAATCTCTGAGAGCAAGAATGGTGCTTCAAAGTTCATCATCACCTAATAGATTCAGAAATTCTCTCAACTCCCCCCACAAACTATCCTGAGTCCGCCTGAAAACCTCTGGGGATGGGACACCAATGGTCTCAGGAGCCAATTTTTTTTAGCAAGTTCACTTTAAAAATTCATTCCATCTAGCCAGATTTCCTTTCTTCCTTTTTTTTTTTTTAAGATTTCATTTATTTGAGAGAGAGTGAGCGAGAGAGAGAGAGAGAGCACGAGCAGGGGGGCAGCGGCAGGCAGAGGGAGAAGCAAACTCCCGGCTAAGCAAGGAGCCCGATGTGGGGCTCGATCCCAGGACTCCGGGATTATGACCTGAGCCAAAGGCAGACACTTATCTGATAGAGCCACCCAGGAGCCCCCAGATTTCCTTTCTTTCGGTTTTTACCTCCTAATCAAAATCTCATCATCAGGCTTGAGGCCATTAGTATTAACAAAAACTTAAATTCACAATGTTTGATTTCAGCACCATTGAAAGCAGAAGATGAATAGAGCCAGTTTTTCCAACCACAGCATGCTAGGCTTTACTTAGGCATCAAGAAGTTGATAACGGGGGGCAAGTAGCTTTTTCTTATAAAGGGAGAAGCTGAACTAGATCAGTGGTTCCAAAATTATTTATTGGCTTCCTTAACATGTTGATAGACTTTCCAAAAAAAAAAAAAAAAAGCTCTGTCAAATAAGATTAGAAAATTCTGGGTTAAATAAATTAAACAGGTTTCTTCACTGGGAGAGGTCTCAAAACCTTTAATAAACCCATGTGCTTCAGAAGTCCAAGAGTGAAAGAGAAGGAAAGGTAGTTCAGAAAACCTTGACCAGAGTTCTTTGTTATTCTTCCATTGACTACCTATTAACAGAATTCCACTGAACACTTCAGGAAATGTTGGGACTATTTCTAGCCTAAATAATATATGATTCTATGATGAAAAAAAATTGCCTTTGAATAAAAAGCTACAAACATATATGTGTGTGTGTATCGTGTATACATATATATGATCAAATTTATACTTCAAGATTTAAATATCAATCGTTTGATAAACCTTTCAAATACCTCCTTTAAATCATAGTGTAAAACTTAATTCTTTTAAGAAGTCATCCTCACCTAACTCTTCTGTAATCTGATCCCTCCTGAACTCTTTATTCAGCCCGTAAGCATTCAGCCTGCACTTGCTGACCCAAGTATAGCCCGGTCTATTCTGTCTCCCCAAAGAACCACCTGCTCCATGACCGGTCTTCATTTCAGAGCCTAGCATAGAGCCCTAAGCTCAAGAGGACTTCTCATGCAGATGGCCTCTCTCAAGATTTACTTATTCTCCAGTTTATTAATAGAGCAATTTCTTTCCCAAGACTCTATTTAGTTTCATGATTTTTAGGAACGGACATTTAGCGATTGCTTGAATAATGTCTGTCAATCATTTAAATTGTTGGAAAGGGGTTGAACTTTAAGCGATATTATATTCTGGAGAGAACTTCAGTCTCATTTAATGCCATGCGCCGAGAAAAAGATGCCGTGCCATTTCAGACAGACTTCAAACTTCTGTTTATCCCTCCTCCAGCGTGCCAACTCCTCTGCAGACCGTAATTTCCATGACAGGGTCGTCCGTCTAGCTTCTTGTCTGTCCTTTCAGGTTTATGAAGGTTAGAGACATTCTTCCTGGGTGTTTGTTGAATTGTTTATCTAGTCTGGAACCAGCTATCCATGCTCCGCTCTGAATATTTTATGCAGATTCCCCCTTCCCTTGTTGCTGCGCCCCTCCGCGAGTCTGCAGCCACCGAGTCAGAAGAGACACATCTTTGATGCCTGTTTCCTTTGCGCGGAGTCGTAGTCATTCGTGTCAGTTTCTGCTGCTCACTGGTGGGGCTCAGACTGTATGCTGCGTCAACAGACCCGGCATTTGCTGTTGGGGCACGAGTCTGCTAGACTTTTCTGTCTTACTCCAGTTCAGTGCACGCAGTGCATCTGAGGTTCCGCTTCATCAATATTCAAACCTGTTGTTCCCATAAGGAAGACAAACACACATTCGCATTCTCGCTCTCTTCGCTCTTCTCTCTCTCTCTCCTTTTGTGAGACATATTTAGTAAGAATGAAATATAATTTCCCTTACTGGACTTCTCTAAATGTTTAGTAAAAAGTGCATTTACGTAGTCACTTGCTGATTCGTGCACTCGACAGTTACAGAGCATGCCAGGGTTCCAGGTATTTGGTTTGACACTAGGAGCAGAAAGACGAGTAAGACAACATACTTGCCTTTGGAGAGGTTGCAGAGTGTTTTGTTTGGAAGGGACCAACATGGTAGCACGAAGATGCGGTGGTCTAGTTAGGAATGAAATTCAGTATTTTTTTTTTTTCAAAAACTTTGTGGCCAGAAAAAATAAACTTGTATTCCAAAGCTGGTGGCAATTCTTCCATTTCTGTAGGGAAGAGACTTGACTTCTTCTTTTAAAGTAAATTACCCTCGGGCGCCTGGGTGGCTCAGTTGGTTAAACGACTGCCTTCGGCTCAGGTCATGATCCTGGAGTCCCTGGATCGAGTCCTGCATCGGGCTCCCTGCTCGGCGGGGAGTCTGCTTCTCCCTCTGACCCTCCCCCCTCTCATGTGCTCTCTCTCATTCTCTCTCTCTCAAACAAATAAATAAAAGCTTTAAAAAAATTACCCTCTTGCATTTTGGGGATAATGTTATTATATAATTGGATATACAAAGCTGAAGATGTGGTGCTTTTCCATAATGCCAAGGGTCCTGACTGTGAAAACCTGAACCTGAAGCATCCTCATGAAAACATGGACAGTTCTCTTTATCAGAGAGCAGCATTCTTGCAAAATACGCTGAGAGAAAGCCTGTCCTTAGACTCGGAGTAAGAAGGAAATTGAACTATTTCTCTTTTGTTGGGTGTCAGGAATGGACTTCCTTAGAGGAGGCCATATTTACAAACAGATATTCACATCATATTTCAGATCAAGTTGTTTTTGTTTTATTTTTTCCCCTGAACTTTAATTCCTCTCAGATACCCCAAACTATCAGTCAAGTTTTGAGTTTTGAGAAATGTTGAAAAGCTTGGCCTTGGTGGTGCTTTGATGAACCAGAAAGCAGGAATGTCTTCTCACTTAGGGCAAAACAGAGTGTGAGGAACAGTGGCAGCTCGTGATGCGGGTGCAGGAGGTGAGTGTGGGGGCTGGGCAGGGCTTCACGGCCAGTCGGTGCTACCCGGTTATGAGGGGAAAGTAAGCTTGGTCTGGGTCACATGAAAACATCCTTCACAGATACCCAGAGTTGTCTGGGAAGAAAACATGGTAAACAACCATCTGGTTCTTTACTGGTAGTATTAGTTTTCAGACTATTGTTGTTTGGGAAAAGGAAAGATCACAATTTCTGAGGAGGGCCCAGAAAACTGACGTATTTCGGTGTGGTGTGCTGAAGGGCCCTCCAACCACACACACAACTAGATGCTAACTATATTACAACCAAACTACTTTCTGATGCATTTTTTCACTCCAGCACGCCTAAAAGGAACTCCCAGGGGCCAAACACCACAGTCTGGGAGCACAGTGAGCTGAAACTCTAATGTATGGCCATGGGCAGTGAGTAAGAACAGATCCTCAGATCATCCTATGGCCACTGGAATCAGGGAACCAAGTCACAGGCCCATCTCAAAATGAAGAATTGCACCTGATCCTAAAATTGTTTCCAAATCAAGAAATGCTCTACTCCCAAGAGAAGGAAATGCAGTTCCTTTCTGCAGGAGTATCTTCAACACAGGCCCTTAGAATTTTCCCGACTGCATTTAGTGGCTTGTGGACGCACAGCAGAACCCTCTACATATAAAGAAACAAGATACCAGGAATGAGAGTCAGTAGAAAAAAAATGAGTAATAGGTACATGATTCTTAGAACTTGAGATACTGCAATTGTTAGGTGTTTATTATTAAATACTGTTATGTAAAATATTTAGAGAAATGAAGAAGACATTTAGAAAAGCAGAAAACAGGAGACTATAAAAACATTTTACATATAATCAACTATAATTTTTAGACATAAAAATATAATTTTTAAATTAATATTAGATGGTCTGAACAACAGATTATAACTGGTTGGATAGAGTGAGCTCAAAACACAAGGAAAAAACACATGAAAAGTATGAAAAAGATGTTAGAAGATGTGAAAGATTGAATCAAGAAGTTTAATATACATGGATTCTGAGATCAAAAGAAGAAAATAGAAGAGATGTGGAAGAGGCAATGTGGAAATAGCACTTCAGGGGCGCCTGGGTGGCTCAGTTGGTTAAGCGTTGGATTCTTGATTTCGGCTCAGGTCATGATCTCAGGGTTGTGAGATTGAGCCCCTCACTGGGCTCTGTGCTCAGCAGGGACTCCGCTTGAGAGTCTCTCCCTCACTCTCTGTTCCTCCTCCCACTCATGCTCTCTCTCTCTAAAAATAAATAAATAAGTAAATAAATAAATAAATCAATCTTAAAAAAAAGGAATACTTCAGAATTTTGCAGTTTCAGAACTTTCTAGTGTGTATATATACTTGTATATACATACTCAAAAACCGCACACACACACATCTCAAAACTGTGTAACATCAAAGACAAAGAGATCATAAAAAGTTTGGAGAGGAAAAAAAAATATCTTTTAAGTAATAACAGACAACAACTTTCTCCGCAGAAACCATGTTTGAAATATTCTCAGACATTGTTTCTTTAACTATGATTCTGCCTGTTCCTTTTCTCCTTTTCATCTGGAAATTTAAGTAGATGTGTGTTGAATTCCTCACTCTCTTCTCCATGTATCTTAAACTTTTATTCATATTCATATTTCCATATTTTTGTATCTCTGGCTACATTCTGGATACTTTCTTGAAATCTGTTTCAGTTCATGAATTTTCCCTTTGTCTGTATCAACTGCTATGAAAGCTATCCATTCAGTTTTTTTTTCAAAATTCAATTTTTTTTCAAATCTATTTGGATATTTTTATAGTCTCTTATTTCTAGCTCATATTTTTATAGTCTCTTATTTCTAGCTGATATTTTTAATCACTTTTTTCATTTTTAAAAACAAATCAACTATACTTGTTTTATTTGTTTTTATTTATTTTTAAAAAAGATTTTATTTATTTATTTGACAGAAAGAGAGAGAGCACAAGCAGGGGGAGCAGCAGGCAGAGGGAGAGAGAGAAGCAGACTCCCAATGAATGGGGCGTCAATGACCTGAGTCAAAGGCAGACGCTTAACAAACTGAGCCACTCAGGCATCCCGAGTATACTTGTTTTATAGTCTGTGTTTGATCATCCTAATATCTGAATTTTGCTTTTTCCTGTTGGTTTTTGTTTATGTTGCTGTATATTTTGTGAAGGGTGTGTGTGTGTGTGTGTGTGTGTGTGTAATTGTGAGCTCATATTTCTATAAAACTAATCCATAGAAATACTTTTAAAAAATTCGTAGAAAGTAAATTCCTCCAGAATGAATTTTCATTATCTTCTGCCAAACACCCACAGGCACTATCAACTCATAAAATTTTAAATTAAATTTTAAGATTGAGGTTTCTCCGAATACTTAGGTAGTAGGAATCCAGGTCTCATACCTGTATGAACTCCAACTTGCAACTACAGATATTCAGAGGCTATTTTCTTTCCTTTTTTTCAATGCTGAAGTACAAGAGGGACAATTTCCTAAAGAGTCATGATAGGTTTATGTCTTGTTTCCCTTTACACAGAGCATAGAACAGTGGAGACTTACTTTTATGCAGTGTGGAGGTTCATGTTCCTTTTAGATGCCTCACATTGAGTGAGTAGATACACAGATGGGTCTGAGAACTGAAAATTGAATTTCATCCAATTTAACAAATTTCTTCAGTCAGTTTTGGTTCTCTGTTTTCATCGCTGGATTTCATTTAGTGCTTTGTCTCTAAGAATTTTTTTATGTTTACCTTATTGCTAATTCATGATGTATTTAAAATTGTCAGTTGCATGTTACTTAACATTTTATTGTTTTTAGAGGATGCTTTATTCAGGGTACCAAACTTGTTTCAAACAGGCAAAATGGGAGAAAATATAAATGTGATCAACAGAAAATAAAGTAAAATAAATAATCGAAAAAGGACAAATTTGTTAAGAATTTTCTATATACAAATAGTCAGAATTTCTAGTTAAAGACAAAGTGTCAAAATTGATTTAAGAAAAAGTCTAGGGGCACCTGGGTGGCTCAGTCGTTAAGTGTCTGCCTTCGGCTCAGGTCGTGATCCTGGGGTCCTGGGATGGAGCCCCGCATCGGGCTCCCTGCTCCGCGGGAAGCCTGCTTCTCCCTCTCTCACTTCCCCGCTTGTGTTCCCTCTCTCACTGTGTCTCTCTCTGTCAAATAAATAAATAAAATCTTAAAAAAAAAGTCTAGATATGTTCTTTTCACTAAATATACATTTAAAATATAAGGATGCAGAAATAATGAAATCAAAGAATGGAAAAAGATATGCCTGTAAATACTAGCCAAAAAAAAATCTGAAAATGTTCCTTAGCAGATGAACTGTAAGACAAATGACATTACTAAGGACAAAAATAGCTACTACATAATGATAAAAAAAGTTCAACTCATTTGGAAAATGCAGTATATCTAACTTGTATGCATTTAATGAAATAACATCAAAATTTTATCAAAATATTGATAAAGCTGCAAGGAGAAGTTGACTAATTCACAATCAGAGTTGTGACTTTCAATATACTTCTCTTAACAGTGAGATGAGTTAAGTAAGAGTTATCAAAGTTATTGAAGAGTTCAGCAATAAAATTAACAGGCTTGATTTGGTTAGCATATATAGGTCTTCACATCTAACAAAAAAACCCCACATTCTCAAACACCTATGAAATATGTATAATCGTTAACTAGGTATTAGATCATATAGCAGGTTTGATAAATATAAAAGAATTGACCAGAGGAACCACATTCTTTGAAAATAATGCAGTTAAGTTTGAAATTAGTAAAAAAACAAAAAAAAGCAAGCAAACAACAACAAAAAAGTAAAGACTCCAATGTTTGGAAATAACAAAATATTTCTAATTAACCTGTGGGTCAAATAAGAAATATTAGAAATAAAATTACAAAAACTGAGTAATAGTAAAAATATTGTGTATACAAATATAGAATGAAATAAAAGTGGAACTTCAAATTAAACATATAAACTTTAATACTTATTAGAAAGGAAGAAAGGCAGAAAATGAATATGCCATTTCTGACTTAAGAAATTGGGAAAAGAACAGTTGAATATAGCCAAAGAAAGCAAAATAAAGGATACAATAAAATGAAGCAATTAATGAAATAGGAAAACATATATAGTGCAAAGACAAATAAAAAATTTTTTTGGCAATATGGAATAAGGGAAAATATTATTCTATTAGAAGTTCCACCAAATTTTTAAGGATAGGTAATTCTTAATTCATGCAGAAATACTCTTCAAAGCCTGGAAAAAAGAGGACATACCACAGCTCATTTTGTGGGACTAGAATAACCCTGCTACAAAACCCTGTTAAGATCAGCAAGAGATTGGAAAATTTATAGATCAGTCTCATCATGAAAAATCTAGATCTCTACCTCCCATTTTCTATCAAAATAAATTCCAGATGGATTCTAGTTGGATAGAAACCTGAAACATAAAACTTTAAAACCAATAGAAAAAAATAGAATTCTTTTATAATCATGGAATAAGAAAGACCTTTGTTAGTATGATACAAAATGTGTAGTCATAAAAGATAAGGTATACCAAAATTAAAAATTTCTACAAATATCATTTGTTAAAAAAAAAGAAAAATCTAGATGCAAAATCCAAAACAAAATATTACCAAACCAAATCCAGAGATGTATAAAGCCAAAAATAAACAAACACAGTTCAGTGTTTTTTTTTTTTTAAAGATTTTATTTATTTATTTGAGAGAAAGAGAATGAGAGAGAGCAAGCACATGAGAGGGGGGAGGGTCAGAGGGAGAAGCAGACTCCCTGCCGAGCAGGGAGCCCGATGCGGGACTCGATCCAGGGACTCCAGGATCATGACCTGAGCCGAAGGCAGTCGCTTAACCAACTGAGCCACCCAGGCGCCCCCACAGTTCAGTGTTTTTATCTTAGAAATATAAGAATATTATATTGGAATGTCTAAAACTATTTTTTCACCAAATTAATTCATTGAAAGAGGAAATACAATTATTTCAAGAGAAGAAACATAAAGATTTTAACAACTATTTATGAAAAACAGTAAAAACAAAAAAACACAGACAACTGAAATATAAAAGTAAACTTTCTTAACCAGGTGAAGGATGTTAATAAAAGCCTTACAAAAATGACTTTATTTTTAAAGCTAAAGTATTAGAAGCCTTCTCTAAAAGATCAGGATCTAAATACGGGTCAATATTTTACTATAAGCAGGCAGCAAAACAAGACAAGAAGAAATAAATAAAACAAATAAATATTTGAAATAGAGAATTGTCAGTATTCACAGATGGTAAGACATAGAAATTCCAAAACAACGTACAAATAAGTTGTGAGGAGCAATAAAAGAATGTATCAAGTTGGCTGGATATAAAATTTCTATAAAGAGCATCATGTTAAGGCAAAGACGTGAATCCGTGGGAGCCCTTACACGCTAGTGGTGAGACAACAGATCGTTTTATTTTATTTTATTTTTCTCTTTCTAGATTTTATTTAAATTCTAGTTAGTTAACATATAGTGTGGTATTAGTTTCATGGGTAGAGTTTAGTGATTCATCACTTGCATGTAACACCCAGTGCTCATCACATCACGTGCCCTCCTTAATGCCGGTCATCCAGTTACCCCATCCCCCCACCCCCCTCCCCTCCAGCAACCCTCAGTTTGTTCCCTATTGTTAAGAGTCTCTCATGGTTTGCCTCCCTCTCTGTTTTTATCTTATTTTATTTTAAATATATGTGAAAACTATGTGCACCATCTTTAGAGTTAATTAAAAAATAATAATTAAACCTCTATCATATGTTGGCTACTATTGTTATGTTAGACACTCATTAATACAACTGAACAAACGGAAAAATAGCTGCCTTTACATAAATTACATTCTAGTGAATATTCCCATATTCTATGTCCCAGAAATTCCATTTTGGGATAGTCTTTTACCATTCCTCTAAGAGTCAAGCTCCCAAGCCCCAGTGCATTCAAGGAGTGTAATTAACTTTTTCCTTATGCATCTAGAGTGATATTAGTTATTTACCAGCCTTGGGGAAATTCAGAAAATAATTCCCATTATTTTGTGGTTCTGTGGTACATATAAAGAATCGCAGTTGAGGCAGCCTACAAGAAACTATTACATTTGTGCATTAGAATGAAGGTCCAAGAATGTTCATAGTACAGTTTCCAGATTAAACAAATAAAAATGTAGAATGCCCAGTTAAATTTGAATTTAATATGAAGAATATTTTTTAGTATAAGTTGATTTTCCATGAAATACCTGGCAATCTTATTCATAGGAACATCGTTAGCTACACCAACACTTCTCTCCAACAATAAGGATGCCAGCAATGAAAAAATTTTACCATATTGCCAGAAGAGGTGCTCATGAACTAGGAACCTCATCCATAAAAAGTCTAGGAATAGGAAGAATAAGACCAATTTCATGCAGAATTACTACAAGAAAAAGAAATGAGTATCAAAATATTTCAGCTGATGAAACTTCCCCTGAAAACCAACCATGAAACAGAAGAATACTATAAGAAATTCCAAAATGAATTAAACGTCCTCAAACAAACATTGTGAGATATAAAAATCATGTTTAGTGTGTCAGTTGGAGTTAAATCTGAAAAGCAGAGTATGTACATACAAAACAAGGAATTAGCTTATAGGAACTGGCTTTATTTGTCACGGTTCTCCAGAGAAACAGAATCAATTGAGAGAGAGAGAGAGAGAGAGATTGATTTACTATGAGGAAATGGTTCATGTGATTAAGGAGGCTGAGAAGTTCTACAATCTGCTGTCTGCAAGCTGGAGACCCAGGGAAGACAGTAGCGTAACTCAGTATGAACCCAAAGGCCTGGGAGTCAGAGGAGCTGATGGTGTAAATACCAGTGTCAGGACAGGAATAGATGAGATTCGATGTCCGCCTTAAACAGTGAGGCAAGAATATATTGGATGGTGATTCAGAGTATATATCTCATCTGAGAGGACACTGAGTTCTGCAAAGCATTGCCACCTAGTTGGCACCATAGCTGAGTGTTCTGAAGGCCATTCTACCATTCTATCACAACAGCTTCCTCAAGGTGATGAGGAAGATGGTAAGAACAGTAAATTTTGTGAACATGAGTACACTACCACCCTTCATTTGATAAGATGCAATGCTGTGTGGAATACCATGATGCTAGATATGGCATTCTGTAAGTCAAGAGATGGTAGTTTTGGCAGGCAGGGACCACAAATCCATTTCTACAGCAAGTGTCTGTTCCAGTAAAAGGAGAGTACCTTCCATGATGGAAATGGTCCAGTATAATCAACCTTTCATCAGGCTGAGCACGCTGGTGAATGGTACCTCCTGGGAGCTCAGTGTTGCTTTCTAATGCTGGTAGATGGGGCACCTGGGCACTCAGCATTGGCTCTAGCCAAGTGGCCTTGGTAAGTTCGAGTACATGTTGTTAAACCCAACCACTATAGCCTCCCTTGCTTCTAACATGGCCACTTTGTTCATGAGCCCATTGGACAATTATCGGAGTGATTGGGAAAAGAGACAGACTGGAATCCACAGAACAGGTCGTTCTATTAACTTGATTATTAGAATCCTCCTTTGCTGAATCACTCCTTGGTGAACATTCCCATGAGACACAAATATCTGCATGTTACTTCCCCATCCAGAGAGGTTTATCTACAAACCTCCTTCCCCAGACCTTCTTGCCATTAATTTTCCAGTTGTGTTCCTTCCAAGGCCCTTATCAACCAGCTAAACCACTGGACACAGTCCATTAAATGGCATAGACTCATAATTCTGGCCATTTCTTCTTCCAAGCAAAATGAACAATTGAGTATACTGCATGAAATTATGCCCAACAAGATTATTTTCATTACTGTCCTTCAGCAGAATCCTAGAAAAGGGCCATGGTGGCATTGCTGTCCACTCCTGGGTGGCACTTGTAATATCATACAGAACCACCAATAAACCAGGGCCAGATGTTTCTTTTCCTTCCTTAGTCAATTTGTTGTAGACATAGGTGTGGGTTGACAGACAGAAGGTAGTACAGTGGGAGTCAAACATAGGCATTTGGGCCACATCCCCATGATGTTTTCTTATGTATTCAGGGCCTGCTCCAGCCCAATGTCATACATACCAAATTTATTTCATACTGGTGTCTGGTGGTGCACACCCAACTTTATGGTTTGGTGGGTCAGACAACATCCAGTTCATTATGAGTAACTCAGGTTGTGTGACAACTTGGTGGCCCATGGTTAAGTATTTGGTCTCTCCTAGGGGCCAGTAACAATTTAAATGCTGTTCTGCAAAAGGCAAGTAGTTATTCACAGATGGCATGGCTTTGCTCCAAAATCCTAAGGGTCTGTGTTGTAATTTACTTATATGGAGCTGCCAAAACCTCCAAACAGCATCTCTATCTGCTGCTGACACTTCAAGCACCATTGTATCTGCTGGATCATATGGCCCAAGTGACAGGGTGTCTTACATGGCAGATTGGACCTGTTGAAGAGTCTTCTCTTGTTCTGGACCGCTCTTGAAACTGGCAGCCTTTGATTACTTAATAAGTGGGTCAGAGTAAGTACATCCATATGAGGTATAACCCAAATCCAAAGAGACCCACTACAGGAGAGGCCAAATGCAACAATTTATCTGTCACTTTGGAAGGAATACTTTTTTTTTTTCTTTTTTGGAAGGAATATAATTTGACATGCCCCAGATCACTAGATACCTAGAAATTTTACTGGGGTGGAATATCCCTGAGTTTTCATGTTGAATGGATATTAAGAGAATGGAATCAAGGTAAGTTATTATGCAGCATAGAAAACTACTATACCTAGAATCAGAACTTCAAAAACTAAGAGAAATTGACAAAAATAGGATGAAATGCAAATTTAGTTCAAAGTCGATTAAAAAAAATCCAGGAAAAGTAGATATAACACATTTTTACTCGGATTTCCTGAAGAGGAAAAAGAATACAATGAAAGAAAACAGATATTTATAGTTAACACCCATGAAAACGTTCTTGAAATAAGGCAAAATCACAGCATACATATTAACAAGGCCCAACCAAGTGTCTGAGAAAATTGACACAGAATGGTCAACTCTGGGACATATTTTAGTAAACTATGAGACAAAGAAAAAACCTCCAAGGTGTCCAAGAATAGAAGTAGAGAGTTATTTAAAAAGGTAAGAAAATATGATTGGCAAAGGACTTCTCGAAGGTAGCATATATTATAAGGTGACTGTGGAAAACATTTTCTTCAAGAAACACAAAGAAAAAAAAAGTATGAGCCAAAACTTTATATCCAGTCAACGTACCCTTCAGGGATTAAGGATATAAACCGTTTGAAACATGGAAGAGCTCAGGCAACACTGTATTCACGAGCACTGCATCCAACCCAGTTACTCAAGGATGAGCTTCCCCCAAGAAATGAATGGCAAAAAGGTGTGCTGGTAAGCACTTACCATATGTGATTATAGATCTAAAATCAAAACAAGGGTGAAGACAGGGTTAAAGAGTGTATGTAAACGTTATATATTCTGACAAAATAGAAATAAAACAACCAGAAATGTGAGGAAAGGGGAAAGAGAAAGTAGAATAAAACACTTTATTACTATAAAGGCGATAGGTGAGCGTCAAAGAATACTGTGTAAAACTGACAAAGCAGTTAGTGAAAGATTACAGAAGGGGTGGAGGGTGGGTGGATTAGGGACATTTAAAATGTACGGATATAGGGGACCTGGGTGGCTCAGTGGGTTAAGTGTCTGCCTTGGGCTCAGGTCATGATCTCAGACTCCTGGGATTGAGCCCTGCATGGGGCTCCCTGCTCAGCGGGGAGCCTGCTTCTCTCTCTCCCACTCCCCCACATTGTGCTCCCTTTCTGTCAAATAAATAAATAAAATCTTTAAAAAAAATAAAATGTGCAGATGTAAATGTAACCATTAGAATCAAAACACAAACCTTAAATACAATGAAAAAAAAAGAAGAAATAAAAGAGTGTGGAGAAGACACATGAATTAGAAACAGTGAATATAATATAATGTAATACACACAGTAATTATAATATAAGATAATAGGAGCAGAATTGAGACCAGATGTATTAACTTTATCAATAAAACTAAATGAGCTTAACTGGCATAGTAAAAAGAAAATGATTTTCAAATTGACACATAGAGCAAAACCAAATTTTATGTTGTATAGAGACACACCTAAAATAAAGTGGATCACAAAGACTGAATTTAAAGGAATGTGCAAAGATATAATGGGCAAATGAGAGAAAAAAATGAAAGGAAATTTCCTGTAATACTATTACCAGAAGAAGTAGACTACAAATCAAAAAGTATTAATTGAGATAAAATAGAACATTTTAAGTGCAAAAATCCATAATTCTCAGTGAAGGTATAATAGTTATGAATATTTCTGCACCATAGAACATTGCAGTGACCTAAGGCAGAAACTACGTGAGTTGAAAGGAGAGAACAATAAAAACATGAATGAAAGTAGACTTGAATGCCATGGTCAGTATAACACAGTCAAATGGACAAAAAATCGAATTAAGGATACTTAAGGTATAAATGACATCATCAGTCAGATTAACCTTATAGCTGTGTGAGTGAGCACAGGTAAAAAACAAAACAGAGAATACACCTTTTCTCACTTGCACATGGAACAATCACGAAGATTGATCACAAAGCTAACATCAGTAATTCTCACAAAATACAAATATTACTAAAGACCATTTCTGGCCACAATGCAGCAAAACTAGAAATTAAAAATATTAAGTTTAAAAAGACCACCTCCATCTGAAAAATTAAAAATCTTTTAAAAACTCTTAAGTGCAAAAATACAAACAGAAATTACAAAGTGTTTGAAAAATAACAATGATGGAGATACTATATATCAGAATTTATAATATTTAAAGCTGTGACCAGAGGAAAGTTTATAGACTTAAACACTTACATCAGTACAAATAAAATAATGGAAATTAAAAATTAACTTGTCAACTCATAAGTCTAGAAAAAACAGAGGGGAATTCCTTCCAACATTTAGACATTTGTCTTAATGGTACCTAAATTGTTTCAAAATATAAAAAATGGAGAAAAACTCCCAAATTCTTTTTATGAAGCAAATATAACATTGATACACCTAACTGGATAGGTATGGCTAAGTAAAAGAAAATTATAGAATAATAGCACTCAGGGAAATGATACAAAAATTCTAAGTAAAGTATTAGGGAACAGACTCCAACACCAAATTAAGAAAATAATATACCATGGCTAAGTAGAATTTATACCAAAAATGTAAACATGGTTCAGCATTAGGAAATCTATTATATAATGTATCATTTTAACATCTAAGGAAAACAAAAAATCATGATTATCTTCCACAGATGCTGAAAAAGCCTTGGAATAATTCAACATATTCCTTATAGAAACACTTTAGGTAATAGGAATGAATAGATAACTTCATTAATCCAAAAGCTAGCATCTTACTTGATGAAAAAAAAACCACAATAGCATTATTCCCACTAAGGTCAGGAAAAAGGCAAGGATATCCACTATCTCTATCACAAGTGAACGTATTAAAGGAATTAGCTAATCCGGTAGGAAGAGAGCCATCAGAAGCATAAGGATTGCAAAAGAAGAGAAACTATCTCTATTTGGAGATAAC
The DNA here is from genome assembly GCF_002201575.2 of Neomonachus schauinslandi. Classification (NCBI taxonomy): domain Eukaryota; kingdom Metazoa; phylum Chordata; class Mammalia; order Carnivora; family Phocidae; genus Neomonachus; species Neomonachus schauinslandi. The sequence goes on along the minus strand of NC_058408.1, from coordinate 7,723,128 downwards.
TTCATGTTAGCTGGAAAAAAAATGACCTTGAGGATCAGTGGTAAAACTAATTCAAACAAACGAAGAATTCAGCAAGATATGAAGGTATAAACCTACATGTAAAAATCAATTCTTGGGGGTGCCTGGGTGGCTCAGTAGGTTAAGCGTCTTCCTTCGGCTCAGGTCATGATCCCAGGGTCCTGGGATGGAGCCCCGCATCGGGCTCCCTGCTCAGCGGGGAGCCTGCTTCTCCCTCTCCTGCTCCCCCTGCTTGTGGTCTCTCTCTCTGAAATAAATAAATAAAAATCTTTTTTAAAAAAAATTAAATTGCCATTTGGAGATGTACTGGAAGAGAAAACCTTATTTACAATAGTAACAACAGCAAAAAGTGAAAATGCTTAAGAATATACTTAACAAAAAATGTTCAAAGCCTGTATTAAGAAAATTTAAAACACTCCTGAATGCACACATGGAAAAACATCCCTTCTTGGGATGAGGATGTTAGTTCCCTTTAAGTTAATATATAATATTAAGATGATCCCAATATGAAATACCACAAGCTGATCTTATGAAGCTAGAAAGCTAATATTCAAGTTCTTGTGGAAAAACAGACACACAAAAATAGCTGGGAAATCACTGGGAAAAAAGAGGTATCAGATATAAAACAGTCTACAAAGTCGATAATTAAAACAGTATGGTACTCAGCACCTCAGTGAACAACCAATGAAATAGAACATAGAGGGTCCATAAATAGACCCAAGTACTTAAGGATCATTTGTGTATGATAAAGATGACATCTTGAATCACTGGGGTAAAGTTGGAACTTCTTCAGAAGTGTTTTGGGACAACTGGATAGCCATTTGGAAGGGATGAGAGAGAGCTGTTTATCACGCTAAACACTGGAATAAGCTCTAAAGGGGTTAGAGGTCTTTTTTAAAAGATTTTATTTATTTATTTATTTGAGAGAGAGAGGGAGAATGAGTGAGCTGGGGGAAGAGCAGAGGGAGGGACAAGCAGATTCCACTAAGGGCACAGAGCCTGACAGGGTCTTGATCTCACCACCCTGAGATCATGACCTGAGACAAAATCAAGAGTCAGATAGATGCTTAACCGATTGAGCCACCTAGGCACCCCGGGGATTAGAGATCTTGATTTATAAAATGCAACTATAAATATACTAAACGGTAATGTGGCTGAGTTCCTTTATAACTTGGGTGAAGGAGAGGGCATTTTTAACAGGACTCGGGGGTCACCTGGGTGGCTGAGTTCGTTAAGCGTTTGCCTCCAGCTCAGGTCATGATCCCAGAGTCCTGGGATTGAGCCCCGCATCGGGCTCTGTGTTCTGCGGGGAGCCTGCTTCTCCCTCTCCCTTTGCCTGCCTGTCTGCCTACTTGTGATCTCTCTCTAAATCTAAATAAATAAATAAATAAATAAAATAAACAGGACTCGGATTAAGGGGCCATACAAGAAAAGGTTGATAAATTTGACTCCACCAAAACAAATAGCTTTGCATGGCAGACAACAGTGTAAGTAACGTCAGAAGGCAATCAACAAACTGGGAGAACATATTTGCAACATATACTATGGATATAGGGCTCATACCCATTATATATAATACCATTACAAATACATACACACTGCTCTGTATATACATCTCTGTGTGTGTGTGTGTGTGTGTGTGTGTATTAACCCTTCTGTCTCATAGAGCAGATTTCATGGAGTACCTTCTGGTGTTTTATATGTGACTTGATACGAGAGATACTCGAATGTGTATTTGCTTTTTTTTCTAAAAAGAGAATGTTTTCTGTTAAATATATATTACTTAAAAAATAAGTAAAAGCAATTAGTGGAGTAAAGTATGCTACTTGATTTCACACCAAAAGTAATTGGACAGCCAATGTCTACTTTCACCACTCTCATTACCCATTTTATTCCCATCCTAAATTCCCAAACTCCTTCTGAGGAAACGGAATTTTAACTCATTCCATTCATTAATGAATTACTCGCCCATTGATGATTTCCATCTTCAGCACAAGAAATTAGGATAGAGGCAGAAATACAAGGATGAAAATTAAGGAAAATAATATCTCAGTGGGTAGCATGCCAACCTTGAGATAACATAATAAGTTCTAATTTATGTGCTTTGTGAGGCAGCCCCTACTTAGCTTTGCTTCCTGCCCCTCCCAACCCATAATACCTCGCAAATCTAATATCCAGCCATATCCAATTCTATAGGAATGCAGAGGGCGCCATGAATGATGTGTTGTCTCCTGTCAGCACTTTCTGCCATCATAGCAGTGATGGTTAACCTGACTGAAGGCAGCCCTAAGTCCCACTGTTGGTTATCTGGCTGGAAGGCACTAGTCTACTTTAGATGCAGCTAAGCCTCAATTTGTCCAGTCTCCTTTCCTTTCCCTAGTCCACAGGGCCTCATTCACACCTTTACATTTCAGGCATCTTAGTGTTATAATTACTTACAAGCCCAGCTCCTCCTGAACTTCTCCAGAATACAGCCAATTCATCCGCAGCATGATGCACAATGCTTGACCCAAGTGATCACTTAATCACTGCTTGTTAAATAGTAATTGTAAATGTTTGTAGATGACTCTACAATTTATATCATACTTTCACCTGCAAAGTCTTACAATGTTATAAGCCTTCTTATGAAAAAAGATGATCCAACAGCAGGGTCCACCTGTAATGATGTAGCCTTTTTCCAACCATATTTGGTGGCTACTGCGGCCATCCCATTCACCTTTCCCCTTGCCCTGTTTTCCCTTGTACCTCTCAGGGCTGTAGTGGTACAGAAAGAATTGGGTTTGAAGAAGAAGTTCAGTGAACTTGTAATTGTCAATCACTAATACTAATAATAGCCAACATAGCTGCCATCGGTCAGGCCACATTCTAGATGTCTTAAATACATTAACTCATTCACTCTCACATCAGCTGTATAAAGGTCATACCCTTATACAGTATATCCATTTTGATGGAGAAGGAAACTCAGGCCAAGGAAGGCTAAGAAAGTTGCCGGAGGACAGAGGTAGTGAATGGTAGAACCAAGAATCACAGCCAGGCTCTCTGGTTTCAGAGCCCACTTTTTTAAAGCCCTGTTGCAGTGCTTTCCAAATTCCAGGTAGGTACTCTGTAGTGAGTTGAAAAATAGTTAGGGGTCATAACTGGCATTTATAAAGGTAGGAAATACTAGAATGCATTCTGCCAAGTAAAGGGAAATTTTTTAGTCAAACATTTGTTCCAGAAACGTAGAGATGTCACAGAGTTTCACCAGTTTGCTTGTGCAGTTTGGATACTTCACAGAGGCACCCAGCTATGGGGTCAGAGAGGATAAATGCAGCCGCCTTTGCATATGCCAAATTCTGTGCCCCAGGGACTAGGTCTGAAAGAGATGGCATCTGTTTCTAATTTGCCCACCCAGAGGGAGCATCTTTGTCTAATTTTCACAAAGTCACCATAAAAATGAACAGTACTTCCGTGCCCACATATGTATGTGACAGATTACAATGTCAGACATCTTCCTTCTTATGGGCTATAGTCTAAAGAACTTTAAAAAAAAGCTTCCCCAAACCCTATCATCAATAAGAAGCTACATGTTTTAAAATAATAAAGAAAAGAAGCCTATAAGCCTTGTATCACTTATTCTAAAGATAGGGCTTATTAAAGCTGCATGAAGATGAAACGGGAACCTTCTCTGACATTTGTGGGATTTAGAAGTATTTCACTTCACTGCCAAGCTCTGATCACAGATACTGGACATAAAGCCGTTACATTGTAGAAGTGCTCTTGCAATTTGGAACTTAAGGTTTAGCCTGATTACTTCATAGGAAAATTCTACTTAAAAATAAAATGTGCCTGAGATTTCCGAAATAATAATAATAATAATAATAATAATAAATAACAGTCATGAAGAGGAGGAGGGGCAGGAGGAGGAGAAGAACAAGAAAGATGATGAATAGCAACAGCTAATAGGTATTGAGCATTTAATATGTTCAAGGCATGATTCAAAGCGCTTCGCATTTAATCCTCCCAACAACATTATGAATGGGACCTGTCATTATCCTCACTTTGCACAGGAAACTGATGGGGCACAGAGGAGTTACCCAAGGTCACGTAGCTAGGAAGGGCTGGATCTTGGAATTTAACCTAGCCACTCCGGCTTCAGGGTCTAGATGTCAACTACTCTTCCATTCCACCTCTCAAAGCTAATTAGAGAGTTATTTTGGTCCCATGGCAACTGCTGAAATTGGTAAGTACCTTTCCAACTTTCTGGACTAGATTTTCACGAACTCTTTGTCATTACGTGGCAAAATCTTCGAAATAATCCCATCAGTGACTGCATATCGCAGAGTGGTTGTTCCACTCTCCTACTATTAAGAATACCGTGAAGCAAACAGGATGTGATTGTTAAATAATTAATAATTTCAGACTGCTCATCAAGCACAAAGTCAGGCATTGCCCTTGGGGGTGTGACATCATCATGTTTGCTACCTCTGCTAAGTACAAGATTGCACTTTCAGTAGAGCGAGTCTTTAAGAGGCCAGGGAAAGAGTGCTGAGACCTCATGATCTCATTTCGACACATATGCCAGCAAGTGATAAAAAGCTGAGAAGTGAAATAGAGAACTATCAGTTGATAAAGAAATAAAATTGTCTCTAAATGCTATGTCTTTCAAAGTTTTCCAGGACACATCCCTGTGTCTATAAAGACAGCCTTCCTTTCTTTAAAGACAGGGTCAGCCAAGGGCAGCCAGTCATTTATCTTGGAGGTGGCAGAAGTCTATAACTTAAGAACACCCCACTTGAAAATGACAGTCATCTGGAGGCCCCTTTTATGGTATCTTCTTCTTTTAAGCTGATAATAGAACAGAACTTGGTGAGGGCCACTCCGTGCCATGAATCAAATCATACTTCACAAAAGTCATTTCCTATTGATGTTGATGTGCCTGTTCCTCATTTATATTGATCAGTGGACATTTGTTTGCCAAGATAAAACTAAAAGAGATTTCCTGGATGCCCTGTGACATTTTCAAAGGGGAGAATTCATTCTTTTCAGCATTCGGCGTATGACTGGGTTTCAGAAAGAGGGAGTTACAAATCTTCTACTTTAGAGATGTCTAGCATGAAATGAAGAAGATAATGTTTCTGGGTCACTTCCTGTTTCCCAAGGGCCATCTTTACGAAGTTGGAGTGTGTATCATCTTTTTAAAATGAGATTGGGACCATCCATTCATTCAATTGAATTAGGTTCTAGGATTTGGGTGCCTGTGATCAAACCTGGCACTTAACCACACACAGCGAGAATAGTCGAGTTCCAGAAAAACTGAAACTGTGCAGATGTGCGTGAAACAATGGCTTGTAATACATACTGAAATAAAACTCCTCATGTGCATTATGTACACGCATGTGTGCCGTGCCCCCTGAAGCCAAGTAGGAAAGCTGAATGCCGATTTGAGCAACATATTTATTTACATTCAGTTCATAAAAATAAGAGATCAGATCTGTTGCATTCAGAACATTGGTATCTGTACAACTGTTATATCACAACAAAATTATTTGCATAAGTAATTTATCAAAATCAAATATCTGCTTTAATTAAAAAGAGGCTACTTAGAGAAAGAAGCTAAAAGTCATGGATTAATGCATTCAGAAATGGAGACTCAAACCAAATGCCCATTAAGCAACAGTTACTGTATTTCATCTTGACAATAAAATGTATAAGGGCATTGAGAAATTGACCTTTTGTGGTAATACTGTATGACAACACTTTTCTCCGATTGATCTTGGTGATGCTTTGGGTCACACACAAATCTTTTATGGCCACCTGAAGAGGCTAACAATCAAACTCAATCACCAAATTGAGAAGAACAAGATGCTCTTTTGAAGGTCATCACTAATCTTCTGGTTACAAAAATCTGTGACATTGCCTCAATTTTCATGATTTCTACATTTCCTTAGCTTCTGAAACTAAAGGTGGTCCTTTTACCTGAAGCCCCTTAATTTTTTTTTTATGTTCCATGTTAATGTGCTCTCCATGCTCTCTTCTTGATAGTACAACTCTTCCTCTTGTCTCCTCCCAGTTGAAATTGGGATTTTCTGACATTTAGTCCATAGCTCCCACTTTTCTTTCTGTAAAATCCCATGTGGTGATTTGGATTTTTCCCCTTGAGTAAATACCCACTGTGCCATTTGTGCCCCACCTTTAGGATTCACCATATCTGGCTTTTGTGCAATCTTGGGAAAGCTAAAATACCAAGTTTGAGTAGATCTATAGAGTCAAGCAATGACAATATTTTAGAATATTTAGCAAGATGGTTAGCTGGCTATTTAGGACGTTAAAAAAAAAAAAACACTGGATGAAAGTCTGAAGGCAAATGCAAGATTGGAAGCACCATCTTAACAATGAAAGAGAGATTGGACAGGTACCAATTCTATTCCATTGGGAAAGGATATCAAACCTATACCACCAGCCCTGGCTGCTTCCCTGAAAGCTGATTATGAATTTCCAAATATTTTCCTTGACATCCTATTAGAATATCAAATCTGACATACCACAAACAAAATTTATAGTATTCATCACTGGATTTGCTACCATCCTTGATTTCTCTTTGTGTTAATGGCACCACAATTGTAAAAAGGAAACTGTGTGCCTGCTCCTGATTTGAATAGGCTCCTCATATCTCAGATTAGATAAAATTATTTGGCTACTGATGGTTTTTCCCACCAAGACTATTTTTCCAGTTCTGCATTTATCTTTAAGTCATTATCCCTGTTTTTTATGTATTTCTGAAATAACCAACACATGACCTTGCTGAACAATATTGAACAATATGTTGGACAATTGAACAATATTCCGCAATCTGGTCTTTTTCAGGCTCTCTAGTTCCACTTGGATGTCATATTTTAGCCTTCCCAACATTATCTAAGGTTCAGTTGTGACTAGGCTTAATGGCACAACACTGGGACATTCTTCCATTTTGCAAATACCATGAATAATATTATTCATCAACTCCATCTGTGGATCCAACACACTTTCATTTTATCTAGTTAACATTTATTCATATTTGTATATTCATTCATTAGTATTTATTGCCTACCTACTTTTTGACAGGAACCCTGTTAGGCATTGAGGATACAAATCCAGAGAAAACCATATCCTCACACTTAAGAGATTTCAGTCTCATGGGGTAGAGAGACAAATAAAGGGATAAATCAAAGTATGTCTGGAGTGATACATGAGACCAGAGAAGTAGAGTTGCATCCTCTAAATGAGCAGGGTATCAATAAGATTAAGAAACCTTCCTAGATGAGCATGGAGCATGGGGAAATCCACTGAGGCATAAAATGCATGGCCACAAAATCCTGAATGACTAGAGCAGAAATTATATGTTGAAAATTTATAGGCAATGAGCCCATAGAAGTAGGTTTACACTCAACTGTGAAAGAACTCTGCCTGGGTGCTATGCTAAAGAATTGGAACATAATCCTGAAAACTATGGAAACCACTGAGTGATTGTCAGCAGGGGAGTGGCATGAATACAAAAGTATCCTAGAAAGATCACTTTGGTAGAAATACAGAGGTTCTAAGCAGGAAAAACTCTATGTAGAGAAAGTCATTAGTATACAATACCAATCTAGGAAAAATATGTCAAGAGCCTGAACTAAGGTCTTGATGGTACAAATAGAGAAGGAATGAGAGATTTGAAAGACACTTACCTGGCAGAATTACAGGTGCTGGTGATTAATTACATTTGTGGGTTGGGCGAGTGGGAGGAAGAGAGAAGTCTATGATGAATTCCAGGTTTCTGATTTCCATGATTGGACATGTGCTGATGTTTTCCACTGAGAAGAGACATAGATGAGGAGAAACAGGTTTTTAGGGAAAGACAATTAATTAAGTTTGATACCTGAGGAAATTGAGATGTCTATCGAACATTTAAATGGAAGTGTCTGGTAGCTCATAGATTTCTGGAACTTAGCAGGGAGATCTAGGCATATATAAATTTGGAAGTCATCACACACATACGGTACCTCAAGCTATGAGAGTAGATAAAGTCAACCAGGGAACGTATGTAGAACATGATCAGGGTCTAGAATTGGATACTACAGATTCTAAGGGCAATTTGAAGAAAACATAAGTCATGACAGGAAGGATGGGAGGAAGGAAGGAAGTGGGGGGAGAAAGGAATGAGAGGAAGGAAGGGAAAAAAAGAAAGGGAAATATTTTTTTTAGCCCAGACTGTCAGCTAATAAATACAGGAAAAATGAAATAAAATTAATGGGTAAAATTGGATGAGGAACAGGATATTACACAGTCTCAAAGTACCTCTCAACAATTTACTTATTAATTCCAAAAAAAACAAAAACAAAAACAAACAAATCAGTAACTGTATAGTAGACAAATCTGGTGGACACTATCTTAATCAGGTAGCCCAAGTTTGCAACACCAATATTGGGACAAATCAACATTATATGCCTCTTGATATGATGTACTGAGACAGACAGCACAGCACATCCCCAGTGTTCTTGTAGAAAATGCATAACCTGAGTCTAGTCATAAAGAAACTTCAGAAAAACCCCAATGAGGGAATTCTATAAAATATTTAGCCTGTACTCTTTAAATGTTAAGATCAATAAAAACAAACGAACCAAAACCTGAGGGACCATTCCATAATGCAGGAGACTACAGAGACATGACAACTATGAAAATGCTTAATCTTCCACTGGATCCTGGACCAGAAAAAAAAAAAGAGAGAGAGAGAAAGAAAGAAAAAGAAAAGAAAAATCTCTTGAGGAGACAGTTGATGAAATTTGAATACAGACAGTGAATTAAACAATAATTTTGTACCAGTGTGAAATTTCTTGATTTGTTAATTGTTCTCTGGTTCTATAGGAAAATAGCCATGTTCTTAGGAAAGACACACTGAAGTATTTAGGGACAAAAAAGCATGTTGTTTCTGATGTATTCTTAAATGGTTCAGAAAAATTAGATAGATAGGTAATTATAAAGCAAATTGTTCATAATGTAAATAATTGGTGAATCTCTCTAAAGGGTATACAGAATTCCTTATACTAATCTTGCCACCTTGCTACTTTTCTTAAAGTTTGAAATCATATCAAAATAAAAATAGCATAAAATGTACAACATAATATGGATAAAACAGTACACTGATAGTCAAATGTCTTTATTTAGCTAACTGATAATGCCCCTACGTTTGTCCTTGCCATTTTTCCTAGGCTCGGTTGATTCTTTTTTTTTTTTTTTTAAAGATTTTATTTATTTATTTGAGACAGAGAGAATGAGAGAGAGAGAGCACATGAGGGGGGGAGGGTCAGAGGGAGAAGCAGGCTCCTTGCTGAGCAGGGAGCCCGATGCGGGACTCAATCCAGGGACTCCAGGATCATGACCTGAGCCAAAGGCAGTCGCTTAACCAAGTGAGCCACCCAGGCGCCCTCGGTTGATTCTTTTAACACCTTCCTTCTACTCTCTCACATTCTCTGTCAATCTTTCATAGAGTAAGGCCATATGGGGCAGTGGTAGAGCGAGGGCTCTAGAGTCAGACCATCTGGTGTGACTGCGTGACCCTGGACAAGATACTTAATACTGGTTCACTAGTTGTTGTTTTGTTGTTTTATCTATAAAATAAGAAAAATAAGAGCACCAGTATGATAGTGTTCTTATGAGGTTCTTAAGACATTTCCTAACATACAGGAAGTACTCAACGATTTGGGTCCTTGATGTGTGTTTTTCTCCTCCCAAATCTTTTAATTTTCTTTCTAAACAACTAACTTCAAGGAAGTACAACTCATGGGGAATTGGTATTGTTTCCAACTTAATGTATATGATGTGATATGTTTTTGAGCCTCTGTACTCCCGGGTTTTTCTTTTTTGTTTTTAAGATTTATTTATTTATTTATTTGGGCTGGGGGCATGAGGAGAGAGGCAGAGAGCAAGGGAGAAGCAGACGTTCTGCTGAGCAGGGAACCTGATGCAGGGCTCTATACCACGACCCTGAGATCATGACCTGAGCTGAAACCATGAGTCAGCAACTTAAGTGACTAAGCCACCCAGGTGCCCCTTCCTGGGTTCTTCTATGTCATGTGGCCATTTTTTTCTTTTTCCAGCATGATACCACAATTATCTAAGAAATTAAATATACTGACTGAGGCATATGGACTTCTAATACATTGGGGTCAAAATATTACTCCTATCATGCCAATAAAGTATAGAATGCTTCAATTTGTTAATATAGTTTCAATTCTGAAAATTTCATTTTTTAATTTTTTTAATTTTTTATTTTTTTTTAAAGATTTTATTTATTTGACAGAGAGAGACACAGCGAGAGAGG
>NC_058408.1:7337200-7412779 GCF_002201575.2 Neomonachus schauinslandi | reverse complement strand
AGAAATGGACCCTCAACTCTATGGTCAACTCATCTTTGACAAAGCAGAAAAGAATGTCCAGTGGAAAAAAGACAGTCTCTTCAACAAATGGTGTTGGGAAAATTGGACAGCGACATGCAGAAGAATGAAATGGGACCATTTCCTTACACCACACACAAAAATAGACCCCAAATGGTTGAAAGACCTAAATGTGAGTCAGGAGTCCATCAAAATCCTAAAGGAGAACACAGGCAGCAACCTCTTCGACCTCAGCTGCAGCTACTTTTCCTAGAAACATCGCCAAAGGCAAGGAAAGCAAGGGCAAAAATGAACTATTGGGACTTCATCAAGATGAAAAGCTTTTGCACAGCAAAAGAAACAGTCAACAAAACCAAGGACAACCAAAGGAATGGGAGAAGATATTTGCAAATGACATATCAGATAAAGGGTTAGTATCCAAAATCTATAAAGAACTTATCAAACTCAACACCCAAAGAACAAATAATCCAATCAAGAAAGGGGCAGAAGACATGAACAGACATTTTTCCAAAGAAGACATCCAAATGGCCAACAGACACATGAAAAAGTGCTCAACATCGCTCGGCATCAGGGAAATCCAAATCAAAACCTCAGTGAGATACCACCTCACACCAGTCAGAATGGCTAAAATTACCAAGTCAGGAAACGACAGATGTTGGCAGGGATGTGGAGAAAGGTGGGATCACTGTTGGTGGGAATGCAATCTGGTGCAGCCACTCTGGAAAACAGTATGGAGGTTCCTCAAAAAGTTGAAAATAGAGCTACCATATGATCCAGCAATTGCACTACTGGGTATTTACCCCAAAGATACAAATGTAGGGATCCGAAGGGGTAGGTGCACCCCGATGTTTATAGCAGTAATGTCCACAATGGCCAAACTGTGGAAAGAGCCAAGATGTCCATCAACAGATGAATGGATAAAGATGTGGTATATATATACAATGGAATATTATGCAGCCATCAAAAGGAATGAGATCTTGCCATTTGCAACGACGTGGATAGAACTGGAGGGTGTTATGCTGTGTGAAATAAGTCAATCAGAGAAAGACGTGTATCATATGATCTCACTGATATGAGGAATTCTTAATCTCAGGAAACAAACTGAGGTTGCTGGAGTGGGGGGTGGGGTGGGAGGGATGGGGTGGCTGGGTGATAGACACTGGGGAGGGTATGTGCTATGGTGAGTGCTGTGAATTGTACAAGACTGTTGAATCACAGATCTGTACCTCTGAAACAAATAATGCAATATATGTTTAGAAAAAAAAAAGAAGATAGCAGGAGGGGAAGAATGAAGGGGGGAAAATCAGAGGGGGAGACGAACCATGAGAGATGATGGACTCTGAAAAAGAAACTGAGGGTTCTAGAGGGGAGATGGGTGGGAGGATGTGTTAGCCTTATTAAAGAGGGCACATTCTGCATGGAGCACTGGGTGTTATGCACAAACAATGAATCAAGGAACACTACATCAAAAACTAATGATATAATGTATGGTGATTAACATAACAATAAAAAATAGATACAGAGTTTCAGTTGGGGAAGATGAAACAGTTCTAAAGACAGATGGTGGTGATAGTTGCCAAACAATGTTACAGAACTGTATGTTTAAAATGGTAAATTTTAAGTTATATGTATTTTACTACAATAAAAAATGCACACACAAAAAGCAAAGAGATGGACAAGATATACAACACTAACACTAATCCCAAAAAAAATTTTTGAAGTAGCTATATTAATTTTAGACAAAATTACAGAAAAAGGAAGATTAAGAGGGACATTACAAAATCATGATGACGTTAATTCTTGAAGAAGACATACATTCTAAATTTGTGTGCACCTACTACAGACACAAAAACACATGAGGTAAAATAAGAAATAATTGAAAGGAGAAACAAAAAAACCCACTTATAGTTGGAGATTTCAACAACTGTGTCAGTAGTTGATAAACCAAAAAGTCAGAGAACCAGTAAGGAGATAAATGACCTGAATAACATTATCAATGTGATTTAATTGACATTTGTACAAAATTCTATCCAACAACAACAGAATACATATACTTCTCAAGCTCACATGAAGTAGTCACCAAGATAAGCCGTATTCTGGATCATAAAATACACCTTACAAATGTAAAAGAATAGAAATCATATGAAGTATGTTCTCAGAACAAACAGATATTAAACTAAAAATCAATAACAGAAAGACAGTTGGAAATATTTGGAAATTAAACAACACATTCTAGATAATCTACATGTCAAAGAATTCTCAAGAGAAATTTAAAATACTTTGAACTAAATTAAAATGAAAATACAACTTATCAAAATTTGTGAGATGCAGCAAACGCAGGCTTAGAGGGAAATTCATAGCATTAAATAAATGTATTAGAAAAGAAGAAAATCTAAAATCAATAACCTAATTTTCCAATTTAGAAAATTAGAGAAAGAATAGCAATTTGAACTTAAAGGAAGCAGAATAAAATAGATGATAAAAAGTTAGAACAGAAAATCAGTGAATTTGAGAACATGAAAAGAATAGAGAACATTAATGAAATCAAAAGTTGATTCTTTGAAAAATCAATATAAATTCTTAGCCAAGCTAACCAATAAACAAAAGAATGGACAAAAATTGCCAATGTTAAAAATGAAAAAAGGCTCATCACTACTGATCTCATGGACATTTAAGGGATAATAAACTTCAAACAAGATTATGCAAAAAAAAAAAACCCTCAATAATTTAGATGAAATGGACTAATTCCATAAAAGACACCAACTACCAAAGTGCACAAAAAGGAGAAATAGATAACTGAAAACTCTATTCCTATTAAATAAATTTAATTGTTAATAACCTCCCCAAAAAAGAAAGTACAAGTACTAGGCCCTAATGATTAGATGATGAAACCTACTAAATATTAAAAAGAAATAATACCAATTCTCCATAATCTCTTCCAGAAAACAGAAGCAGAGGTAACATTCCTTAACTCATTCTATGAGGTGAGCATTATCCTTTACCAATACCAGATAAAAATACTGGGAAAAAGGAAAACTCCAGGTGAATATCTCTCATGAACCTAGATGCAAATCCCCAACAAAATATTAGCAAATTGAATACCACAATACACAAAAAAAATCTACCACAACCAAATGAAATTTTTTATCACTATGCAAACTGCTTCTACATTCAAAAATCAATCAATGGAGTTGAACATATCAACAGGCTTAAAAAAAATATTATATGATGTTATCAATTGGCACAGAAAAAGCATGTGACAAAATCTAAAACTCATCCATGATAAAAACATTCGGCAAACTAAGACAAGAGGGACATTTCCTCAATTGGATAGGGATTTCATTGAGTCTATAGATTGCTTTGGGCAGTATTGACATCTTATAGTATTATCTTCCAATCCATAAATATGATATGTCTTCCCATTTTTTGTGTCTTGATCTAGGGATTCAATACAGTCCTAATCAAAATCTCTGCAAGCTCTTCTGTAGATAGCAACAAACTGATTGTAAAGTTTCTATGGAATGGAAAAAGGCCTAGAATAACTAACGCAATATTGAAGAAGAACAAAGTTGCAGCCCTAGGACAGCCTGATTTCAAGACTTATTATAAAGCTCCAATAATAAGAGAGTATAGTATTGGTGAAAGAATAAACATGTAAATCAATGGAACAAAATAGAGAACTCAGAAACAAACCCCTACAAAACAGAGTCAAACAATTTTTTTATTTTTTTTAAATCGTAGTAAAATATTCATAATATAAAATTACCATTTTAACAACTTTTAAGCTGGCATTAATTACATTCACATTATTGCACAACCATCATCACTATCCACCTCTGGAACTTCTTCATCTTCCCAGACTGGAAGTCTGTATCTATTAAAAAATAACTCCCCATTGTCTCCTCCTCCTACCCCCTGATAACTACTATTCTAGTTCATTATTTCTATGAATCTGACTATTCTGGGTTTAGAAGGGAAAAAATGTGCCGACCTAAGTAATTTTGAAAATAAGTGGTATCTGTAATAATAAAGGCAGAAAGAATGGTACAGAAGTACTATACTTTAGTTGAAAAGTCTCCCATGAGAGTATGAGTTAAAATTCTGAGACCACTATACATGTATATTGGAATTGAACAATTAAGTAAATGGTGGCAAGTGGTGGGATTAGGGATTGTGCGTGGGAAATGAGCACAGGCAAGAGAAATCTTAGAAGGCTTGATTTTTAAATGTAATGTGGTATCCTGGTTGAGATACTAGACCAGAAAAAGGACATTAGATAAAAACTAAGGAAATTCAAAAAACCTATGAACCTTAGTTAATAATAATGGATCAATACTGGTTCATTAGCTATGACAAATGTATCACACTAACATAAGACAATAAATAATAGGGGAACCAAATGTTAAGTGTATGGGCACTCTCTGTATTTTCCTTGCCCTTTTTCTGTAAATCTAAAACTGTTCTAAAATAAAAGTTAAGGGGCGCCTAGGTGGCTCAGTCGTTAAGTGTCTGCCTTCGGCTCAGGTCGTGATCCCAGGGTCCTGGGATGGAGCCCCGCATCGGGCTCCCTGCTCAGCGGGAAGCCTGCTTCTCCCTCTCACACTCCCCCTGCTTGTATTCCCTCTCTCGCTGTCTCTCTCTGTCAAATAAATAAATAAAATCTTTAAAAAATAAAAGTTAATTGACTACAGAGAACAAACTGATGGTTACCAGAGGGGAGGTAGGAGGGGGGGATGGATGAAATGGGTGATAGGGATTAAGGAGGGCATTTGTGATGAGCGCTGGGTGTTGTATGGAAGTACTGAACCACTGTATTGTACACCTGAAACTAATATGACACTGTATGTTATCTATATTGGAATAAAATTTTAAAAAACAAAAATAAATAAAGTAATAAGTTAATTGAGAAAGAGAAATTGTATGGTATCTGGGTTCCAGGGCAAGTGTGATCACTTTCCCCCTATGTATCTTTCATTTGTCTTTCCAGATCCACTTGCCATTCATCTCGATCCTGTTCCATGCCCTTGGCTTCTGGCTTCCAGTAGCATTGCAGCAATGGAAGACAACACCAAGGGATCAAGGAGAAAAGCAGGAGAATGGAGAATGAGAATGGAGAATTTACTTCTCCAGCTGTTTCCCTGCAGGACTGTGTTCAGTAGACAGTCTTTCCATGTAACACTCTCTAAGTGCCTGTAGTAGATTCCTCTCTTACCTTTGTGTCTAAAGCAATAACAATTCCCTTTTGTCTCTTGCCTAGGAGTCTCTTGCCCAAGGACTGCACTCTTGTTGGTTTCCCTAAGCCCTGCCCATGCCCAGCTCTTTGTAAATCATCCCTTTATTAAGCTTTCTTCAATAACCTAGTTTGTGTGTGCCATTTGATTCTTGGCCAGAATCTGGTGGCTAAACCCTAGAATTCCTCACTCCAGCAACAAATACTTTCCCAAAGCAAAGAGAGTGTGTAAGTAACACATTTAACTTCTATGAGTCTCATCTAAAAACCTGAAATAATATTCATCTAAAACCCTGGAATAAGACTTCCTATCTCAAAGGCCATGGTGGATTGCCAATGCAATAGTATGGAAGATCGTAAGATACATTGCCAAACATTTTTATGTCACTTTTTATCATGTCCTTCTTATGTAGCATGGGTTGCTGGTATTATGCCATCTTTTTAGAAGGACACAGAATGTTAGTGCCCTTTACAGCTTCAAGGAACCACCAGGGGACTGAGGGAAGAAGCTAAGGCAGCAGAGGAATGGAAACTGTGTCCACCACAGCTCCAAGGAGTAGGATAATTGAATCAGTATCTGCCAGGGAAGTCACTTCCCTAAGTTCAAGCAGGAGTAGATGAAGGTCAGAATCTGGTTGTCAGTTTGGTTTTCAAAGAAGTCAGGAGAATCATATTCAAGGAGAAGATTGATTTATATTTGTATAACGTAATTTACAAAATAACTTTACATTTTCCTTACATGATTTACTCAACAATAATGGGAAGTAGATATTTTCAAACTCATTTAGAGATGAGAAAGAGTTTCAGACAGATCCAGTGACCTGGCTAAGGTTACCCGGCTAGTGAGTGGGTAAGCTGGCATTTCTGTGCTTAAGAAGCCCCTTGAGGGCTGAGGAGACAAGAGGCCAGGAACAGGGGTAGGTCACACAGAGTGTCAGTGCAGGAGAAGGGGTCAGATAACTACGAAGATAAGCAGCTTGAACACCGAAGGAGGTAAGGAAGGGACAGGAAAACTTTGATCCCTTTTTGCTGGCCCCTTTTGAGTTTGTAAAGAGCTCAGGGCTAACATAGATTTAGGACTCTCAGAGTTTCTGACAGATGAGCAAATTGGCATTTGATCATACTTCAGTGTGGAAATCCTGTTTCTAATGGAAGATTTGATTCAACCTGGGACCATAAATACCAATAGCAGCATAAATGCCCAGCACCCTTGCTGCGCACAGCATAAAGTTTTCTTTCACATCTGGGTACCCTCATTTGCCTTCTCAGCAAATAAAGTTTCTCACTATTGGACTTCTCAACTATCAAGCTCCTCGGTATATCATTTTTCCATTTGCAGTAACTTGAGACAGACAACTTTTTGTCACACCCAGAGGGTTTCTTTTTATTTCAATTATATAATAGGTTTCCTGGCACTTTTGTCCCCAAATGTAGGTTAAAAAGTGCTTGCTAAAATTAACTTCTGTTATTTTGCACTCACGGGGCTTCTGGGGAAGGGCTGTCCACTTAAAATAGCTTCTAAGGGAACTATTCAGGACACTTGTAACTTTAGGTTTTATTAAATGACACAAGCTGCTGATGTTGGTTTTCCTTGACATGTAACTGAATCTCATTTGATTGGGGGGGAAAAAATGTTTCCTGTGTTGCTGGTGAAATACTAGAGCTCCATGCTCATGCTGTGCTGACATTTTAGCAATCTGGATTGGGGGTGAGTGCAGCACAGAGTGGGGAAGTCTGAAGATGAATGAATATGACAGCTTGGTAGAGACAGCTCAACTCAGGCTAAAGGGCACTCAGGGACTTTGACCTCTATCCTGGTGGCCAGCTATGTATCTTGGAAAAGGCAGAAAGAAAATACAAATCACAGAACTTCTTGCCCTATGATAAAAGCTAGATATTGGCAATGTACAGGTTCACAATGACACACACTCATACACACAGAGGGAAACACATGCAGTTTTTGCCTAGTCACAGAATTCATCTCTCCATAACTATATGAACAGTGATTGTTCTGTCATGAGGTATTCACATATATATGAATATGAATATAAATTATGTAGGAATTACATTTTTTTTTAGAGAGGGAGGGGGAGGGGCAGAGGAAATGAGAGAATCTCAGACAGGCTCCACGCACAGCACAGAGCCTGATGCAGGGCTTGATCCCACGACCCTGGGATCATGACCTGAGCTGAAACCAAGAGTCAGATGTTTAACAGACTGAGCCCCCCAGGTGCCCCAAATTACATTTCTTATATATAAACCATTTTTCTCCAGGTCACATCAAACTTGGAGACAACCAGGACTGGGTGTCAACCTATTACAATGGTATTTAGCTCCAAGGAATCATGCTACTTCATCATTGTGACTGCCTGGTCCTGGGTGGCTTGCACTCCTCCTTGGTGGCACCTGTGACTGCTATTCCCTTCTAAAGATCTGCTCTTGTTTCTGCTGCCCACCAACAGGGCCCAGTGCCACCTGCAGAGCCCCTTAATGACCAGCTGCTCTGGTCATTAACTCTATTTTTATTTGTTTCCTGCTGTTGTAGCTCTTTCATGTCCCAGACACTATAGTTACCTTGGGAGCACTCAGGAGGAAGATATTTAGAACATACTGGGATGGAGGATCCCTGGTGTTAACAGCAGAGGTTATCAGCACAACGGGAAGTTCTTCAAGCCCTAGGTTATGGAGCACAGGAATGAAGACAAGGGTTCACAATTTTGGACTTGGCAAGATTCTACCTTTATTTCTGTCCCCTACTCCACAACTAATGCCTAAAACCTCAACACCATCTCTCTTGGAGGCCATCAGGATCAATCCTTTATTACTGTTCCTGGAAGTCACTAGAAGACCCCCCTATCATTTATTACCCCCCATATCCTGATCCCTATGTCCATACTGCTCTGGATGCCCCTAATAGGACTCCATTCCCTGCCTATTTCCCAATACCTTGTTTTTATACCCTCTGGAACTTATGACCCCTCATCACAAGATTTCTTCTACTTCCAAATTCTTCTCAAATTATCCTCCTCTTCTTGCTTTCTACCTCAAATCTACCTCTCCCCTGAGGATGCTGCTTCCCTGGTCTCCCTCTCCTATTGTAGCACTTCCTTTCCCCCTTCAGTACCACTAGCTGGGAGAGATGTTCTCCCTGGAGATGTCCTGATGCTTCTAGTTCAGAATACTACCACATCCCTCTTCCCTCCACACCAGTCAGTGAGGAGATGTACCCTGTCAGCACATTAGCTCTATCTTCTTGCTACAGTCATCTTCAGACATCTTGTTTATTATGTAACAACCACCTATTATTTTCCATCTCACTTCCCCATGCACCTAACTCTAGCAATCAATAATTCCACTGGGACAGTCTTACCCACTTTTAATTGTCCTTTCCTCCCTTCATGTTCTTGCATCCCCCCAACACCTAGCTTAAATTCTATCATTATTTTAAATCACATCATTGTAGACATCCTCTCCATGGTCCCTCTCTTGTTGTTCTATTCACCTTGCAAAAATCCCAAACCTAGTTATACACAGCTCTAACTACTCTGCACCCACACTTACTGGGAAAACACCCACATCTTTCCTCTTTGATCATTTTACAATTCATGACCACTGGCTTCAAGAAAACTATTAACATCATTCAGTAATCCTACTCTATTTCCCTAGTCTATTTCCCTCCCCTCTTTCCTCATGACTGTTTCCTGCCTTCTGCTCTGTCCTCACACTTCCACTTCTCCTTCCTCATTCTTAGCTAGTGGCCTCACCTCTTATTTAAGTATATATTTTATTTTATTTTTTAACTATATATTTAAAATTCATGTAAATGGTGAGTTCTTATATAGTTTTCAATATTTTTTAATTTAACATATACTATATGTTTTAAAAGTAAAAGCAATTAGAAGGGAATGTCCACCCTGTTACTAAAAATGAAATGACCATGGTCCCATCTACACCCAACCCTATGGCTTGTTCAGCAGGTCCCTTCCTCTCTTGCCTACCCAAGGATGATGCTCTAGCAATGTCCCTTTTTTCTCCTGCATCATGAAAGTCTCCTCTATTCTGGATCATTCCTACTAGCATATAAACATGTTACAGTTTCTCCCAACTTTAGAAGTATATTTGTTCTTGATTTCACATCCCTCTCCAGGTACTATTCCATTTATTTTCTCTTTATTATACAACCCTTCCCTAAAGATATTTATATTCTCACTATCTCCAGTTCTTCTCTTCCATTCTCTCTCTACTACATGCCAACCAGTCTTCTAACTAGGACTTCACTGAAGTAGCTCCTGACCAGGTCACCAATGATGGTGCCAAAAATCCACCTGCACTTCTCAGTTTTCATCTTACCCATCCCACTAGCAAGCAGCATTTGACACAATCAATAATTTCCCCCCACCTGAGACACTTGCTTCACTTTTTTCCTTAGCCTCTTTCCTTTCTGCCTGGCTGCTCATTCTCTGCCTTCTTTGCTTCCTTCCTCCTCATTTCTCCAACCATTATGGCTCAGTTCTCAGACCTCCCTTCTTCTCCATCTACACTCAGTTTCTAGATGATTTAATCCCAACTCATGGCTTCCAACACTACCCATATACCCAAAATTTCTAAATGTACATGTTCATCCTAGAAAATCTCCCTGAAATCCACTCGTATATCCAGTTGCCTACTTGATTGGTCCATTTAACATATCCACAAAGAAACTTGTTCATCCCTACCAAACTTGCATCCTCAGTAAAGACAATTTTGGTCTTCTAAATGTGTAATCCCAAAAGCTTAGAGTCATTCAATCTGTCAGCAAACAAATGCAATTGGTTTTATCTCTAGAGTACGTCTAGAACCTGAAACTTGTCATCCTCCCATAAAACAACCACCTAGACCCCAACCACTATCATTTCTCACCTCTGTCATCTGTTACTTCTTCCTCTCTAGGACCACTACAGTGGCGCACTCTATAGCAGCTAGTGTAGTGATTTTAAAACTTAAATTTGCTCATGTCTCTCCTATGGTCAGACTCTGTAGTGGCTTTCCATACTATCCAGAGTAAAAGCTAAAGTCCTTAAGTTCTCCATTAATTCCTATGTAATTTAACCCCTCACCACATCTCTGATTTTATCTCCTACCTCTCTTACTCTGTTCCAGCCAAACAGAACATCTCCTTACCATTCCTCGCCTCATCTCCCTCAGATATCTGCTTAAATGTCACTTGTAGTGAAATCACTCCAAAATAGCAACCTCCATCCCTGGCATTCCCTTTCTCACTTATCTGCTTTCCTTTTTTCTACTGAATCTATCACCATCTGTCATACTCTCGCTTTTGTGTTTATTTTCTGTTTCCTCAACTAAAACATAAACTTCATGAATATAGAGACGTTGCCTGTTTTACTGACTGCTATATTCCCAATGTCTAGAATAGTATTTGGCATACAGTAGACAATAAGTATTTATGGATAGAATGAATGATGAATGTTGAAATTATGACCACAAAAATAAATATTCTAATAAAAAATGAAATTCAATAAAAAGGGCACCTTGACTATTGCAGATTTATGTGATCAAGTCTAATTTGGAATTTACACAATGATCTTGATGTAGAGTGAGAGAACCCAGTGAGATGTTGGGTGTAGGAGACAGAACACTGATGCTGTGTTGGAGCCCTCTTTCTGACCTTTCCAGTGAGAGAGAAAGAAAGGGAGACCCCAAAAGAAAGAAAGATAGATCATGGACAGGCAGAACATAATAGAGAAGCCGTAAAGGAAAAAGTCATTTGAATATTGGGTGATGTAAAAGGAATTTCTAGGCCTAGAAATGAATTAAGGGAAGGGAAGTAGGAAACGAGGGAAGCTTGTAAGGCAGAATCTCGTCTCTGATAACCTGCCTTACATTAATTTAAGATAATACTCCATTAATCTTCATAGCAGAATCTTTAATTGCAAAATCTTTCATCAGGCTTGTTATTTGCTGCACCTGTCATTGGAGACACTCTGTGGTTTTTGTTGTGTTGTTGTCATTTCTCACGCTAATTAAGGGCTGTTTTGTTGTGTCTCCTTCAGTGTGGCTGGGTTTAAACTGTGATGCTGTCAAGTATGCTTCTGCTCCCTGAGCAGATTTCACACAGCATTTTGGGCAGATTTCAAAGGATAGATTTTTTAAAACATTAATTAAATACCCCCACAATATTAACAACTTTCTTAATGCCCTTTAACAATCCCATAATCCATCCTGCATCTGCTGCACAGTCGTTAAACCTCAAATATATGTGTTTAACATTCAATTGGGTGCTTAATGATCTTACCTTATCTGGGCCTATTAAATTTAAAGAGATGTGCATAATTGAGTTATTGCACATTAATTATAAATACCTATTGGCTATTAAAATCACATTCCAAGGGTTAACACCTATCACTAGATAGATTTGGCTAAACCTTGCCCAATCTGTGCTCTCCTTGGTGAAAAGACACTGCCTGTGATAACGAAATGATAAAGCCTATCTCTTACCAGGGCAGTCCAGTCAAATTCAAACCACAAATCCCACTCTACCCTGGATATCTCTTGCAGAGTTATACAGAGAAAATTAGTAATAATGCCTCACAATTTTATAGCACTTAGTACATTTTAAAAGACTCCCACTAAACATTATTGCTTCTAAACTTCCAGAAACCCTGGAATATATATATATATATATATGAAATACAACTCCCTTTATAACAGTTGGGAATATGTCAGGCATGGCGAGTTCAAGCAACTTACCTGTTTCATTTGGAGCTGACTTAGTTGTTAGAATGGCAAATGGAGACCATGTAAATATTTTGTTTTGGAAAGAGAAAAGGTAGGGGCAACAAGGAAGCAGCAGGTGGTTATAGACCAACTTATATTGCCTTTTCTTCTTCTATAATCCTCTACTCTCCAGCCCTTTGGCTGCTACCTCCCCACCACCCCTTTAAAGCTGCTACAGACTGTTCCTTTCTGTCTAACCTAATGTGGCTGTTAAGTATCTTCTCCACATTTCACAACATCAGTCTGTACCACTTATTTATCAATTCACAGGTTTGAGGTTCATATTTGGGTTTTAGTTGATATAAGCATGTTTCTACAGTACAACTTCACTGTACACTTTCCGAGGGCCACCATAAGGTCCAATTCTCCTGATTTCTCTCTAACTCAGGAAGTAATAGTCAAAGGTGAGTGCTTAAAAACTATGTGTAGATTGGGCGCCTGGGTGGCTCAGTTGGTTAAGCGACTGCCTTCGGCTCAGGTCATGATCCTGGAGTCCTGGGATCGAGTCCCGCATCGGGCTCCCGGCTCGGCAGGGAGCCTGCTTCTCCCTCTGACCCTATCCCCTCTCATGCTGTTTCTCTCTCTCTCTCTCTCTCTCAAATAAATAAATAAATAAAATCTTAAAAAAAAAAAACTATGTGTAGATTAATTCCCTTTACTGATGTTCTCGCTCCATCTTTAAGATGATACTCATCCAAAGTACTTTGGAATATTCTTCTGTACTGAATCTTTAATGGATCTTTGAGCACACCATCTATGAGTTTGAATGCCATGGGACCAAAGAAGTATTGTGCATCAGTCCCTCCCATTTTTTTGCCTGTGTCTGAGCTCTGAAGTTCCTCTGGGCATTCCTTATCTCAATAATAAAACATGACTGATAACAAGCAACAGCAGGCTTCCAAGTGGCTCCCTTTGTAGAAAATCCCCAAACACATTCAATTCAAATTTAAACAGCCACATCTGAAACAAAGAGAGAGATGTAGCAAATGGCCCCCCACTCTGTTTTCTAATTGTCTCCAGAGACAGATCATGTCTATTTGAATCTTTTTCAGCCCGGTCACATCAATGCACTGATGGATCCTGTCCTTTTCCATCAGGCTTGGAGCTTTCCTTCTTGGGCATGGTGTAAGTTAGAGCAGCATGTTCTGGGAATTCAAATATGACTTTTGTGGCTTGTGGATCTCTCCATGGTTACAGCCTTGAAACTTGGGTGAAGTTTTTATATAAACAACAAAGCTTGACAAAATGTGAACTTTCTGAGGCACTGAGCATCTTTCAACCCACAAGCAACTATGGCTCTTTCTCACTGGTTCTCCTCCATTAGTTTAAGGACTCGTGAGTTTTTAGTCCCAACTTCATCATCGCATCAATGTGTGACTAAAAGAAAGTCACTAAATCTCTCTGTGCCTCATTTCATCCAATGGTCAATGGAAGAGAACAGGGTTGCCCAGCTTACCTGGTAGAATTCTTCAAGGTAAAATACAGTGGGGAAATGTATATGAAAACATTTGAAAGAGGCAAAACCCTATACGCAAGCAAAATGATTGTGTTTGTCCCAAATAAACAACCTAATGGGGACAAGGTGTGTTCCATACAGGCCTAAAATCATGATAATTAAATGAGCATCATAGGAAAAGTACCTACATTTAGAGAAAGTCACAGACATTCAAGAGTGGCTTCAATGAAGGAAGGAGGGAGCACATCTTAAATATTTAGAGCTTTTCTTAAAAAAAAAAAGATGACTAGATAGTATAGTGAAAAGCACACTAATCTGAGACATGGGTGACCTGGGCCTTAGTCCCAGCTCTGCTACTAGCTGTGTGACTTCAAGCAAATCATTGAACTTCTTTGGGGCCTTCATTTCCTCAACTCTAGAATGAGAGGGCTGGACTTAGTGGCCACTCAGGTCCCTGTTGGCTCTAACATTTTATGAAGTTCTGTACTTCCACTCAGCCACTCCATTAGGCAAGAGGCTGACTCGGACATGGTTTCGTCAAATGCATGGTAGGAATGAGGCTCTTGATCAGTTATGATCAAGCATTAGAGCATTGGAGCTCTAACTCCAACTCTAGCTATGAGCAATAGAACCCAAAATGCAGGTCAAAGACTGGGCCCATGTAACCTGGGCCTCATATGCCTCCCATCGTGTGAGCTTGGCTGTCTGCACCTACATGGCTCAGAGGCAAGAGCCCAGAGCCCCGTTAGGATGAGCCTAGGGAGACAGGGCTATGAAACAGTGTGAAAAGGCTAAAAAGCACACAGCACAGAATCGACTGTGTTATATAACGACAACTACCTGCCATCATGCCAGTTCGGTGAAGTGGCCCACTGAGGGCTCTGGGGGCCATCTCGTCAGGAATCCCCACTCCACCTGGGCCAGTGTCCTTGCTGTTATCCAAATTCTGAGAAAATATAATTCTTCTGGCTGTCGGCTTTTGTTGCTTGCTCACCACACTTGGAATGTTCCATTCCTCTTGCCATAACTTCCATTTGCTACCTCTGTGCTCCCAGACCACACACCATTCCCATTGTTCTCTGGATTTCTTCTGTCTTGAAGCATTTAGCTCCTGTACTGTGCCTTATACCATTTTTATATGACCATATAATGTCTCATAAATTCCATTTTAATTGAATTGAGTGTTTGATCTTGTTTACCATCTCTCTAGAAAGTTCAGTTTGATTTTATATCTCATGCTACTCACCCTAAGTAGAAGCACAATTTGTAAGTTTATTAAAAAATAAAATAAGTCAGACCATTTCAGAATTGGGGTATATCCATCTGTTAAAAGGCCTTGACAAAGATTTAGAATGAAAGTCTTGACCACCAATAGCATTCTTTTTAAGGGAACGACATTTTAATATTCTCAGAGAAGGCATCTAAAAACTCCTAAGATAGAAAGGGTTTTCACATGCAGAAAGTCGAGTTGGTAAGAGTCTTCCTTTCCCATGGATAATTTCCACCCTGAAATCTCTTACTGACATGTCACGATGTTTTGAATGTTAACTGCATATTTCCCTTTTCTACCTGAGTCTCTGCAGATAGAGAGATGTCAAAGAGAGATCAGATGACAGCTTTTAGCTGGGCTTCACAAGTGAAAACTCAGTGGGGATTCCCATAGGTCCAGGGTCCAGCCCTCAAGTTTGAAGTCTGAAAACTCAATTTTACCAATCCAGCAAAAGGTCATCAAGCTCTTGGACTCAATCAAAGTAAGAAATCTGCATTTACCAAATCCACACATCAGAATATCAATTCATTTGGAGTGGGAGATCTGTATGGAAATATCATCTAAATTGCAAATTCAACCATATTACTCCTCTGCTTAACATTTTCAATAGCTCATTTCTGCCTACAAATTGCTAATAAGGCAATTCCTGATATAACCTTTTTCCATCTCATCTCCTATACCTCTCCTCACATCCAAAATGTTCCAATTTTCCCCAAATCCATAATGCTCTCCAATGTCTTCTTTATAATGCCTCAGGTTTTAACATCTGCTTTGAATACACTCCCTTGCCTCTTATAAACATAATACCAACCCTGATTTACCATCCTAATCCTCTATTACCTCTTCTAATCTTCATATTTTTAAGGTGAATTCAGCTCTAATCTGATATGGCCTCATTGACTCCTTCCCACTACTGACTGGGTAAAGTGCCTCCTCTCTGTATTCCCAATGCATGCTCTGTGTATCTCTGTGAGGGAATCTATCTCTTCACATTATGATTATATGTTGACTTCTCTGTCCAGTTGGACTGGGAACCCCTTGAAAATGTTAACCATCCGTTTTATCCCTCTAACCTTTGTGCTGGAGTACCTGGGATACCAGGGGTACTCAAAAATGTTGGTTAAGTCAATGAATGAACAAATATCCTCAGGACTCCCTTTTGGTGGGTCAGCCCACTCAGAGTCCAAGTTATGGACCAGAAACCTTACCTAGTGACACAGATTTAGGATAAGAGTTATTAATGTTTGTAACACTTATTTTTATCTGGTTAGGATAACTAGTTGAAGTGCCCTTCTCTTCTCTGAATGTTTTTTTTAAAATTTATTTGTTTGAGAGAGAGAGAGAGAGAGAGTGGGGGAAGGGGCAGAGGAAGAGGAGAGAATCCCAAGCAGATTCCTCACTGAGCACAGAGCCCAATATGGGGCTCGATCCCACAACCCATGAGATCATGACCTGAGCTGAAACCAAGAGTCAGACGCTTAACCTACTGAGCCACCCAGGGACCCCTCTTCTCTGGCTATTTTTGTTAGCATCCCAGTACCCTTTCCCCTAGATAATACAACTTAAACTACCATCCACTCTTGCTCTGCAACCTCTTTATTCTAGTCTCTACACATAATTATCTCAGACCTAAGATTACTATCATCGCTTATTATTTTATCAGCTTTTGTTTTTCAATACCAGCTACATTTCAGTACAGAGGAACCATGCTGATCATCTTGATTGGAATGAGAGACACTGTGGTCTTTTGTCTAGATAGTTTTCTTGACTCCCCTAGGTGGAAATTGGGGACTATGTTGACTCATTATTACATCATTATCACCTCTTGAGAGTCAGTTACTGCTGCCAATAGGTAATTTTACCTATTATACGTTGATGCTTATTAGCTTTCATTTCCAAGTCTGACTTCTCCTGATCTGTCCCCTATTTCTGAGGGAGAACCAAAGTCCCCGTGCCTGGTTATTAAACATGCGTTTTTAAAAAGCTGCCAGATCAATCTAAATTTGCATAGCCTCTGGGCTCTGGCAGAGGAAAGGGTATTGTTCGACCAAGCCTCCTTCCTCGGTTTCTATAACCCAGAGAAGGTTAGTCCTGGAGAAGGGGGTCCTATGGTAGATCCTTGGGATGGAGGCAGCTTGGTGGCTGGCTAATGGCTTGGCACCATGGGGAATTTCCCAGCTTGCTTTGCAAAGTCTGCTCAATCTTGGCTTGCCACACTACTCAGATAGCCTTCTTAGGGAAGCTGGCTGTGCTTCTTGTATTCATTTATTTTAAATGCAGTGTCTTCTCCTCATCCCTTGATGCCTATTGTGTGGTTTAATTGCTACCCTCTGCCCATGGTTGCCAGCATAATGTGCTGTGAGGCCAGCACACACAATGCAATGTGTGCTTGGAGGGGCTGACAAGCCCAGCTTCCAAACCGGATTCTCAAAGGGAGAGGCCAATGAAACCCGTCGTCGAGAAAGTGATAATTTCTGTGCCATGCAATTATACCCTTTAAAAAGTATACCTCTGGTGCACTATCCTGCCAACAGTTTACCGACGACGAGGAAACAAAACCAGCAGTTGATGCTAGAATGACTATGGAAACCCTGTAATCATCTTAAAAATAGATTTATATAGGGAACCTGGTTATTATGAGTGTGGTTTTACACTCTGTTTCAAAAGAAAAAAAGATCCTCTCCACAACTTTAGCCATTTTTATTTCTGCTGCAGCATTGTGGATATTTGGAGGAGAGGTGGGAGAAGGTAAGGAAGAGAAGAAGAGGAAAATGTGTCGCTGGGATTTTTCTCTCTGCCACAGGCTTATCCTCAACTTACCCACCCACAGACACCCCCCACACACCGCACCCCTATCATTACGGGAACATCTCCCCACCGATCACACCCACCAAGAAGCCATAAAAGCCAACCTTGTCATCACAGCTACCCACTCACAAATAACTACTGCCCTAAGTTCCCTTTACCCCATTTCCCCCATCACACGCAATACTTACTCGTGTGCGCTTTTCCACCACGCAGGTGTAAAGCACACATATATAGGTGGCAATCCTCCACGGAAGGATCCTCCCACGGTGGAAGTCTCTAGGCTGTGCCCATGTTGGTTGCCACTCCCTTTCTTAAGGTGGAAGCCTTAAGAGCCTGATAAAGTCAGGAAAGCAGTAACACCTGATCCGGTGATTGGACAAAGTACCAGTTGGCCACAGCCCCAGGTGATTAGGAGGCTGGCCTGAAGATTTATTTATTTTTTTATTTTTATTTTTTTTTTAAAGATTTTATTTATTTATTTTAGAGACAGAGCACAAGAGGGGGGAGCGGGAGAGGGAGAAGCAGACTCCCCGCTGAGCAGGGAGCCCGATGCGGGACTCGATCCCGGGACTCCAGGATCATGACCTGAGCCGAAGGCAGTCGCTTAACCAACTGAGCCACCCAGGCGCCCCTGGCCTGAGGATTTAAATGCCATTTGCCCGTTGCCAGTTGAGGAGTGCTGTCTAATTGAGTTTGTGAGAGCCTTCCGGTACATGGTTAAGAGACCAAACTCTGTGAAGAGATGATTGATGGATTGATTGATTGATTGATTGATTTTTTTGGCTTTGAATCCAGGCTCTTCCATTTACTTGTGGATAACCTCAGATAAGTTACTCCTCCCTATGCCTCAGTTCTCTGATCTATAAGTAGGACCTTAAATAGTACCTATCTTAAATCACTGTCCTGAGGATTCAGTTAGTGAGTATGTGTAAAAATCTCAGAAGAAACGGCTACTTAATAATAATTTGCTAGTGTCCGTTGTGTTGCTTGTATGTCAAGATTCGGAGGAGTAGGGGCGCCTGGGTGGCTCAGTTGGTTAAGCGGCTGCCTTCGGCTCAGGTCATGATCCCAGGGTCCTGGGATCCAGCCGTGTATCCGGGTCCTTGCTCAGCAGAGAGCCTGCTTCTCCCTTTCCCTCTGCCTGTCTGCTGCTCCCCCTGCTTGTGTTCTCTCTCTCTCTGTGTCAAATAAATAAATAAAATCTTTAAAAAAAAAAACTCAGAGGGGTAATCGTACTGGTTGAGGATTTCTTATCCTATTTAGATAAGTCTGTAAATATTCAGAGCCATGTGCTTTGGAAAACTTTATGGAATTCTTTAGGAAATACAAATAAATGGTTCAGCAACTATCCTGTTTGGCCGGGGAAATGGCATCATATGATTGATTCAAAATGACAGGACCAATTGCTTCTGTATAGAAATGACTTGAAATAGAGGGTACGTGACCAAGCAGGATACAAGAAGGAGGTGAAATTTAAAAGTAAAAGGAGAAGAAACAGCATGAAAGAAAGAAAGAACTGGCAGAGAAAGATCAAAATTAAAACAATCAGAAAAACACAAATACTTCTCAATAGCACTTATGGCCATAAACCCATAAGACTGATTGTCAAAGCCGGACTCTTTTTTATAACTTAATTCGCCATGTTTTCTGCTAAAATGGAACTGTCCTTTGAATGTTGAATAGATGATACATCAGTTGGACTCCTTTATGTTCTGAAAGATTTAAAGCTCACCATAGCATTTCAGCAGCGTATTCAAATCACCTGTCTCCCTAGCAGATCAGCTCCTTGCTAGCGGAGATCGTGCCTGTCTAGTTCAGTTGTTTGAGTTTGCACAGTGCCCAGGACATAGTAGGTGCTCGATCCATATTTATGAAATGGAAGAATGACTGGTTGAGTGAGTGAGTGAGCCCTCTCGCTCTACATGCTTGTGATGGAATGAAGTGTTAACTATGTCAGAATCAGCTGTGACTCAGTGGAAACCCATCAGACCAAGAATCAGATATGGTATCTTGCTCCAGCTTTGGCGATACTGGCTCTATGACATTTGCAATCATCTGAGACGGCTTTAGAGCAGTGACAATAGTAATTAGCCCCTCACAGGTATCATTTGCAGATTACACGAGAAAAGATAGGTGAAACACTTTGTTAACCATAAATCCATGCGCAGATGCAATGTCTTCTTTTGAACAGTGTAAACTAAGGTCACAGAGAGAAACTCAGCATTTCTTAAAGCTTTAATAAGAGAGCGTTAATCCGGGGGTGTAATCATTTTGAAACCATCTTTACATACAAGTAGACTGACGGGGAGGAAGAGAATGTTGAGACGTGGAGAGAAAGAGGAGAAGGTAAAGGGGAACTGGGGAACGGTTCGAAGGAAAAGCAGAGAAAGTATTTTCACCTTTGACTGCAGTTGTTCAGTGATGGGGAGAATAAACAGCATTCTGGAAATCATTCTTGAAAAATGGACAGCCTGACCTTGATTCTTTCTCCAGATCCCCTGGAAGGGTCAGGGCTGGTATTTGGAGTGACTTTTCAATTAGCCAGCCCTAGAGAAGTCTGGATCCAGGCTGAAAGAAGCTTGCCAGGGCACTGGTTTTTATCTTATTCAGTCACAAGGAACATGGAAATCAATTTTTCCCAATCTCAGTTATAGCTGGAAATCCATCCTTTTTAAGTCAGCAGGAGGATTAATCTATTGAATGGTTTTCGAGATTTTGCTGACATATAAACATTTTAAGAATACATTACATTTTTTTCCTCCCTCCCTAGCACTATTTTTAAAATGAAGCCAACTTGCAGTGCCAGCCAGGAGAAGAAAGATGGCCACAAATTTCCTCCCCATGAGAGTGCAAACGCATTTTTTCCAAAGCCTGAAGCACAAACTTAAATTCACATTGGTCAGTGCCTTCCTCTTAACCAACTGTCCCAAATCACAGAAAAATCCACATTTTTTTAATGCAGGTATTTATGATCCCACATAATTCAATTTAGAGGGTCCCATACACTAAAAATATTCTGTTTTACAGTAACTACTTCAACGATTTGTTGTTTTGCTGCACTTAACACAGGGGGTGTTTGGAGAAGTCCAACAAGCAGTATTTTCATACGTTATAAGGCACAGAGTAGTGGTTTCCAAGATGTGCCTGGTAGGCCTAGAGAGTGATTTCAAAGTCCTCCAGAGATACACCCAAGCACTGTATGCTGAATGAATAAAAAGCAGGTTCCCCACACATATATTCTTACATTTCAAATGTATTTAGATGCTATTATAAAATGAGTAAATAAATATAATAAACAAATAATACAGGTCATAATAAATATAATAAATATTCTAGAGTAATACGATAAATAAAGCATTGAAATATGATGTAACTGTGAATAACTCATATTATTAATCATACTAAACATAACAAAAATAAAGAAGTACCGAACACAAAGTAACTTTTAAAAAATTTTTTATTGTTATGTTAATCACCATACATTATTACATCATTAGTTTTTCATGTAGTGTTCCATGATTCATTGTTTGTGCATAACACCCAGTGCTCCATGCAGAACGCGCCCTCTTTAATACCCATCACCAGGCTAACCCATCCCCCCACCCCCTCACAAAGTAACTTTTATGTGTTTACTCAAGCAGTCGCCCTAACAAGTAAGGGTGAGCATGATCTGTTAGGTCTGTCAATGGGTCATCATACTCAGAAAGTTTTAGAACCATTGACATATAGTGAATAAATAGAGATGGGGGTGGCTTGAATGCTATGGAGCTATTGAAGGAAATAAGCTCCAAACAAAGATTGTGCCATGCCATGTGACAGTTCAGAATAGGTGATGGTGTGTGGCCATGTGGCTCATACCTGGTCATAGATCCAGTCAACTCTGTGAATGGCAAGGAACCAAATGCACAGATCCTTGCCACTTGTGTTTCCATGCAGAATATAGATACAGAGTCAGATATACCAAAAAGCTAATGAAAATTAAGTTTCAAGGCCCCTCCCTTTGCAATGCCCCTCCCAAGGGCCTGAGAAGAGCTCTAAGAATATGTTCACTGGATGATAAAATTTTGTAAAATTTGCAAAAGTAAAATGTCAGTCAGTTAATATCAGCCGGTTAAGTCTGGTGTCAATGGTGTAGCTGTAGTCATTTATGGGACTGAGCTGAGGGTGTGTTTAGATTTAGTGGGTCACATTTGTGTAGCTTAACTTCTGCATGTAGTTAGGGTATTGCTAACCAGCACAGCATAGGAGTGTTTGCAGAATGACCCCTACAGCTCTCTGTGTGGACCCACTTGTTAATGAAATGAAGAGGTCTTAGGATGAAATAAATGAATGGCTGCACCAGAGTCAGGTGGGTATCAGAAGAGAGACAAGGTTTGAAATGTACAGCATCAGAAGTCAATCTATGTAAAAATTTCCCCATAATCAGACATCTAAAATTATAAACAAAGGATTCAATCGTCATCAACATCTGGTCAAGATGGAAATCTACCCTTGTCAGGAATATACTTGATTTTTATGCAGAGTATACTATTATAAAATACCACAGAATTTATGTTTTTGTGGGACACAAGCCTGTAGCAGCACTACAAACAGTATTTATCCATCCATCCACCCACCCACCCATCCATCCATCTATCCATCCATTCATCCACCTATATCTTCATGGGTGAGGTTGCATATTTTACCTCTAATAATAAAAATCAAGTTTTAATCAACTATACTGGAGGAGATAATGAATTGTCCTTTTATTCTCTAGTTAGAAAATATCACAAAAATTGCTTTCATATTAGGAGATGATCCAAGAGTTTACAGCCAAAATATTTAAGGAACAATTATTACAGAGATGTATAGAGATTAACTCAGTTAATTAATAAAAAATATATTATTTTTCTACATCTTATTATGTTTGTGATATTTTAATTTATTATGATTTCTTTTCTCATTCTAAATAAATATTCACTTTTATATCTATGGTTGTATTCATAATTTTGCATTGTTTTTCTTCAAGACAGTCCCCTGAATTTTATATGCCTCAGGTTCTATCCCTGGAGAAAGGAAAGCTTGCTCACTCGTGTCTTTTGGTATAAATCTCATGTACCTTCATCAAGTTATCATATATTGTTAGGGTTAGTACAGGTGTTAAGTGGCTAAGAACTCGTGCTCTAACATTAGATATACTTGAGTTCAGATCCAGGTTCTACAGCTTACCACCTCTGCGTCCCAAAGAGTTGCCCAAATGCCCACAGCCTTGGTCCTTCCTCCATCATTTTTGTTGAGGATTTGAGTCTATGTAAAGCACTTACTACTCTACCTAGTATATGGAATGCACTCAATAAATGTGATAGAGAAATAGAGACACATGTATACAATATGCATACACACATTTCTTGGATCAGCATTAACAAATACACAGAAAGTACCTACTCTACGAAGGCTTCAGGCAGGACTAGAAACAAGGATCTCTGAACATAGACTTGCCCACAGGAAGCATGTTACCTAGATGACAGCATTAAGTTTAGAAACTTACTCCCTTGGACCTGACCTATTCCCTTTTCTTCTTATGCTGAACAAATAGTAATTCATTGCAGGTCTAGTTTATTTTCCTCCATGTGTACTTATAAGGGTCAGTGTAGGTTGTGCAAGTTGATAAATTGTGTTTATTGATTGGCAAGGCTGTACCAAATAACATGCAAATGATATGCAAAATGACACACACATTCACATCAACGACTCAGCCACTTATGGTAATAGCACTCCAACCTGCCCTGCCTCTGATTGTAACAGTGTTGTTGTTTCATAAGTATTGATTGCTCTCGACTTCTGCTGATGCAGCCAGACATTTTGTCAGGAGATAGGCCAAAAAGACCTATCCCTTTAGTTTAATCTGTCCTTCATTCACCTCCTACATTTATGCGAGGACTTGCTCCTTTGGGTTTGGGGTCCATCTATATTATATCATTGACTGCAATATGGGGAACATGGGTAATTGTTGCCCTCCAAAGTAGAGTAGAATGCTACGTAGGTTACTTTTGTTGAAGTTAAACAATGCTCATATTTGGGCTCCCCAAAACCTCACAGTCTAGACCATAGGAAATAGCCAGATCATTCCTTATCACCCCCCGGGGGACTTCCAGTGAAATTGTTTTCTTGCTGGCACCTGGCAGCCACCACCAAGTCTGCCCTCCGAGCGCTCATCATGTGAGGATGGCAGCCTTCCCTCTGCAAGTAGATGGGCCCGGATCAGCCTCTCTCTCCATGATAAACATGTCTGGATGTGACAATCATTTCTTTCCCTGGGAATGCAATGATGATGTGATTTCCAGGGCCCTGCTCTGGATGTATGAGTAACAAACCCATGATCCATCATCCACAATAAACTGTCTTCGTGTAGGGATTAATTTAGTCTTATGTAATATATAGAAGCGATTTGTTGGCTGGCAAGCAGAAAGCATGTGTTTAAGCAGGCCAAACATATTTGGTCCTCTCCTACACATCTCTCTAACTTGATCGTATATACCATGCATATTGATTGCTGCTTCGTATTGGAAGCTATTTTCTGAAATGCTTTTTCATGGTCTTCATTACAACACAATGCTATTGTAGAGGAGAAATGGAGGGTGGCCATGGCTCAGCACAGTGGGGTTTTCAGGCATCTTAATTCATGAAGCAATCATGAGAATAAAGAACAATGCAAATGGAAAGGTTTATTTTTTTCTCTTTAATGGTTTTTGAATAGATGCTAATTCTCATGAGCTATTTATTAATCTGAATTTGGGCTCTTAAAGACATGCTCAAACCATATGAAAGCCAAAGAATTTAATTTGTGCTTTAGCAAGCAGGCTGGAAATAAAACATCAGTCTCCTTTTTCTTAATTCGTAGTATCTTCTGTATCAACTCAGGCCAATAAAAGTACAATAGAGGCATATATGTAATTTAGAATTTTCTGGTAACCACATGAAAAATATTTTTAAAAGATGAAATTAATAACATACTTTATTTAAGTAAATAAAGAAAAAATTTTATTTCAACATGTGGTCAATACAAAAATGCTCTTTAATGCGTATCACTGCAATGAGATTACTTTTTTTTTTTTTGTACTGAGTCTGATAAATCTGGGGTGTGTTTTATACTTAACATCAAAAGCTCAAGTCAGACTGGTTACATTTCAGTTGCTCCATAGCCACGTGTGGCCAATGGCCATCATACTGGACAGCAGGGCTCTAGATAGACGTAGGTAGGTCCCCTAACCTACACTAACACAAGGCTACGATTTTCTCTTTTATCAGAGGACAAAAGACACTTTATGATATACTAGTAAGAGTCAGTAAAAATTTTGGAATTAAGAACAATAACAGATCTATGGACTATTTGAGCATGGGTCTGACAACTGCAACAATCGGTTCTAATCCTGGCCCCATCTCAATTTAGGGGTGCTCTATAATTCAATTTTCTCATTTATAAAATGAGGCCCCAAGTCTAGATAACTTACTAGCTCCCTTCCAAATGTAAAATTATGTATTTCAGTTTTTGAATTATGAGTCTATCTTATGTTTCAGAATAAGAACAGAATGATCCCTTACCCCCACTGTTATGACTGGCTGAGTTTTAATGTGTTAAGTATTGACTTTCTCACCTCTTCCTTGGAGATTCTGTTTCTCAGATTGATGGCTCCTATATGCAGGAACTTTTCCTTCTACTGTACTTAATTGATGTTTTCTTTCCCTGCATTTAATCCCTAGACTCCTCCTCATGGTCCCTTGGACCTCTCTGAGCATTTTCTTCCCTTCTTTGATGATCTCTGTAGGCAATGAATATGTCACTCTCTCTTCAACGTTCCCCAGCCCTGTTCTCAATAAACACTTGTTTCCTGTCAGCGCCCCTCATCAGCCAGGTCCTGAAGCATTTTTCATAGCTTCCTTTGTGTCCCTGTTCAAGGGAAGAAGCACTAAAGTTTGGACTAGAATGTGACCCCATTCTCACCCCACCTCCCTTTTTACAGGGAGAAGACAGCTTGTTGACTAGTGGAGGAGAGTGGATGTGAGCTGTTGTTATCCCTGCCTTCTGTTCCCGGGCCATCGTGGAGAACTGTAATGTTTCTGGATCCTCTTTTATAAACTCTGCCTTTCTCAATCTCACCGTCCTCTAGAGGGCACCTCCTCTGTTTTCATGCCCCATCAAGACTTGGGGGAGGTCTCCCAGGTCCTGTTCATGTGAAGCTGGAGGAAAATGGTCTTCAAGGCCTGTGCTATCCAACATGTGGCCACTAGCTCCTGGTGGCTTCTGAGCACTTGAAATGTGGCTACTTGGACAGAGGAAATGAATTCTTAATTTTACTTAATTTTAATTAATGTACATTTAAAAACTGACAGTCAGCTCAGTTATTGGAAAACGTTCAAGAATGTTTGTAACCACTCGGGTATGTGAATCTACTTTTTCACCTGTACATTTTATGAAATCTAAATAGAGCTCAAATATTTCTGATAAAAATTTAGCATTGGAAGTGAGATGTTCTTTTTTTTTTTTAAAGATTTATTGATTTATTTATTTGAGAGAGAGAGAGTATACAGAGGGAGAAGGAGAGGGAGAAACAGACTCCCCATGGAGCAGGGAGCCCAATGTGGGGCTCAATCCCAGGACCCTGAGATCATGACCTGAGCCAAAGGCAGACACTTAACTGGCTGAGCCAACCAGGCGCCCAGAAATGAGATATTCTATAGTAAAATATGCACAGGATTTCAAAGACTTTGTATAAATAAAAGTAAAATATCTCATTAGTAATTGCTTACATGTATTACATGTTGAAATCCTATTTTTGGACATACTGGGTTAAATAACATATTATTGAAATTAATTGTACTTGTTTCTTTTAACTTTTTAAATATGGCTACTAGAAAAGTTAAAATCATATATATGACTCTCATGTCATATATATGGACAGTTCTGCTCTAGACAAAGCCTCTCTGGAATTCTGAATCTTATTTTTAATTTGCATTACTTAACAGGCTAAGTATCCTGAGTACATTATTTCATGAAATTTTCACAACAACTATATATAAAGTAGATGTTTTCCTTCTTGTATGAATCAGAAAGAGGCTCAGAAAATGTACATAAATTTCTCAAATTCACATAGTTACACTTCATAATAAGTGACAGAGTTGGATCTGAATTCACGCAAGTGTGGTTTACTCCACAGCCCAAATTTTCATTACACTTGTGTTGCCTCTGAAATTCCAGTTATGAAGCTTTGTCTGTATGAAGCTTTGTCTGTCTTGACCCCATTTCTGATGCCTATATCTGAGTCTATCAGGTGCCCACTCAGACAACTAAAATAATAAGAAGAATCTCACATTCTTATAGCTTATAATGTTGAGTACACTCATAATCTCATTTGATCTACGTTCATTTTACATGACAGAGTCAGGACCAGAATCCAAGATTTCTTTCTTTTTCCTTTTATCAAGAGTTAGTGAACGAACACGGTATACGTGAAGGGAGTGGAGGTTGAAAATATCAGGAAGGCCAGATTTAAGGCAGGAGAAGGAAAAGGGAGATTACTAACAGGTGGAAAGATTTTCTTACTGGAGTTTGCAAACCTGGATATAAGGAGCTTAGAGCATCAATCCCACCTCGTTTCTCTCCTGATGCTTCATGGGTGAGTACTGGCAAATGTTTTAAATAGACTTTGTATAAGCTAGTGTTTTTCAACCTGCAGGTCAAGACCCATTAATGGGCAATGAAATCCTATCAGTGGCTCACAATGAGTATTTTTAAGAGTAAAATAGAATACTATAGCAAATACCAGAGTATACTTCATATGTAAGGGTAAAGATTGTTTGATGGCGTTCTCTCTTCAGTGATGTGTGTATAAGGGTGTGTGTTGCAACAGAAATTGTATTTCTTACTCTGAATGATGGTAAAAAAAAAAAAGTTGGAAAACACAGCTGTATGCCGCCATAAGGATCATAGCCATACATTATGTTGTACCAGCCCTGCAGTAGGCTGTGGCTTCCAGTAAACCTTCTGACTATACTGGATCCATCAAGCTTACTGCCTCAGCCAATTTCACAAGGCACAGGAATTGTCTCAATTGGTCCAAGAAGGTGTCAGTCAGGATGATATACAGTCAATTATTTAAGTCCACACCTTGACTTAACATTTCAATATATAACCTCCTCTACTCCCCCAAATTACTTCATCATCATTATTTTTTACCTTCTGAAATGCAAAATATTAAACTCTTGAGGCAACAGCTTTGTGTATTGGCCACAGCAGTGGATGAACAGTGGGAAAGATTTTACAGAGCAAAAGATGTGCATGCATTTATTCATCTGGCACTTACTGAGTACTTTCTCAGTGTGTTATGATATGATAAAGAGCAATCAATGGTGA
This sequence comes from Neomonachus schauinslandi, assembly GCF_002201575.2. Taxonomy (NCBI): domain Eukaryota; kingdom Metazoa; phylum Chordata; class Mammalia; order Carnivora; family Phocidae; genus Neomonachus; species Neomonachus schauinslandi. The sequence goes on along the minus strand of NC_058408.1, from coordinate 7,384,833 downwards.
TAGTGTATGCGGAGTTCTCACACATACACAGAACCAGCTAGTCTGGACATGACATGGTGTCTCTGAGAGAAAAATCTTCAAGCAAAGAGCAGAAGTAAACTTTCCAAGAGCCATGTTAGAAGAGATTAAGGGGAAGAAGCTGGATTGGATTGAGTAAAGAAGTAGCTAAAAAAAAAAAAAAAAAAAAGACACCATGGACACAGTGTAACAGCTCGCTGAAAAGTTTGGTTTAGAAGAGGGGGAAGGAGAATGGACAATAATTGAACAGAGAAGTTTGATCAAAAGAGTTACTGTTTTGTCTTTGTATATTTAGATGGGAAAGATTTGACCATTTTTTAAAGGCTATTGGGAAATTTCTAGGAGAGAGGATATGCCTGGTCATTTCCACTTCTCAAAATCTTATGTATTCTTGGAAGGTCTGTCATCTCCTGTGTAGAATCCACTGGCCCCCTCAGCTCTCCCCAACCCACCCCCTGCCTCAGCTGACAATGGATTCCTTTCAGAGCTCCCAGAACTTTTATCTAGTATTTGGATATGTACCCACTCTGGAAGCAAGGGCTTTCTTCTGCTTTTCCTCAGTTTATTTTCTGTTCCCTTAATCATGTTGTGGGTTTCTTGAGAGGAAGGACTATGTCTTGATCAGCTGTGCTGTTCCCCATTAGATGATTGGAATACGGCAGGCACTCAGTGACTGTGTTCACTGAGCGGGAGAGCTTCTGGAAGCAGAAAACACTGCACTGGAAGCAAAGAAGCAAAAAGGCCCTTATCCACCGCGCTGTCTCTTTCACATTCAGAACCATTATCATCCCCTTTCCTTTAAGGACCTTTGTGATTAAAATCAGCAACAAACCCAGAAGCTGTCAGGTGGCCCAGGGCAATACGAGTTCCTCAAAATTATTCCATTTGGCCTGCATCATGGTTTTTAATCTTGTGAATAAGTTATCAACATTTAAATATAGAGGATTTCCCATTAGATTTAGGTATCTTGCTTCTTTCAAAGAATCAAAACAATTGCCAGTACCTGCACCAAATTCCTACCTGGCAAAAGCATGGTTAAGCTGAAGACGTGCTGCTCATTTCAGGCAGGACTTGAAATCTTTATTGGCGCAGCATCCCCATCCCCAGCTCGTACCAGTTACGCCTGGCTTACACACAAAGTAAATATAAATAAGGTCATTTGGCTTGATTTGGCTTGGTTGCTAGTAATGCTGGATTTGAACTTGCCAGGATAACTGCTTTACAGAATGGTCACTTTAGGAATCATGATATCGTCCTCCTCAAAGCTGTCATTGTTTCCAATATTTTGTAACTTGCTTCGGAGTATTGCAAAAAATAAATAAGAGAAGAAAAGGTTTTGTGTTATAAACAGGCCATTTTGCTGCTTTTTAAAACCTCATTGTGAAACAGAGAAATATTACTCAATCTTAACAGACTTCTTATTCAGCTCCCTCAGTATGTAAAGAATTTTGACTATTTGCAAAAATTAAATACACTCCTCAACAGACTGACCACTCAGACTGCTCCAAACAATGTGCTCCAAATGTCCTCTGGTCAATTCCCTCCAAAAAGGTCTCAATACATTTTTGAGCATGGGTAGTATCTGAACAAGGGTGGTTGGTACAGACTCTGCTATCAGAGGGAGAACCTAATGTATATAGCTGTTGCATGTTTCTTAAAAACAAAACACATCAATTTACAACCAAACCCATATATTTCTGTAGTAGCAATGGGAACATTTGTTTTTCTTCAATACTTAAAAGGGGAGGGAAACAGAAGAAGCTACTTGCCTTCTCATATCACTTCCTCATTCTGTCATGAAGCTAAAGATAAAATCTCTCCCTCATTCCCCAGCCTCCACTCATGCAAGAAAAAAGAAATGGGTCAATATATTACTTAAACAATCCTGCTGTAATTATAGACAGTCTAGGTGTGAATTACTTGGGGCACAGACAGTCTGGGGTGACTCTCACTGCCTGTATCACAGTTTTGTTTGTGTGGTTTTAAAAAAATGTTGATCCCCAAACGGTACCGAGCCCTAATAACTCTCGACGTTCCATCACTGATAAACTTGGTAATGGAGTTCTTCTCGCTCTCAGCGTATCACAGGTGTGGCCCAGGCTGCCAATGAAAGCAAAATGTGTTCTGTGTTTTTCTCTCTCTCTCTCTCTTTTTTTACCTTGTTCCTTTTTAAGTTATAGTCACTGGAGAGGCTTGGTAAGTTTCTCTCTTATCTCACTAAGACATCTGAGACTGATCCATAGTAACTGAATAATCAATTAATTCTCCTGCAGAGTTCCATTTACATAATGAAAATGCAACATGCTGATATTTTATACAAGTCGTTTTTGGTCGTCTAGACTGATAATATATTGTGTATTGATTGAGGGGGAAAGCCTAATGGATCTTCTGTTGTTGAACTTGCAAAATTACAATTAAAGTAAAATGACAGAAGCAAGCATCTATTGGATTCATATCTATATATCTCTCTTTAATATAGGATTCTAAATGTCTGGGCCTGATTAAGACTTTGCTCTCTCTTGAGCAAAAAGGGCACACAATGTGTAGCTGCTCGTGTTCTCATTGCTAGGCCCCAAATCAATAGACTACTGTTTGCAAAGTTACCAGCAGGCAAGGCTGAATCCTGTGTCCTCTGCATGACCAAGGCACCTGGACTAAAAGCACACCTCACTGTTGAGGCAGCCGTCTCTTAACCTGGGGAAGGGAAGGAATTTGAGTAGAGCTTAGACTGAAGAAATGAGAATCGGGATGCCTGGGTGGCTCAGTTGGTTAAGCCTCAGACTCTTGATTTCAGCTCAGGTGGTGATCTCAGGGTGGTGCGATGGAGCCCTGAGTGGAGTCCAGGCTCCAAGCTCAGCAGGGAGTCTGCTGGAGAGTCTCCCTCTTCCTCTGCCCCTCCCCCCACTCTCTCTTTCAAATAAATAAATCTTAAAAAAGAAAAAAGAAATGAGAATGAAGACTCTTGTGGTCTGCAGAGTCCTGTAGGGAAAAGAAAACTTGGTTCATAGTCCCAGTTTTCCTGCCTCCATGTATTTATAGAATCAGATTATCATAGAGGATTTTCACTGCGTCCCTAAAAGAGAAGGCAGTAAAATGTGATGGTCAGGCTCATGGGCTCTGAAGGTCATGGATTCACAATCCTACCTCCATCACTGAATACCTGGGAGATGTGGAGTAAGTTACTTGGCTTCTTTGACCCCTGTTTTCTCATCTACAAATAGACATGATATTAATGCTCACCCCACGGTGGTGATGTCAGAATTAAATGAGCTCATAGTTGTTAGGTCCCCAGAATAGGGTCTGTCATATAGCAAGTACACAGTCAAGTCAGCAATGATTACTAAAAGACTACAGAGAAGAACATCGTGGTCCCAGTCCTCCAAGTCAGAGGTTTTTCACTGAACTGGGGAGAACTAATGCACACCTAAATAGGTAATTCTAAAGAATAAATTTGGAACACAAGGAATTGGTAGCTATTTTTTCAAACATGTGTGGTAGGATTATATTTACTATTCTTTCTAAAAATTTTCTCTCTATTTTCTAATATTTTCACAATGGCCATAAACTCCTTTTGTTATCTTTAAAAAATGAAATTATTTCCATTTTGAAGGAGAGAAGGAAATGGATCATTCCCTGTGGTTCTGTGTTTTGTTCTCACCACGTTGTATAGTATTTCTTCTTCTTGATACATGTTAATCATGTCTGCTCTCTGACCTTTCTGAATAGCAACTTCTACCAGATTTTGGGATGCCTTCAAAGCGGGACCCTTTAGAAAAATAAGGGGTAAGTCCTGCTATTACACCTTTATTTATATTCCTATATTTTCTATTTGCCCATGGTCCTTTTCACCCTTCATCGCAAACAAAACCTTCCAGGCAAAAACCAAGTGACACTTGGGTTAATTTACTTCTTTTGTGGAAAAGCCCCAGAGCAATAGCTGAAGTGTGTGTGTGGGGGGGTGCTCTGCAGCCCTACGGTGCTAATAAAGATGCTGGAGAATTAATCAGTCCCTCTTTGTTCTGTCATGGGACAAGGCATCTTTGGAGCTTGTTCAGCTCTGGAGGCAGGGAATCCCTTTGAAGAGTCGATATGGAATAGCCCTGACTAGGATGTGAAAACTGAGTCAGTACACAAACCCAGGAAGTTCAACACAGCATCCCACAGGAAAGATAAAAACGTCCACCTCCTAGGAACTCCTTTTAGCCTGCGTGTGTACACAGCTCTGGACCCTGCCATTAAGAAAAATGGGTTGGTGTGTGACAAAAGAAGAGGAAGCTATGCAACCTTTGTTTCTTGATGGTTCATTAATTACCCTTTCTGACAATGGAGCACGAACTCACGTTATTCAGAAAGTTGAGTTAAAATTAGCATTGGTGGTGGGCATAACTGTATTCTCATCCCAAGGAAAGGAACACTGCATGAGGACTGAACACAGCCTACGCTAGGCAATGCACCTCTGCAACTCAGGAAAAATGTATGCAGATTCTTAAAATACCCAAGGTAAAAATAAATTGGAGTCTATTATTTGACACTTAGTATTTATTACTGGCTTTGTGCCCTAGTTAATCACCGCTAATAACACTTTGTATGCATAACTGGTCTTCTTTTTTTATATGGTCTTAATTCTTTAATGTTGCAAATATCACAAAACATATAGTCTTAGTATTAATATCATAGTGTGAGGAAACAAAAAAATTAACTAATATCATCACTTGATCTTGTGTCTAACAATGAATCCCAATGAAATCCCTTCTGAAGAAAGGACATGATGGTATATAATGAGAAACTGAGGTACAGAGAAAGCCAGTGGTAGATTTAGGGTTCTGTACCAATTGGGTAACCTTTAGAGGTCAGGGTCTGACTCAGAGGCCATGAGGATAAAGGGACCAAGCCAGAGGGTCCAGGCTATCTAAAGCACACCTTGCATCTGCCCCAGAGTGAAGCCCCAGGGAGACGGTCCCAAAAGTGGCAGTGATGTTTTAATGGATTTAGTTACAGTCCTTCCCAGAACTCAAGGAAGACCCGTGTTTTGTTTTGTTTTGTTTTTCCCTCAGAGAACTTAAAAAAAAAAAATTCTGAGCATGTGGAAGTTAAATGTAAAACAATATTAAGTGAGATACTTCCTTTGGTCTGGAATTAGGGAATAGGCTTCAAACTAGGGGGCAAAGAGATGATAAATAATCAATATTCTAAACAAATCTGCCAGTAAGTGCTATAAACACTACTCACAGGGCTTCTTAAGAGTCAACAATCAGGGGCACCTGGGTGACTCAGTCAGTTAAGGGGCCGACTTTGGCTCAGGTCATGGTTTTGGGGTCCTGGGATCCAGCGTTGCGTTGGGCTTCCCACTCAGCCGGGAGTCTGCTTGTCCCTCTCCCTCTACCCCTCCCCCCCCAATTGTGTGCTTACACAATCTTGCTCTCTCTCAAATAAATAAATAACTTTTTTTCAAAAAAAGAGTCAACAATTAATTCTATTAAAATTTGTCAGTCTGGCTTTTTTGTGCCCTTTCCTTGAAGAGGGGTAGGAAGGGGTATTTTTGCCTCCCAAAAGCCAAGTGAAGCAAACTCCAAATATAGCCATGTCTACAAGAAAGAGGATCAGATATATCAATGTCTGGATGGATGGCTGCGCAGGCATTGGATTTGTGATGTGTGACCTGTACCTTCTTGAACAGAGGGACAAGGACTTGAGGGGAGAAGGCATGAGGGAGCAGCCATTTTTAGCTTTCCCCTGACCAAATGGACCCCACAGAAAGCACCTGCTTGATTTCCCTTGCCAACAACACCCTACTGGCCACCAGTGGAGGGCAGCCCAGAGCTATGAAGTGTATCTCTGTGCAACAGAGCTGAGGGTTTGGAAGAAGTCAGACCAAGGACTCATCTCATCTCAGGATACTCCATGGGGTGGGGGTGGGGGTGCTCTCCCCTGTGGGTCCCACCCACAAGCTCCCACAGGGGCTAGTACTCCAGCGTTTGGATACCAGCTACACAGAGACTCCACATTTGCCAGTCCATCATCCAGGGGAATGGTGACAACCAATTAAGAGGTTTAAAAGGAATACATTTGACCTTCCCACACTATTCCTCCTCTGGGTCCCCACACCATAGAAGGGAAGCCATACAGAGACAAACAAGGAGGGTCCCAGAACCAGATCACGCCCCAAAGGGAAGGAAGAGGTGAAGCCCTGACAAAGCAGACTGTATTCCCTGCTTCCTCAGGCCCTGCAAGTCCAAACCTGGCTGGTTCCAGGGGCCCAGGGAGGGAAGGAGATGGGATTTAATTTACTGTGAATAAGAAGTTTTTAAATTGACTCTGTAGAACTTAAAAAAACAAAAAAATCTTGAAAGAGATAAAAAACCAGTAGGATCCCCTTGAGATGACAATGGCATAACACTATAAAAACGATAAAAAGAGTTTGATGTTTCTACCAGCCATGGGTCAAAACACCTCAGTCAGTTGGTTACATAGATGATTTGTACATAAAGCCTGATACTGGAACTGGGACTTCAACACAGACCATTGACTTTAAACCTTGAGTTTGTTCTACTCTATTGAACTGCTTCCTCTCCCCAATACCAAATAATTCACCCTGTCTTCTATAAGGAAGGAAATGACAAGAGCAGAAAAATATATTAGTTAAATTTACAATGCTTTTATTTTCAGAACTTCTTTAAAATCACCACCTCCTCCAACTTCTTTAATCAGAGTTTAAGCCATGTACTTGGAATGACTAGATAAGATTCAAAACAGATAGAGTTGGGGTAGAGACACTGTCCCATTGTGCTGATCAACTTAATAAATGCAGTTATCCTCATCAGCCAGGTCCAGAGGCCAGCAAGTCTCTGCAGTTTGCTGAGTCAGACCCAGCACATCTAATAAAAGGGATTGAAAAATAGTGCTTGATGCTGCTCTAGTCCACATGAGTAAATTGTGAGGACATTCCATATATTAGTGGAACCATCCATTTCCATAATAGGATAAGAGCATCTCCACTGATCCCCCCTGCTCTGAGGATAGAAACTTGCTTTGAGTCCTCAGGAAAGGCTTATCAGGGACTCAGAGGAGTTGACAACAGGCAATACACTAAACCCTCTTAGCCTAACCCTGACAAGATTTTCTTCTAAGTTATCTCTCTGACTTTTCTTGTTTCCTTATTGACATCTGTTGCATCAGTAGAGAATGCCAAGGTCCACTCTCTTTTGTGAAGTATATACTTAGACTTCCATTATAGTTTCCATTTCTAAACTTTCCCATAATTTGTCGATCTTCAGTAGTGAGCTCATGCTTGCTAGTGAGGCCTAGACCCACCCTCACCTAACAGTCTCATTTGTACAATCAAGTGAATTGAAAATGTGTTACTTTTTGCAACACCCCTCAACGTCATTGCCATTCTCCCAAGCATATCTTCAGTCACTCAGACAGGAACCTAGAGTCTGTCACCTGATCCTATATTATTGCATATGTTACTTCTTTCCTGCCTCATAGACACTGAGCTATTTCATATTTTACACTTCAGTTTCTCTGATCTAGACTATTGCTCCTAAGTCATTCTACTTTCATGTAACAACATTCAAGAAATTTATTCATTGAACATGAAAAGCTCTGGAGACATGGTGTGAATGTGACACAGCCCCTGCCCCCAGGTAACTTACAGTCTAATAGAATAGAGCCAACGTGGAAAGATCCATAAAGGGTCAATCCAAATGAGGAAGTCATCAAGTGGACCCCGTAGTAATTCTGGAAAGAAAAATCAGGCTGGTCGTCAAGAGCAGCTAAGATCCTTGGTATACGGGGCATGTGGGTGGCTCTGTCTGTTGAGTGTCTGGCTCTTGGTTTTGGCCCAGGTCATGATCTCATGATCTCATGATCTCATGGGTTGTGGGACCGAGCCCCGAGTCAGGCTCCATGCTTAGTGGGGAGTCTACTTGAAGATTCTCTCCCTCTGCTCGTCCCCCGACTCTCTCTCTCTCTCAAATAAATAAATAAATGTTTTTAAAAACAGAAGATTCTCATCACATAAAGAAAATAGCATCTATCAAAGTCAAAGAATGAGGCAAGAACAGAACTGAAAGAAAGCAGCGCGTGGAATTGGCAGCTCCCAGGGTTAAGAGCAGAACTGGTGAAGTGTTCAGATCAGGTGGGACTGATTCTGTGAGCAGCAGGGATTTTCAACAAGACCATGGGATACCTGCCTGGACCAGAAGCAGGAATAGGAATAGTGACTTTAAAAAATATTTTCAGGCTGGCCAGTTTTAACAGGTTATAATCATTATTAACTTTTGTGGGGACCAAAATTTCATAAAGCTTTAAAATTATTAGTAGCCAGCATTATCTTTAAGTAATAACCATTAGAAGGGAATGTTAAATAAGCAAAACAGCTTCCTTTTAATTAAGATATCACTTTACCAGAGGTTCGGTTATAGTTGGTAAATTAAGCATAGAATAATATAATTTAAATAAGGCAATTTTCTTCATGTTAAGTAAAAAGCCTATCACATAGGTATTCTGGTTGTTCTCCCAGCATATGTCCTGTTATAAAATCTGGTTGGGAAAAGTGGGTTTACATGACTCCCTACCTCAAATGTTTAGTGGGTATGTGATACCATGGCATCGAAACATTACTTAACAATCTATAAAAACTGGAGCTCTCAGGAGTCTCGCAGATAGTTAGAGCCTCCACATACAGTGCAATATCTCAGGAAGAACAGTTCACATAGCAGAAATCCCAGGTCTGCATATTTATTGTGGCAGTTCCTGGTTCCATGACAGGGGAAGGTGTGTCTGTTTCTAACGCACTTAAAGGCCATGTGGACTACCTGGTCCTGCCCATAGGTCACCCAGAATCACAGTAAAACCAAGGTCCCTGGGGCCTTCCAGATGAGAACAATGGAAGTTAACTCTGTTTTGCCTGTGACAGTTCATAGTTCTTGATGCTCTTGTGGGCGGTGGTGTTTGTTGTTGGTAATGACAAGATGTACTTTGTCCATGAGAAAACTCATCAGCCACACTTAATGGGTAGCATCTAAGTTATAACTTAATAATAATAGTTATGCATTTATTAAACACTTTATGTGTGCCAGACATCATTCAAAACACCTTACAATTATGATCTTATAACTCCATGAGGTTAAGTCACATTATTGTCCTCATTTTATAAATGAGGAAATTGGAACTTGATTGAAAAACTTGTCAAAGGTCAATTAAAACTAGCAAGTGGTCTGCCAGTGGGTGACTGGTTTGAGAACCTATGCAAATGCCTTATGGATTAGAATCACCAAGCAAGTCAACTGGACTGCCACATGGTTGACTCGATCTCCAGCGTAGTAAGCTTTGAACTGGTAGATGTTAACAGTGACCAGGATTATCATATAATAAAATTAGTGATGGGAGGTATGAGTTTTGGAATCTGACTGCCCAGGGTTTGAATCCTGATCGTGCTGTGCACTCTCATTATCAGAACCATAATAATGAATCTGGCCCATCTTTTAATCACTTGATTAGTTTCTTTGTATTGCAAATAATAATAACTGTCATAAAAACAGTAAGCAGTGATAAAAACAATGACTCTGAATATCTGAATACAACTAATAATAATGTTTTGAGAACATCTTTGAATTTATTTTTATTCTGTAACATTGTTTCCTCTGGTGAGAAAGATTGGCAGCAGTATAAAATAGTCCCAGTTTAAAAACACATCTTGTAACTTTTATAACTATAATCCTATGAAACAGTGTAGCATGGTAAAAAAAAAATTGTAAACAACAGTTAGAATGTAGAGCTTTTATAGAAAAACAAGGTCAGACTAACACTCAAAATCTCTGGGTCTTAGTATGTCAGTGGTTTGCCCTGTTAATGGACTCTACCATAATCCTGGGTCTCACAGTTTCTTGACTCCTGTAGAAGTTTATTGATTTTATTTTTGTAAAGATTTTATTTATCTATTTGTGAGAGAGAGTGTGTGTGCGAAGAGAAAAGAGAGAGAAAGAGACAGAGCAGGGGGAGGGACAGAAGAAGGAGCAGACTCCCCTTTGAGCAGGGAGCTCCAAGTGGGACTCGATCCCAGGACACTGAGATCAAGACCTGAGCGGAAGGCAGACGCTTAACCGACTGAGCCACCCAGACACCTCCTGAATCCTGTAGAAGTTTAGATGACAAACAGAATAAAGTCTATTGTCCCAGTTTTAAACCAATACATAGAAATACATGCAAAATGTATACAAATTCATTTTATTCTTTCTTCAAGTGTACTTTTTGAAATACTATTTATGGGCTATTTTTTCTATCTCTAGATTCATTTGCTTCCTACCGTCTACAAGGGTCTATCTACTGTGTGGGGGGCACTGGTGACTAGAAGATGAGTAAGACATGGTGCTTGCCCGTAAGACTTTAATCCAGGTGATGATTCAGAGCGTTACTACATCATCGAAAACCACTGATCCGTAGCTCTGGGGGGAACAACGTTCTGATCTGTGCTCCGTCACTCGCTTCTTATTTGACCAGAGGTACATCACCTCACCGGTATTTCCCAGACTCCTAGATTTCTTACTTACAAAATGAAGGGCTTGAGCAAAATCGGTTTTGCTTTTATTTTTCACAATGTGTCTTGGGGAGGAAAAAAAAAATCAAATAATAATGAAGGAAATAAAATTTACCTGAAATCCCACCACTGTTAATAATTTTGGTGACTGGGGGGGCGGAGCAAGGTGGCAGAGGAGTAGGAGACCTGGATTTCGTCTGGTCCCAGGAATTCAGCTGGATAGGGATCAAACCATTCTGAACACCTACAAACCCAACAGGAGATCGAAGAAAAGAAGAGCAACAACTCTCTCATCAGAAAAGCGACCACTTTCTGGAAGGTAGGACATGCGGAGAAGTGAATCCGAGGCGATATTTGGGAGGATAGACCGCGGGGGAGGGGCCTCCGTCGGCCGCTTCTGGCAAGTGATAGAGCCGCGGAGCACAAAATCGGGACTTTTAAAAGTCTGCTCTGCCGAGGGACGTCACTCTGGGGGCTAACTGGGGGGTGGAACCCTCCGGGACAGTGTGGTCTCAGGACCCTCGGGGTCACAGAAAGACGGGGGGTGCCTGAGTGCGGCAGAGCTCCCGGGTAACTGAGCAGGGAAGCCGGCTGCAGAGGCGGAGCCCAGGCGCGGGCTGTCAGCTCGGGGTTGCCATAAACCGTGATCCGCGGCACAGTCGGGCCCCTGCTCCTCCAGCGGGGACCCAACAAGCGGCAGATCCGGGGAGACTCACCTTCCTCCCCCGGGAGGAGCCGCGCGGGAGGGCACACAGGGATCTGCTTCGTTTGGAGACTCCACCCGGGGTCGGGTGCCAGAGATAGAAACGCGCGGTCACAGGCCGGGTGAGCACGGAGTGCGGCTGGAGACCGGGGAGACGGGAGTGACTGACGGCTTTTCTCTGGGGGCTCACTGAGAAGCGGGGCCCCGAGTTCTCGGCTCCTCCGCGGTGGAGATTGGGAGGCCGCCATTTTCACTCTCCGCCTCCAAAGCTGTACGGAAAGCTCACAGGGAACAAAAGCCCCGGAGAGCAAACCTGAGCAGATTACTTAGCTGGGAGGGGGCAAGGGCGGGGCAATTCTGCCTCCGGCAAAGACATTTGGAAACCACGGCAACAGGCCCCTCCCCAGAAGATCAGCAAGAACAGCCAGCCAAGGCCAAGTTTACCGATCAATGAGAACGGCAGAACTCCAGCGCTAGGGGACTACTGCACATAGAATCCATGGCTTTTTTACCATGATTCTTTAGTCTTTCAAAGTTAATTTTTTTTTAACTGTCTTTTTTTCTTTTTTTTCTTTTTGAATTTTTCTTTTTCCCTTTTTCAACCAACATCTTATCAATCCCTTTTTAAAAAAAAAAAATTTTTTTTATTTTTCATTTTTAGAGTCATATTCTATCCCTTCATAGTAGTTACCCGTATTTTTGGCTTATATATATAAGTTTTTCTCTCTTTAAAATTTTGAGATAGTTTCTTCTAACAGATCAAAATATACCCTAAATCTCTAGTATATGGTGTTTTCTATTCCCCTGCCTGATCACATCCTCTCCCTTTTTTTTTCTTTTTTTAAATCCTCTTCTTTCTTTTTTCAAACAATTTCTTATCAATTCCTTTTATAAAATTTTTTATAATTTCCATCTTTACAGTCATATTCCATCCCTTCATTATATCAACCCTTATTTTTGTACATATATAAGTTTTTCTTTCTTTAAAATTTTGGGAGACACTTTCTTCTAAAAGACCAAAATACACCCCAAATCTAGTGTGTGGCACTGATCTATATACCAGCCTGATCATATTTGATCACATTCTGGTTTTTTTGTTGTTGTTGTTTTGTTTTGTTTGTTTTTGTTTTTATCTTTATCTTTTTCTTTTTTTTCTTTTTCTTTTTTCTCTCTTTCCCTTTCTTTTCCCACTGCTTCAGGTTTTTTCTGATTTGTTTAGAGTATATTTTCTGGGGACGTTGTTACTCTGCTAGCATTTTGTTCTCTCATTAATCTATTCTCCTCTGCACAAAATGACAAGACGGAAAAAATCACCTCAACAAAAAGAACAAGAGGTAGTACCGACTGCCAGGGACCTACTCAATATGGACATTAGTACGATGTCAGATCTAGAGTTCAGAATCATCACTTTAAAGATACTAGCTGGGCTTGAAAAAAATATGGAAGTTATTAGAGAAACCCTTTCTGGAGAAGGAAAAGAACTAAAATCCAACCAAGTCAAAATAAAAAAGGCTATTAATGAGGTGCAATCAAAAATGGGGGTGCTAACTGCTAGAATAAATGAGGCAGAAGAGAGAATCAGTAATATAGAAGATGAAATGATGGAAAATAAAGAAGCTGAGAAAAAGAGAGATAAACAACTACTGGATCACGAGGGCAGAATTCGAGAGATAAGCGATACCATAAGACGAAACAACATTAGAATAATTGGGACCCAGAAGAAGAAGAAAGAGAGAGAGGGGCAGAAGGTATAATGGAGCAAATTATAGCAGAGAACTTCCCTAATTTGGGGAAGGAAACAGGCATGAAAATCCAGGAAGCACAGAGAACCCCTCTCAAAATCAATAAAAATAGGTCAACACCCCGACATCTAATAGTAAAACTTACGAGTCTCATAGACAAAGAGAAAATCCTGAAAGCAGCTCGGGAGAAGAGATATGTAACCTACAAGGGTAGAAACATTAGATTGGCAACAGACCTATCCACAGAGACCTGGCAGGCTAGAAAGGACTGGCAGGATATATTCAGAGCACTAAATGAGAAAAATATGCAGCCAAGAATACTCTATCCAGCTAGGCTGTCACTGAAAATTGAAGGAGAGATAAAAAGCTTCCAGGACAAACAAAAACTAAAGGAATTTGCAAACACAAAACCAGCCCTACAGGAAATCTTGAAAGGGGTCCTCTAAGCAAAGAGAGAGCCTAAAAGCAACATAGACCAGAAAGGAACACAGACAATATACGGTAACAGTCACCTTACAGGCAATACAATGGCACTAAATTCCTATCTTTCAATAGTTACCCTGAATGTAAATGGGCTCAATGCCCCAATCAAAAGACACAGGCTATCAGACTGGATTAAAAAACAAGACCCATCGATATGCTGTCTGCAAGAGACTCATTTTAGACCCAAAGACAGCCCCAGATTGAAAGTGAGGGGGTGGGAAACCATTTACCATGCTAATGGACACCAAAAGAAAGCTGGGGTGGCAATCCTTATATCAGACAAATTAGATTTTAAACCAAAGACTGTAATAAGAGATGAGGAAGGACACTATATCCTACTTAAAGGATCTATCCAACAAGAAGATCTAACAATTGTAAATATCTATGCCCCTAACATGGGAGCAGCCAATTATATAAGGCAATTAATAACAAAAGCAAAGAAACACATCGACAACAATACAATAATAGTGGGGGACTTTAACACCCCCCTCACTGAAATGGACAGATCATCTAAGCAAAAGATCAACAAGGAAATAAAGACTTTAAATGACACACTGGACCAAATGGACTTTACAGACATATTCAGAACATTCCACCCCAAAGCAACGGAATACACATTCTTCTCTAGTGCCCATGGAACATTCTCCAGAATAGATCACATCCTAGGTCATAAATCAGGTCTCAACCGGTACCAAAAGATTGGAATCATTCCCTGCCTATTTTCAGACCACAATGCTTTGAAACTAGAGCTCAATCACAAGACAAAAGTCAGAAAGAACTCAAATACATGGAGGCTAAAGAGCATCCTACTGAAGAACGAATGGGTCAACCAGGAAATTAAAGAAGAATTAAAAAAATACATGGAAACCAATGAAAATGAAAACACAACTATTCAAAATCTTTGGGATGCAGCAAAGGCAGTCCTAAGAGGAAAGTATATAGCAATACAAGCCTTTCTCAAGAAGCAAGAAAGGTCTCAAGTACACAACCTAACCCTACACCTAAAGGAGCTGGAGAAAGAACAGCAAATAAAGCCTAAACCCAGCAGGAGAAGAGAAATAATAAAGATCAGAGCAGAAATCAATGAAATAGAAACTAAAAGAACAGTAGAACAGATCAACGAAACTAGGAGCTGGTTCTTTGAAAGAATTAACAAGATTGATAAACCCCTGGCCAGACTTATCAAAAAGAGAAGAGAAATGACCCAAATCAACAAAATCATGAATGAAAGAGGAGAGATCACAACCAACACCAAAAAAATACAAACAATTATAAGAACATATTATGAGCAACTCTATGCCAGCAAATTAAATAACCTGGAAGAAATGGATGCATTCCTAGAGATGTACCAACTACCAAAACTGAACCAGAATGAAATAGAAAACCTGAACAGACCTATAACCACTAAGGAAATTGAAGCAGTCATCAACAATCTCCCAAAAAACAAAAGCCCAGGGCCAGATGGCTTCCCAGGGGAATTCTACCAAACATTTCAAGAAGAATTAATACCTATTCTTCTGAAACTGTTCCAAAAAATAGAAATGGAAGGGAAACTTCCAAACTCATTTTATGAGGCCAGCATTACCTTGATCCCAAAACCAGACAAAGACCCCATCAAAAAGGAGAATTACAGACCAATATCCCTGATGAACATGGATGCAAAAATTCTCACCAAAATACTAGCCAATAGGATCCAACAGTACATTAAAAGGATTATTCACCATGACCAAGTGGGATTTATCCCTGGGCTGCAAGGTTGGTTCAACATCCGCAAATCAATCAATGTGATACAATACATTAACAAAAGAAAGAACAAGAATCATATGATCCTCTCAATAGATGCAGAAAAAGCATTTGACAAAGTACAGCATCCTTTCTTGATCAAAACTCTTCAGAGTATAGGGATAGAGGGTACATACCTCAATATCATAAAAGCCATCTATGAAAAACCTACAGCGAATATCATTCTCAATGGGGAAAAACTGAGAGCTTTCCCCCTAAGGTCAGGAACGCGGCAGGGATGTCCACTATCACCACTGCTACTCAACATAGTATTGGAAGTCCTAGCCACAGCAATCAGAAACAAAAAGAAATCAAAGGCATCCAAATTGGCAAGGAAGAAGTCAAACTCTCACTCTTTGCAGATGATATGATACTTTATGTGGAAAACCCAAAAGACTCCACCCCAAAACTGCTAGAACTCATACAGGAATTCAGTAAAGTGGCAGGATATAAAATCAATGCACAGAAGTCAGTGGCATTCCTATACACCAACAACAAGACAGAAGAAAGAGAAATTCAGGAGTCGAGCCCATTTACAATTGCACCCAAAACCATAAGATACCTAGGAATAAATCTAACCAAAGAGACAAAGGATCTGTACTCAGAAAACTATAAAATACTCATGAAAGAAATTGAGGAAGACACAAAGAAATGGAAAAACGTTCCATGCTCATGGATTGGAAGAACAAATATTGTGAAGATGTCAATGCGACCTAGAGCAATCTACACATTCAATGCAATCCCCATCAAAATACCATCCACTTTTTTCAAAGAAATGGAACAAATAATCCTAAAATTTGTATGGAACCAGAAAAGACCCCGCATAGCCAGAGGAATGTTGAAAAAGAAAAGCAAAGCCGGCGGCATCACAATTCCGGACTTCCAGCTCTATTACAAAGCTGTCATCATCAAGACAGCATGGTACTGGCACAAAAACAGACACATAGATCAATGGAACAGAATAGAGAGCCCAGAAATGGACCCTCAACTCTATGGTCAACTCATCTTTGACAAAGCAGGAAAGAATGTCCAATGGAACAAAGACAGTCTCTTCAACAAATGGTGTTGGGAAAATTGGATAGCCACATGCAGAAGAATGAAACTGGACCATTTCCTTACACCACACACAAAAATAGACTCCAAATGGTTGAAAGACCTCAATGTGAGACAGGAGTCCATCAAAATCCTAAAGGAGAACACAGGCAGCAACCTCTTTGACCTCAGCCAAAGCAACTTCTTCCTAGAAACATCGCCAAAGGCAAGGGAAGCAAGGGCAAAAATGAACTATTGGGACTTCATCAAGATAAAAAGCTTTTGCACAGCAAAGGAAACACTCAACAAAACCAAAAGACAACCGACAGAATGGGAGAAGATATTTGCAAATGACATATCAGATAAAGGGCTAGTATCCAAAATCTATAAAGAACTCATCAAACTCAACACCCAAAGAACAAAGAATCCAATCAAGAAATGGGCAGAAGACATGAACAGACATTTTTCCAAAGAAGACATCCAAATGGCCAACAGACACATGAAAAAGTGCTCAATATCGCTCGGCATCAGGGAAATCCAAATCAAAACCTCAATGAGATACCACCTCACACCAGTCAGAATGGCTAAAATTAACAAGTCAGGAAACGACAGATGTTGGCGGGGATGCGGAGAAAGGGGAACCCTCCTACACTGTTGGTGGGAATGCAAGCTGGTGCAGCCACTCTGGAAAACTGTATGGAGATTCCTCAAAAAGTTGAAAATAGAGCTACCCTATGATCCAGCAATTGCACTACTGGGTATTTACCCCAAAGATACAAAAGTAGGGATCCGAAGGGGTACGTGCACCCCGATGTTTATAGCAGCAATGTCCACAATAGCCAAACTGTGGAAAGAGCCAAGATGTCCATCAACAGATGAATGGATAAAGATGTGGTATATATATACAATGGAATATTATGCAGCCATCAAAAGGAATGAGATCTTGCCATTTGCAACGACGTGGATGGAACTGGTGGGTATTATGTTGAGTGAAATAAGTCAAACAGAGAAAGACATGTATCATATGATCTCACTGATATGAGGAATTCTTAATCTCAGGAAACAAACTGAGGGTTGCTGGAGTGGGGGGTGGGGTGGGAAGGATGGGGTGACTGGGTGATAGACACTGGGGAGGGTATGTGCTCTGGTAAGCGCTGTGAATTGTGCAAGACTGTTGAATCTCAGATCTGGACCTCTGAAACAAATAATGCAATATATGTTAAGAAAAAAGAAGAAGAAGAAGAAGAAGGTAGCGGGAGGGGAAGAATGAAGCGGGGGAAATCGGAGGGGTAGACGAACCATGAGAGACGATGGACTCTGAAAAACAAACAGGGTTCTAGAGGGGAGGGGGGTGGGAGGATGGGTTAGCCTGGTGGTGGGTATTGAGGAGGGCACATTCTGCATGGAGCACTGGGTGTTATGCACAAACAATGAATCATGGAACACTTCATCTAAAACTAATGATGTAATGTATGGGGATTAACATAAGAATAAAAAATAATAATAATAATAATTTTGGTGACTATCTTTCTATATAACTTCTTGCATGTACACATGGCAGACACACAATTTTACATAAATGTGATCGTAGCTGGTGTTTATATCACAGACCCGATCTTTTAAATAGTGTTTCCCCCTTTATCTTCCTTTCTTCCCTTATTTTGCCTTTCTTCCACAGTGCACAATAATCAACATTAACAACAGGAAAAACCCTCCGGCTTTCATGACGCTCATATAACAACATACATCTGTGATAAAATATATCTATATGGAGGACTTGTATGACATTATGAAATTTGGTGTTATTAAAATATACTTGTTCTCAAGTAAAAATACGTGCTGGTAATTTCTGTAAGCTTACTGGCATAAGACTACCTTAATCATTTTAATGACTACATAACCTGTCACCATATGGGTAGGCTACAATTCCATTTCCCTATTGATGAGCATTTATTTGTCTTCAGGTTTTAGCAACAGAAAACACTGCAATAAACATCCTTGAGTGTTCTTGTGCTTTTATTCTTGTGGGATAAATCCCCAGGAACAAGACTGCTGCATCAAAGAATAAGTATATTGTCAGAACTTTCAAAAATACTGTAATAATTTAATTCCACCAGTAACATTGAAGAGTACTCTGTGCCTGGTAGTCTAGCCAACTCATTTACATTTTTGCCAATGTGAAGGGTATAAAGTTGTTTTAATTTGCATTCTTGTGATTGCTAATGAGTTGGAGCATATTTTCTACTATTTGTTGGTTGCTTCAACTTGTTCTTCATAATTATTATTTTTCCAAGGGAAACACAAAGTCCCTCATGTTCCTAGAGACAACCACGAGAAAAGAAAGGTGGCCAAGATGACAGGGTTTCAGGTTCCCCTGCCTTTTCAACAATGACAGTTTATTTATCGGGTTCCTTATGAGACTTGATACATAGAATTCATTTGAGAAGTACTAGACTAGATGCTTTTTAGTGCTCCTTCCCTGAGATTTTAAAATAATCTTGTTTATTAATCTTGTTATTTTATCACCATCATCCCATCTATATGTTAAGCTAGTTACCACCAGAATCTCCTTCTAATACTCTGTGTATCATCAAATCATCAATCATCAAATGAGACCATAGTTTTTACACTTTGATATGAATGAGAATCATCTAGAGAATTTGTTAAAAATGTGGATACTCAGATGCCAATGCTAAAGATTGACTCAGAAATTGCTGGTGTAGGGTTTACAAGTCTCTATGTTCACAAGCACTTGAGATTGTTATACAGATTGCCCGACAACTATACTTTGGCTGGAACTGAGTGTTCACTTTGTGAGTGTTCAACACATGCTTGGTGATTAATAGATTTCCCTAAGCCAGCACTGGATGCTCCCTAGGTCTATGTGCTTTGGTAAAGCTACAAAAGTATCAGCACTAAAAAGTGTATTTAAAAGTTAGACTCCAGTACACTTTGACCTTTGAAGTCCAGCTAACCTCTTCCAAAATGGGAGAAAATCTTCACTTTCTGTGGGTAGGTGGGAGGTCAGAGAGAATAAACTCCAGTTCTCCTGGTCTATTAGGAGTTGACCCAGAGAGCCTGTAATATGGTCCTATTTCTTGCTTAAAGATTTCTCATTCTGAGCCAGGTCCGTACACCATCACTAGCCAGAGGATGGGGTTATACAAAAATGTTCAAGTTCTGGGTCCAGAAAGCTAAAATTAATTTCAATAAAACCATTCCAAAGGAAACACCAAGAAAGGGAGTCCTATAAAGCTTTATCTCTAAAGAGAAGTAGAGTTAAGAATGTAAGATTGAACAGCCCGAATCTGATCAGAGAGGACTTCCTCTGCTTCTAATCCTATCTGCATCCCAATCACCCTGATTTACTCTGTCACTGGGTGATGGTACAAAGGGAAAGATTGCAGATCTAATTAGCATAATATGGATAAGCAAATGAGGCCTAATCAATTATGGTTCACACTTGCTTTCATCACTCGTGCCAACAGTAGGCAAATTCACTGACAGTTCAAATGCGACATTTTTAGAAGCCATCAGTAAATCAATAATAAGTGACAGTAATTTAGATGCACACTTCGTTCTGCCTCCATTTCTGTCCAGGAGATGCAGCCTCACAACCCAGAGACACCTGAGCTCAGCAGTCAAAACCTCTCACCACTCAAATCACACACGTGGGCCAACTCTGCGCACTTGACTCTTGGCAGCACGGCGATCTATGACAACTTGCATGAAGGTTATAGTAGGTGTGGCAACTGGAAGCTTTTCTTCAGTTAGTATTAGATTTATGAAAGAAGCCTGATACATACATTTATGAGAGGCAATATCATCAAGTAGTACATGCCCTGGGGTGGCAGACCTGAATTCTGATCCCAGGTCTACCACTCACTTCTGGTATAACCTTGGGGAAAATAACTTACTCTGTCTGGGTTGCATCTATACCATCTGCTAAATGGGGGCAAAATGTTAATACATACCTTTATTTGCCTCACAAGGCTGGGTTGGGGATGAAATAAGATGTCAAGAGTGAACATGCTTTTCCTAAATATAAGGCTATCATTAGGGCTTTGAGAGAACAGAGCTTTACATTTCAAAGTAAAGAGAAATGGTCTGTTCTCTTGTCTGATATTTATGGTCATTTTATTTTATTCCTATTGTATTCATGTCAAAAATTCCCACCTTAATATGACTCTCATAAAAAGGCAGAACAGGAATCTTAAAGTTCAAATTCAGTGTAGTGAAATAAAATCAGAGAAAGCCAGAGCTGGAAAGGACCTCACTGGTCACCATCTGCACCGTCTTTATCACCAGCATCCCTTATATTTCTGCACGTCCTCACACTTAACGTAGGACCCTCACATACCAGGCTTCTCTCTGGGCTTCAGTCTTCAGGAAGAACACTGAACAGCCACAAATCCATCAGATATGGGTGATGATGGAGACTCTGGCACTCCACTTAAAAAATCTTCTTCCCTATTGGTATTCACCAGCCTACTCCTTTGGGGGCTATGCCCATGTATCAGTTCTAAATCCAATAAGCAAGGGCCATTCCACTTGTATCTCTCCACATTTTCCACAGGTCATCATCTCTGAAATTTACACTTACTAGAACCACAACATCCCTTTAGTTTGTGTGGTTAGTCTCATTATAATGTGTACTTAATGAATCCATATCTCCTATAGATCACTGCTCCCCATTTTAACTGTGTGTAAATTAATCCTTAAATATTTAATTCTAGAATCTAGAAAATCATCTTATTACAATTTCTTTGAAGACATTTATTGAGTACCTTACCATTGGCTGTTGTTACAAAATTGCTGTGTAAGAGGTAACTACAAAACCCAGTGGCCTGGAATAATAAATATGTATTTACTATGTATCTGCCTTTGCTGCTGAGCTGATCTTAACTGAGCTTGCTTATGTCTCTGTGGATGGCTTAGGGCTCAGCAAGGCTTGACTGGAGCACCTCACCTGGAGCAACTCTGCTCTCTATGTCCTGTATTCTCATCCTCATCCTGCAAATGGCCTTCTCATGTAATGTCAGAAGAGCAAGAATATGGAGGCCAGGCACATAAGCACTTTGCAAGTCTCTTCTTCCAAAGCATCTACTAACATGCCATTGGCCACAGCCAGCTGCATGCCCAAGCTAAGGTGTGGGGAATTATGCCCTGCCCGCAGCAGGAAGGCCCTGTCAAGTTACATGCAAAGGTATGGCTATCTGTTGGAAAGAACAGTTGGGGTCATTCATGTGATTGCCTTATATGAGAAAGTCTTGAGTCTCTTTCTGCAAGAAATACAAGTGTCAGGAAAGAGATTTTGCCATGTAGGACCTTAAAAAGTAGTAGTGAACCTGAGAGCATTTTGCATAAGGGAGAAATTATATCTCATTGTAGAATAAGGAAGGGCTAAAAAGGTGTCATTTGAGATGGATTTCAATGAACAAGTAGGATGTGAACAACCAAATAAGAAAATAAGAGAATATTCGAGGTGGTGGAAATCTCCCAAGAGATGGCACACAGAAGGAAAAGCATGGTGATGCCCAGAAAAGCCAACCAAAGTTTCTAGATCAGGGGTGTGGATGGTGGTAAATGACTAATGCAGCCAGAAAAGGTTAAACTCCCGATTCTTGAGGTCTCAACAATGTCAACAGAGATCTCACTTGGGTCGGTACATTGTCAATGACCAAACTGCAACCAAACAATGAAAATGCACACACACACACACACACACGCACTCACGCACACACACACAGAGCCATGGACAAGAGACTGATGGACTGAGCCCCAAGAGGCAAACCTAAGCGACGCTCTCGCTGTGCCATCAGGGGGACCCCTTCCTCTGGTTTTTAAAGAAACTTTTCATCTGAGAACATCTGCATCTGCCTGAGATATATTTTCCCAGTGTAGTACTTGACTTTAAGCTGACTAGAGATATCAAACTTTCTTTCACAGATTCTTTGACATACTTGAACATTATTGAACAAATGTCAGTTATGTCTATCTCTTGAATCGTGTCAATCTGAATTGAAAATGTGCTGAGTTTTTTTAGCATCATCACTCCATGGGTTTCTATGCCAGCAGCACAATTGGACATGACTGGAAATATCGGTCACTTCTCTTCCCTGGGATGTTTAAGTTAGTTCTTGCATCTGCATTTCTAGGACCAGACCTTTCCATCCAGGCAGGATCACACCTGAGAAATAGGGAGATAACTAGAATTCCTTTGTGCATAGGTGCTGGTGATACCACGGTGAATAATGCCATCAATATGATACAGTTGAGTAAGTGAAATAAGAAGTTTATGGATTTAATGACAATGTATCACATTTCTTGCAATAGTATTCAAATTCACAAATTCATTTGGGTTGAGGAAAGAGCCCTCTTGATTCCTAATAACTAGAATTACAAGATGTTCTTGAAACATTCAAGATTTTAATTTTTGAAGTCCTATTGTGATTTCTACGAAGTTAGCAAAATGTTTTAAAGTAGAAGATATGTTCATAAGTGGCCATAATAAATAAGAATAATATATGCCATTTATTAACAGTTTGCTAGCGCTCATGTGCCAGACCAAAGTGTTTGTATCTATTACCCAATTTAGTCCTTATAATTACTTATGGCAGTGGTACTGTTGTCATCCCATTTTACAGATGGGAAGACTGAGGTTAGATAACTAACATGCCCAAGACCGCACAAATGATAAATAGTAAAAGATAAATCTGTATGACTCAAAATCTCATTTAGACGCATTCAATAAAAAATTGAGGGTCTACTATCTGCCAGGTACTATTCTAGACTCTGGGGATCTTGTAAACAAAACAAATAAAAATCCATGACCTCACAGAATTTATTTTCCAGTCAACGTTACACATTTATATAAGTAGGATAAATACTCATTATCTCACAAGTTAGTGGATTGCTTTTCTCTAATATATTAATCGATTAGTTTCATCTCCATAACTAAATTATAAGTTCTTCATAAGCTGGAAGTATATTTTACAGTTCTTTTTAAAATTTCCCTACAGCACATGTGATGATAGATTGTGCCATTCAATATGGACTTTTAAATTGATATATTTTTTGAGTACCACATCATTAACAAACCCTTGAGAAATCACCAGTTCAGGGCTGTTTTATTGTTTGAAGTTGTTGCTAATTCATTGTAGGAACAGCAGGGAAGGTGATTAATCCAGGTTCCCAGGGTGTCTATATAACTTTCATTTCCAGATGTTGTGCTGACTGGAACCAACTAGTGTCCAATGCCAACATCTAGAGAAAAACTAAAAAAGAATGTTCTCTGGACACTTCGCACCATATTGGAAAAGTCATCCTGTGACGTTGACCCAGTTCCTTATTCTGCCTGCATTCATCCCTCTGTGTGTTGCTCCTCAGCACAGGGAAAGAAGAGATGGGGTGATACCTGACTCACTAACTGGTACTGTCCTGTTCATTTACTCTTCTTATTTATTTACTCTTTAATTCCAGGGGCTGCCGGCTCCAGCCTCTCTCCAGCTTCCTATCTGCAGCTACTTCTCACAACCTCTCCCCATCTTTCTTTCTCTCTGCTTCTTATCCTGGCCTCCATGTCTCTTCCTCCACCTCTCTGACGCCGGCTCTCTGTCCCTCTGCCTGCGTGTGTCCTAGCTCATCTCTCTCCTGTGTGGCTGTGTCTGTCGCTCTCTATCCACAGATGCAGCTGGAATGCTCCCCCTCTCTGAGCCTCTGTCTCTTCCTGAATGATACCTCCCCTCACAAGGACTCACACTCTCTCTTCTTGTGTGTGTGTGTGTGTGTGTCTTTGCATATTTGTGTGTGTTAGTATCCTTCAACCTATTTCTGTATTTTTAAATTTTGATCTCCTTTTGGATATTTCTTATTCTGGCTTTCCTTCCCTGTGGGAATCTGCTTTTTCCTTTTTCTTTTCCTCTCTCTCCTTTCTCTTTATGTCTGTTCTCTCCTCTCCAAGCCCCACTATACCTCCTTTTGTGTGTGGGTTTCTCCCTTTTTATTCGTGCGAACGTATGTGTGTGTTTATGTGTGTGTGCATTTGGTGTCTGCGTGTTCATAAAGGCGGCCTTGATGTCTCTGCCTCTATTTCTCAATGAATACTTTTCCTTTCTCTCTTACTTAGTGTATATATATACACAATGGACTATTACTCGGTCATATTTTTTTAAAAAAAGAAAACCTTTTGCACCGCATGGATGGACTCAGAGGGCATCAGGCTCAGTGAAACAGGCTAGACAGAGAAAGACAAATACTGTACATTCTCACTTACCTGTGGAACCTAAAAAAGCCTAACTCACAGAAATAGAGTAGACTGGTGGCTCCCAGGGGCAGGAAAGTGGGGGGGGAAGGGAAGATACTGGTCATAGGGTACAAACTTCCAGGTATAAGATGAGTAAGTTCTGGCTATCTAATATACAGCCGGCAGAGCATAATTTTTTTTTAAAGATTTTATTTATTTATTTATTTATTTGAGAGAGCGAGAGAGAGCAAGAGAGGGAGGAGGGGCAGGAAGACACAAGCAGACTCCCCGCTGAGCAGGGAGCTGGATGGGGGAAAGAGGGGGCTCCATCCCAGGACCCTGTGGTCGCTTAACTGAGCCCCCCAGGCATCCCAGCCTGGTGATTATAATTAGCAATACTGTACTGCAGTACAGTTAAGAGAGGGGGCGCCTGGGTGGCTCAGTCGCTAGGCCTCTGCCTTCGGCTCAGGTCATGATCCCAGGTTCCTGGGATCGAGCCCCGCATCCCGTTCCCTGCTCTGCGGGAAGTCTGCTTCTCCCTCTCCCACTCCCCCTGCTTGTGTTCCCTCTCTCGCGGTGTCTCTGTCAAATAAATAAATAAAATATGTTTAAAAAAAGTTGTTAAGAGAGTAGATCTTAAATGTTATCACCACACCAAAAAAAAAAAAAAAAAAGGTAATTATGTGAACAGGATGGAGGTGTTAACCAACCTTATCATGGTAATCATTTTGCAATCTATACATGGATCAAATCATCACACTGTACATCTTAAACTTACATATGTTGTATGTCAATGATATTTCAATAAAGCTGGAAAACTACATGGGGTGGGAGGGGCAGGCAAGCAAGCGAGAGAAAAATTAATTGTCCTATTTATTTTTAACAGACTGTCAAAAGGAGCTGTGCCTTTACTTAATTATTTCATTTCTGGCATTTTGGCAAGCATAAGGAGAAACCAAGGATCCTTTTTGACTTAAAACTTCAGTTAAAACAATTTCTAATTAGAAAATTAAATAATCATTTCTTTGCCGGTCCTTACAGAGAGAAGTTGAACTCCAGCAATGTGGTAGCTGGAGACACCTGTTCAGCTCAGAACACCTTTGGACTGAATGACAAGGAAAATGGCCTTTATGAAATCTGGAAGATGCTGGAAAAGCTGGATTGGAGGGAAATTCAAATTAATGCTAATTCTTTTAATTAATTTTTTAAAAAGAGGTAGGAAGTGAGACAAATGAAACAGGAAGCAAACAGACAATAGAAAGAATCAACAAACCAAAAAGTAGGTTCCTTGTAAAGTCTTAATACAATTGACAAGCCATTTGCAAAACTGATCACAGAGAAAGAATGTGAGAAAGACAAATACAGAAAGAGAAGGACCCAAAACACAATATTAAGAATAAAAGAGGAACAGATTCACAGATGCATCAAAGAGTAAATAGATATTAAATAGGTAATTATGACAATTTTATTAGAAATGTATTAGAAAAATAAAAACTATCCAAAAAAAGCCAATTTAGAAAAATCTTATCTTCAGCCAGCACACATTGCTTTAATGTAACACAGGTCTTACAGGTTGTTAAACATTGAAACATCTACACACTGGCTGCTTCTTTTTTTTCACACTAGCTTCTAAGAGATCTTACCTTGATCCCCAAGTGCCACCTGGACCCCATTTGCTCCTACTCCAAGGACCCCATAAATTGCTCTACAATCCATCAACTAAAGGTTGATTCTGGGTACAGCAGACCTCCAGATCCTGTTTTAGGGTTATTGATTGACATCTATCCTGACTAGTTCAGTGCCTGATCCAAATCCCTAGTAAAACATTCTACCTGTCACTCCTACCTACAACCATTCATTAAAATGAATAACCGGTTAACAATCTACTCATCAAAAACAAACCAGTTCCAGATGGTTTTACAGATGAGTTCTACATTTAAAAAATTGGCAAATTCACACAATTTTTCACACACTCTTTCAAAGACTATAAAAAGAAGGAATATTGCCTAATTCACTCTATATGAATAATCTAGGTACAAATTCAAATGAGACAAGAAAATTATAAATATATAAAAATTACAGGCCAACTTCATTCATAAATTTAGATAAAAAAATTATTGAACAACTATCAGAAAATCAAATTTAGCAATGTATAAAAAAAAGATACATCATTAGCAAATTAGACTTATTCCAACATAGTTTCAATATAAGAAAATGCAATAATGTGACTTACCATATTAAAAGAATAAAAGAAAAAATATGGCCATCTCAATAAATACAGAAAACTAACTTGATAAAATTCAGCTGATATTCATGATTTTTAAAAATAGAATCTTAGAAAACTTGGAATAGATGTGATTTCCCTCATCTGGTAAAAAGTATATGCCAAAAACTATAACAACTCCATATTTCATGGTGAATATTAAAAGCATTCTCTTTCAAATTAGGAATAAGATTTAAAAAGCCTACTGTCATCACTTCTAGTCAACATAGTATTGGAACCTAGACAGTTTGATCTGACTACAAAAAAAAAAAAATAGTAAGTACAAAGATTGGAAAAAAGGAAACTAAATGTTATTATTTTCAAATTACATGGAAAAAAAAAACAGAAATTGATTATTAGAATTAATAAAATAATTTAGCAATGTTTCCAGTAATAGATCAATCTGCAAAACTCCATTGCCTAGCTGTAAAGCAAATGACAGCATGAGAAAACATTTTGCATTTGTCTGTGTGTGTTTATGATGACAAAAAGTACAAGGAACAAATGTATCCAAAGATGTGAAGGCAAAAAGTTGATGGTGAAAATTATAAAATGTTATTGAAATACCTTAAAGAAAGTTTAAATAAATCTAGAGATACATCTTAGGCACTCATGGATGTCACTTCTCCCCAAATCATTTTTGCATTCAATTCAATTCCAAAGAAAATTCTGTCAGTTTTTTTTTCCAAGCAGATTCTAACAATTGTATCTAAGAAGTCAAGTTTAAGAATAGCCAATATACTAATGCAGAAGAAAGATAAGATTGTGAATTTGTTATCAAGGATTATTAAAAAGTCTGGTAAAAGTTGTGTAGTTTGGGACAGAGTAAGATACATTGACAAATGCAGTCAAATGGAGATCCCAGAAACGTAATACGTGACAGAACTGATTTTGTGAATAAAGTGAATGAAGTTGACTCTGTTCAATAAGTAATGAGGAGAAAATTAGTTAGCCATGTGGAAAAAAAAAAACAATTGAATACTTATCTCCCACTATTTGCAAAGATCAATTGCAGCTAGAATTATGACCTAAATGTAAAAGGCAAAACTTAAAACTTGTAGAATAAAATATAAGAGAAGATCTTTGTGACTCCAAGGTAGAAAAAGATTTCTTAAACCAGACTCAAAAAGCAAAAATCATAAAGAAAGAAACCGATGGATTCAACTATATTAAAATTAGAACATACTTTGAACAAAAGACGCTATAAAGAAAGTGAAAAGGCAAGCCACAAACTAAGAAAAATATTTTTCTTTGCAAAACATAATATGTTATATGTTTTTATGAAACATGCAAAAATAAAAGATTTGTGTTCAGGGAAAAAAAAAACACTACAACTTAAAAAGAAAAAGACAAATTCCCAATAATAAATTGGCAAAAGTGATAGACATGCATTTTCCAGAAGTGAAAATACCTATAGTCAATAAACATGAAATGGTGCTCATTTTATCAGTAATCAGTAAAATATAAGTTAAAATCTCAGCGAGATACAACTACACAAGCAACAGATTAGCAAAAAAATTTACATGTTGGACAATACCAGAAGTTGGCAAGAATGTGTAATGGAAAGTTTTATACTCTGCTAACCGGAAGATAAAGGGGTTCAACTGATTGGAAAATAAGTCAGTAAAAAATACCTAGGAAAGTTGCAGATGTGTAGACCCTACCAACTAGCAATTCTAATCTAGGAGCCATACAAGAATGTCCAGAAGTAATGCTTGTAATAGCAAAAAAATATCTAAAACAACACAAATGCCCAACAGGAAAAAAAAAGGGGGGGGATAAACAAATTGTGTTGTATGGGAAACAGGGAGTACTAGATGGTAAAAATGAGGGCATATAGCTATATGTAAAAAATTTAGATGCATTTCAAAAATATAGTATCGAGTAAAACATTCAAAATCGCCAATGCATAGGCAGTATGATTGCATTTATATAAGAATCAAAACCAGAATGCAAGTAAATAATATATTATTTAAGGAGACATGTATGTGTGAAAGCAACAACCAGGAGAATGATTTACACCCAGTCCAGACCGTGGTTAGCCCAAGAGGGAGAGGGGGTGAGATCTGTGAAGGGCACACAGAATGTTAAGAGGTGTCAGTATTGTTCTATTTGGCATGCAGTGTGAAGGGTACACATGAGTTCATTTCAATATTTGTCTTTAAATTCTAAATATATGTTATATAGACTCTTCTCTGTGGATGATGTATTTTATAATAAAAAATTTTTAATATCATGGAAATCCCATGTTGAAAATATTTTAGAAGTCTCAAAAGAAATGCCCTGCAGATTGCGTATCAAGGCATCGTAATTCAGTGGAAGGAATAAGCTCAGAGGCAATGTACAGAAAATACAACTCGTACAAAAGAACCCTGTTACACAGACTGGGCAACCAGGCACAGAAGTGAAATGCAATTTTTAGAATAGCCTAAATCTTGAAACTAAAAAAAAGAAGAAAAGAAAAGAACCAAAAACAACAACTATACTGGTTTCAGAAAGGAAATACAAATTTATGTTTGAGTGAGAATCTTGGGAGCAATGAAACCACAAGGATGGAAACGTTCGTGGATCTGTGTGCAGACACTGGGAGCACGCTGGGAACTCGTCCTCAGGACTCAGGCATCTAGCACTGGCCCTGGAACAAGAACCCTGGATGGGGGAAAGGAACAGCTGGGGGTTACAAGTCCAGGGGAGTGAGTTAGCCCACAGCCGGGGGCAATGAACCCAAGGACCAAGAAGACAAAGGGAGGTGTGGGGGAGGTGCAGAGAGAGACCAAGAGAAGAAAGGAGCTGACTAAATTAAACCAGACATCCATATAAATTAAGCTTTATTAAAATGGTGCCATGGTTCTGATTCTTTTAACACTAATTTATTGGTTTGATAGATTCTTAGAGCTGGGAAGAGCTCAAGGTGCAGAAAGGCAGGATGCTCCTTGTACTCCGGACAAAAAGTACTGTGAGGCTCCCCACATTCTCCTCTTCCTTCCTTACCTCCCCCCACCCCCACCCCAGCATCCCATCCTCAAAGATCCTGTTTGTCTGCAAGGAGCCCCTGAAACCATGCACCCCAAAAAGCAAAGTCCTGAGTCAGTGGTTCCAGTGATGGGGCGTAACCTACCCTGATCCAGCTTTTAGGCGTCCCCATTAAGGAAACATTTCTAACTGTCAAATGCAACCAACCAAAATACATTTTGTTCAAGAGGATGTTTTACCACGGGGGCTCTAACAGCTACATGGGCCACATTTCTGAAAGATCTATAAAGTTTAGGAGGAATTAAAGGAGAAATATATCAACATTTATGGAAGATTAATGAAAGGCTGCAAAATGTGAAGCACAATGTCCTTAAATTAGTCTGGGAAAAGAGAAATGGAACAAAACGTTGAGAGAGCTCGGATAGAATTCAGAAGGAAAGTTCCTAGGCGAACATCCGAGAAATGACAGAGCAGAAGAAACCACCCTGAAGCGGGGGCTTTCCCAAGGAAAGGGAAGACATGGCCCAGAGGAGACAGATCAGTCGGGGGTCCGCTGTCAGGGCTGGGTGAATGAAATGATCTGTTTTGTACTGTATCTTCCATCTTTAATGTCTCATTCCTGTCTAACCGCACCAATTATCCATCTTACGCCAGGACATTTCATCAAAGATGTGTCATTTCTAGGTGGGTAAATTGACCTTAGGATAAAATGAAAATTCCAAACTTACTCAAACAGTCAAACAGAAGCTCCTTTCCCGGGGAGGGGGGTGCTCGTAAAGCACCCTGCCCAATTCCTAAGTGTTTTCTAGATGAGGTTGCGGAGGGAGGGAGGGAGTCCAAGAGGCAGGGTGGGGGATAAATTGTTTTGCTTTAGGGTAAAGATAAATAATGTCTTTGGGTTTCGATTCAACAAAAAAATATTCATAGGCATATAAGGTTAGAACCTCTGATAAATCAAAGTGGGCCTAATTAAAAAATACAAATTAAAAGTAGTTCATTTAAGTTCTCCAATTTCAATTTTTATTTATGTATTTTGGCAAATGCAGAAAAGAGTAATAACTCCTGAGGGTCCCGAAGAGCAAATGACAAGTGACAAGTGAAAGCGCTTTGTCATTCTAAACGGTAACACTTGCAGAGCACAGGACTCCTTTGGAGCCCAGACAACGTAGACTTCGTCATAGTTTAACTACACCATAAACTTGCTTTCTAAAACATATTCAGTGAGGTAATAATGTTCCGTGTGATCCAGAACAATACCACGCATGGTGAGTGCTTTCTGTGTGTCCCACAGTGTCCTCAGCACTGATTCACTCTCTACAAAACCCCCAGAAATGGCCATCATTTCTATCTGCGTTTGCCAGAGGAAACACATAAGCTTTAGAGAGATTTGCTCAAGGTCAAATAGTGAACATAAAGATGAGGATTCCAGCCTAGTCCCCGCCACTCAACAACTCTGTGACCTTGTGATAGTTCCTGGCCAAAATGTAATGGTGCCCTCCTCTTGGGATAATCAGGGGGATTTCGTAGAGTACCTGACGCTAAGTAAATAGACAAAAAAGTTCATTTATATTTTCACTAATTGTAGAAAACAGTGGTTTCTAGAATTTGGCTCACACCAGTATTACCTGAAGTTTTAGAAAAATACAAAGGCCTGAGCTCTCCTCCAGCCCTGTTCTATTAAGTCAGAATCTCTAGGAGTGGAGCCTATGAATTGGTATTTTGAGAAAGCTCCCTCCCAAGGGATTCTGTTACAGTAGGTACCAAGCCTGGTATTTAGAATCTGTTAATATTGTATTTTGGTCAAAAAAGAAAAGGTCAGTGGAAAAGACCATGATGCTGTGGTGGTTAGAATATGCTTCCTGGGCCCTTGTGCTCAATCTGTCCCTTTAGGGGGCATAAGATGTGGACAGGTGGGGTCGAGCACCAAGCACCACCCAGTAACAAACCATCTGGTCATGAGCACCAGATCCTCTCTCGAGAAGTTGGAGTCTCCTCTGAATATCCTAAGCAGTGGTAGGAGATACAGATCCAACCCAGACTGCTCCATCTACCATGCAGGATGCATTGGTTAGGATTTCTTGAGCCCAGAGAGAAAGTCATTGTAGGCGGGAAGCTTGCTGTACCCAATTCAAGGTTCTCATGCTGAACGCCCACCTCACCTTAAAACTAAAGTCAGGGCAAAGTACATAGTCTCTGCAGGCCTCCGAGGTAGGCCTCCGCTGCTCCTCACATAGAAAATGAGAGGGGTCCAATCAAATGATCCTGTGGCCCTTCCTGCTCCAACATTGTACAGGTTTAAACCCTATTGTTGTGGGTACTTGGACTTTCCAAGTATGTGTGTCCGGAGGGGCTGGGGAGGCAGAGGGAGTGTGGACTCCTGTCTGAAGCTACTCCGCATGAACTACCAGCAATGTCAAGAAGTCAGATTCCATTTGTCCAAAAACAATTCCCTTTCCCCCTTCCCTGTGGATGCTGGTTGTCCTGCCTTTGTTTTTGCTGCAGCTTCTGCTGAAAACAAGACAACAAGGCTCCAAACAGAGTCGCTTGAGCTAAGCCCCATGTCACCAAAAAAGATGTAATTGTCTCTCCTGGAGATGGACTCCTAACCCCACCAATCGGGAACTGACTACTCAGTGCTACTTAGGTAATCAGCCTGATAGACCCTGCTATGCCCTGAAGGAAAGTAGCCTTCCCTTAACCAGCAAGCTTTCTGGCTCCGTATAACTCCCTTGTTCCTGTTCCCTTCTGCCTATAAAAGTCTTTCATGTTGTCGGAGCGCCTTTCCATCTGCCAGATTGGGTGCTGCCAGACTCAAAACAATTTTTGCTCAAATAAACTCCACATTTTTAATATGCCTCAATTTATCTTTTAACAGCTCCCATCAGGACTCCCCCTACCTTTTTGGCCCCTCTTCTAACAGTCCTATCAGGCCACAGGGCTCCCTTGAGCATCTGTCCCCAACCTCCCATTTCCCACTTTCTCTCCTGTGTGTTTATCCTATTCTGATATGGGCTTGTTGTGCTTGAAACTTGACCCTTCTTTTGTTCAGAAAATCAGCAGCCTCCCCTGCTCCTCACATCCAGGCTGGTGGTAAACTGGGACTATTGTCTTCCAGAGTCCTTTGGAGCTATGGAGTTTGGGAAATCCATTGATTCTGTATTTGCATATGTATGTTAGTGAACGTTCAAACATCTCATCTACATAAACAAAAGAAGGACATCTGTTTTCCTTTCCTAACTAGTATTGATCATAGATTTTCAAGGAGCTTTATTGCTGGATGCTCCTTGGTATCTGACCCCATCATGTAATACAGAGCCACCTCCTGGCCAAAAAAAAGAGGGGACGAGAGAGAGGGAGAGAGAGAGAGAGAGAGAGAGAAGGGCAGGAGAGAGGAAAGAGAAGTGGTGCCTGTCCACAGCAAAAGAAAGTTCTAAAAGTCTGTGCAGCCCTACACATTGACTGAGACTTAGAGGCAGTGGGGGATGTGGGATGGGGGAGGGGAGCCTTCTTCTCCAGAGGTTCTGGACCTCCATCCTCAGCAGGAGCAAAGATCATGGTCACCATGTTTATCATGAAAAGGGCCTGTGAGGTTGGATGATTTGGTCCTTAGTAAGGCAGGACCTCAGGAAATAGGAGTGACTCTATTCCCCCCAAATCACAGAGATTATATGATTTTTACCCCAAATCCAGAAATGGTCACCTGCTGCATTTGTAGGGCCAAAATAAATATTTTCACTCCTTTGTCTGCTCATAATAACACAGGACTAGCATG
The DNA here is from genome assembly GCF_002201575.2 of Neomonachus schauinslandi. NCBI lineage: Eukaryota > Metazoa > Chordata > Mammalia > Carnivora > Phocidae > Neomonachus > Neomonachus schauinslandi. Next base: position 7,351,280 of record NC_058408.1, on the reverse strand, counting down.
CCTGACACAGAACTGTGAACTGGGGAGACAATTATACAGGTAGCAAAACTGGAGAGGGGAGATATGCAACAATTTGTAAAAGAATGACAAATATATAGAAAGCACTGCACCAGGAGTCTGAGCAGTGTGCCCCCCAGACCCAGATCTGGCGCTCCAAAAGTAAGTGAGCTTGGCCCCAGGCTTCCTCCTCTGGGCCATAGCTTACTCACACTGATGGATAAGTTGTAAAATCTCTAAGCTCCTCCCCATATTTTTAATGGTGAGTCTCTGGGTAGTCAGAGTGATATCTCATGTTGCAATTATGTTACAGGTGTGGGACCAGATGTGGCACCCGACCTGCCAGGGCACATTCAGGACTGACGTCATGTCTTCTAACTTCTGGGCTTGTGTTTTGCTTACTCAAGCTTGCACAGCACACCTCCTCCCTTTGAGAGTCCCCTACACAGTAGCCATAGGGGTCTGGTGTCACTGGCATGAGCTGGATGAATGTGTCAGCCTTTGAGTGATGCCTCCCTTGCCGGGAGCAAAGTAGAGGCACAGCAGAAAAGGGACATACACATAAGGAGCAACCCAGAGAATCAGGTGTTCTTAGGAATAAAACTTTGACCCTCAAGGACAAGAAAAGGATCATCTTAATTTAAATCTCCCTCCCTTGGTCTCAGGCACAACACCCCCACACAGCAGCTTCCAGGAACCACAAGCTGGAGGCAAGCCCCTTGTCCCTGAGGAGCCAACATGCAGCAGAACTGTCTCCTTGCATTCTCCAGAGCAGTGGGGACAGAGCATTTTCCGGGGCCATCATCATAAATGGGTTACTTACTCCTCTATATGTCCTTATTGCCCAGCTTACTAGCATGGTTCCACGTTGGGACACCAATCAACCTTAACTCCTTCACCTCTGGCTGCCTCCATCACACCTACCCAGCGAAATCTCAGTCCTGTGAAATGCAGCTCTCCACTTAAATTGCAAATGCACCTAAGAGCTGAATGCCACGGATGGAACACACACACACACACACACACACACACACACACACACACGCATGCAAGTGCTTTCTTTTTGATTCGATGTCATCGCTGTGGGTATCTGACACTGAAGACAATTCTGCCAGAGTCCAGGTCAACTCACTTGTTCCTTCACATCTTAGAATCCATTCTTCCTCACTTACTCTAGTTCTTCCCCCACTTCTGCAAATACCCCTTTTGCTCTTCCACCATCAGTTTCTTCCTTTCTCCTGGACCATGACCATTAGGATACAAACCTTAACATCAGGCTTTAATATCATCTGTCTGAGGAAGGAAACAAGTAAATTTCCCTTAATCCCAATTTCCAGCAGTTCCCATTTCTTTCTTTTGCTCCTGTTCATATTTAAATGCCTCAAAAGAGTTTTGTGCTCACTGGCTCTACTTCCTCACCTCCCATACCCTCCTCAAGTCACTCCTATGGGCATTGGCCCAAATCTCCAAGCCCCGAATCACGCATCTTCAAGGTCAGCAATAACTTCCACTTTGAAAGAACCCAACAGACGGATTGCTGGGTACACCTGATTCAAATTCTGCCCGGCACTTGACTCAATTGGTCCCAACCTCCTTCTTTTAATACCTTCTTCTGTGATGCTTTAAGATATCACACTCACCCCATCTTCCTCTGACCTTCTCAACCCCTTAACCGGCATCTCTTTCTCTGCAACATCCTTAAATGTTGTCGGGCTCCAAGAATCTGAAGGATGTGCCCTTGGGCTTGCTCTACATTTCTGCTCAGATGATCTCTCTGGGTGCTGTAAATACTACATAAGTTTAAAATATGTATATTTAAAATACATATTAATATATAATTTCTATTTTACATATTAAATTTTACACATTAGATACAGATACAGATGTAGATATAGATATAGATAAATATAGATATAGATACAATCACACATATGCATATATATTTAGAATTCCCAAAACCATGTCTCCCGGCTGGACCTCTCTATTGAGTTTGTAAATGTAAGTGCTTATTTGGCATCCTCTCTCAGATGGCTGATAGTGTCTCAAACATAACACAGCCACAACACAGCTCTTATTTCCCTACCAACCTCATCATGCTTGTCCATACCTCCCTTAGTCTTCCTCATCTTCAGTGAATGACAGCATCATCCACCCAGTTAGTTAAGCACAAAACCCAGTCTTTTCCTCGGTTGCTGTTTTTCCTTCATGCCCCACATTTAATTCTTTAGCATGTAATGTCAAAAGCAAGTATTTCCAAAATATATCCAGGACTCAGCCACTTCCCACCACTTTCTTTGTAATGACTTTATTCCAGAGCGAATGGGTGAATGAATAATGTGATGGTACCTATAGAGAAAAGAGTGTTTGGGAAGATATTTTTCATTGTTCCTTTGGTGTAAGGTCAGATCCACGTCAAGGGAGAGTTTATGAGATGTGAGCTCTGATATCTATATGCATCCTGGAAGAGAGGTCATGCTACTGCTATACTTCACTGGGGCTTTGGTTGAAAACAAATTAAAAATTGAGTCCAGGCAGGTTCACAAAGAAATTTAAGAAGTTTAGAACCCTGTTCTATTTAACCTTCTGTTTCTGTATACTACTGATATCTGGCTTTTTATGAGGATTGACTCTCTTTCATGAGTTATAGTGAAGACAGCACTCTGAGACTTCTGCTTCCAGAAAACTTGAAGTTACAGGGGCTCCCCAAATACATACAAAATACATGAAACAATAATTTTTAAAACATTCTATATCAAGCAATAAAGGATAGGGCAACCTCAGAGACAGGAAGCAATCTGAATGAGCCCCTATGATTGTCCCCATCTGTCAACAAGGAATCTTAGTGAACTTTTTCAGTAACAGTAACTAACATTTCTATGACACTGTGTGTCTAGCATTGCTCTACGTACTTTATGTATAAATTCTTACTCTCTGTCTCTGTTTCCGCATGACCTTCTTCCCTGGAAGCTGGTTGTTAATGAGCATTGTAAATTCTTCACATAGTTACAGACTTGAAAATTTTGCCCCATCCCCTCCCACATCTTTCTCAGCTCTGCCAACCCCTGCCATCTGCTACACACTCAAGAAATCTTACTGACAGAAGCAGAGATTGGAGTTACGCTGCCACAAGCCAAGGAATGCCAGGACCCACCAGAAGTTAGAAGAGGCAAGGAAGAACTCTTTCCTAGAGCCTTCAGAGCCTTGATTTCAGACTTCTAGGTTCTTCTTACAAGAGAATAAGTTTCTGTTTGTGGTAATTACCTAGTTTGTGGTAGTTGATTACAGCAGCCTTAGGAAACTAATACAAATTTTGGGTTTTGGTGCCTGGAGCTAAATTAGTTTTGCCTGATGGTTTTTAAAGCCATCTATCTCTAAGTGCCCCAGACTGGTCCATGTTCTCTGGTTTTTCTAGTGGCTTTCTATCATTCCAGAGCCATATAGAAATATGTGGAGCTACAATCAGTGGGTTCTCAGAGTTTTCTAAGAGAGCCAGAGGAGCAATGCAATCTTGTGAACAAAAGCTTTGGCTTGGCAAACAGTTGACCTTGGTGGTTGGATTAGATGGTTCTACAGTTAGCTCATTTTTCTCTATTTTCACCAGGGACCACATTTTAAAGTAGGAAGAGCATACATAACACTTTGGTTCTTCTTACTCTTCTTCCATGCAACAGTACTTTCCTCAACTCTATATCTTCATTTAATACCTGGTTCAGTCTTTATGTTATGACTCAATAGTTTTCAGCATATCCAACAACTCTATGACTTCTGGTCAAGATAACATTGTGAAAATTACTCTTCTAGATAAGTTGGCATAACAGGGATTAGATTTACCCTCCTCTTGAAACAAATAAGATACCATGCAAAATCTATAAAACAACATAATTCAAGACATTAGATGTGAGACAACAAAGTAGGTGGGAAATCCTGGAAACACGAAGCAAATGAGCTAAATCCTATGATTTTCCCAGACCTGGAAACAGTGTCCAGACTACAGTAGAAGGAGAGGGACTAGTCTTAGACAGACTGCAGCAAAGGGAGAGGGAGCCTAGACAGACAGTCTCTGAAGTGAGAAAATGAAGCTAGAAGCATAATTAGGCTAAGGCAGCTAGAGTTTTCAGGGAAGAATCTCAAAGAAGAGAGGCTATGTGGGGACAGAACAATGGAAATCTGCAGAGAGCCCTCCTTAAGTCTTTAGTTTAGTACTGATCAACAGCTATGTTTAAGGAAAGTAGCAAAACCCAGGGAAAGAACCACCTGAAAGGTTAAAAGGACCAATTACTTATCCTCAAATGGAGCCAAGAATATTGCCTGTTCCCACAGTCAGAGTAGCAAATCTCATAATTGATGGGCCATCAGGTAGAGTACTCAGAAGAGTCTGCCTCTGTAGTGGGGCAAAATTAGGCTAGACTAAATGTGTTCTGATCCCACCTAAGAAAGCTTTAAAGCAAGATCCAAAAGCTTTACACTATTTCCAAATAATAAAACTGTTGTGCAAAGCAAGGTTCAAGAAGACTTTTAGGAATGTAAAAACATCTCATCTCACAAAGAGTAACATCGCAATGTCTGGCATTCAATCAAATGTTCCCTGACATGCAAAGAAGCAAGGAAATGTGACCCATAATTTGGGTAAGTAAATCCATTGAAACTGACCAAGAAATGATACAGATGATAAAATTAGTAGACAAGTCATTAAAACAATGTTTAAAACTGTTTTGTTTTGTTTTTTGTAGTTTCAAAAAACTAGAAGAGAGATTGAAATTGTAGGTTAAGACACGAAATGTGGTTCTTAAAAAGATGTAAATTGAGCTTCCAGAGACAAATCTACAATATATAAAATGAAAATTAATTTGATGGAATTAACAGCAGATTATATATTTCACCTTATTAAGTTTAGTAGTAAAGTCCTATTAAAATGGAGTTTGCATTTTTTAAAAACAAAAGAGTAGTTAAAAGATGTGGGGGATTCATGGACAGGCTCCAAAATAGATCTCAGAAGAAGAGTAGAGAGGGAATAGTGAAAACGTACATTTAAAGAACTAATATCTGATAATTTTTTGTACTTGAGAAAAGCCACAAATCCTCAGAAGGCAGACAGATCTCCTCTGAGTCCTTACTCATAAGGTCTAATATGATTTTGAATTTTATCGTAACACCCCTGACCCTTCATTCCTCAACTGTGCAATGGGTTTGATTCTTAACCTCGTTGGCTTGATGTGAGAAATAACATGTTAAAAAAAATTAACACAGTGTCTGGCACATAAGGGCTAAATAAATGTTAGCTATTATAATTATTATTATTTTCTGCCCCAGATCTTGTTCTCTTTCTAACATCCTGCACTGGAATCTCAACTATGTTCACCATAGGAATTAGAATTAGCAAATAAATGTCTTTAGCACAAAGTTTCTTCCAAAGTTCTAGGCTCATATTCAGCTATGTATTTTTTATGTCTGCCCCTAAATGTCAGCCTTAACTCAAGATCTTCCCTGCTCCCCCTCCAATCAATTCCTCTCCCTCTTCCTTCTTCCTTCCTCCCTTCCCAGTGAAAACTATCACCCACCCAGTTTCCCAAGGTGAGACCGAGGAGTTTTCTTCCAGTCACCACCATGCCCAGTAGATTCACTTCTTCCCATCCCCAAGATGCTCCTCCATTCAAACCAACATCATTTCCCAAGAAGGCTAAAAAACTGCCTTTCAACCTGTCTCCTTGCCTTCCGTCATGACTAGAACCAACTCATTTTCTACACCGTCCTGGGGTCTTCTTTCTGAAATGTATATCTAATTCTATAATTCTCTTGCTTAAAATATTTGACTGGAGTCCCACATTTGCAGGACTTCTAAATTTCTTAACGTATATGCAAAATCCCTCCCGAACTGGCCTTAGCCTACCTCTCTTTGTCCTCCAGAACTGCCCGGCTCACTCATTATAAGTCTGTGCAGTAGGCAGGAGAAGTATTATTTTTCTTATTTTACTGATGTTTGTATATAGCACTGTGGCTCGTAGCAGACGAAAACTGAATTTGGCAGGGCACACCATCTCCCCCTCTGGACCTTTGCTTCATCATCTGTGAGGCAAAGAGGTTAGACTCGATGTTCTTCGCAACCATAGCACGGAATACTTCTCTCTTCATTACTCACAGTTATATGTATCTGCCATTATACGCAATGGAAAACTTTCTGAAGGTGGCGATTAATAGATGGGGAAACAGGTCACCGAAGAATGTAACTCTGTCTCTTTAAAGAGGGAATAGACTCTCATCCGTGTAGAAGGGTTGACAGGTAGTTCTGCTCTATGTCTGCACATAATAAGTGCTCAACAAATGTTTGTCAAGTAAATAAAGTCTACGTGGGCTTTATGCCTTCCTGGCTCACAAAGTGCCTTATCTTGCATTATCTCATGGGACTCCACAAAATCCTCACAAAGCAGCTAAAGCAGCTAGAGCAGCTAATCTCAATCCCGTTTTCTAGACCCAAGGGACTGAGCCTTGGAGCGTTTAAGTGACCGTGCCAAGGTCACAGAGCTGGTAAATGGTAGAGCTGAGTCTCAAACTGAGGGCTTTGAACTCTAAATCTTGTGTTCTTTCCATGGCATTATGCAAGCCTCATAATTCTAAGATACAGTCCTAAAATAACACAAAGGGCTCGGCCAGCCTCCTTCTTTGTTCCCTTGACTTCATTAAAGCTTTAAATGGAACTTGTCCTCACAAATTTAGGGCGCACCATCAAATCCGTCTGAGTTCCTAGGGCATGTAGCAACAGCTTGCTTTAATCTAATAATTGGCTGAAGTAGAACCACAGAAAGGACATAAAAAAGGCAAATTGTTATTTTTCAAAACCAAGCCATTCCCCTGCCTAAAAGGTTCACAGCATTTTCCTTTTCCAAGAAAATATTTATCCCTCTAAAAGATTTCTTCCCGTTAAAACAATATTTTTACAGCCTTTGTGATACTTTTACAGCATTTTAGATGCAACCTAAATACTATATATTTCAAGAATGGAACCATTACATTAAGAACGCTGCATATGTTTAAAAGTGTCTTTTATGAGGTTTATTAAAAGAAGCCATAAATTTCTGAGAATGGTTTAAGCCGTAGTACATTGATCTTACTTCTCATTTAAACAAAATGTAAAATTTAAGTAAAACCTTGATGTGGAATGTAAACTCACTCATATCCTCTGAGCTCACTCATTCGCATGTGCCACCTCTAAAATATTAAATCATCTATGAACCACTCCATTTCTTTGAGTGTTTTCCAATCACAACAAATAGCTTTCTGGTGATTGCTTGTACCTGTTGAGTTTCTCAGATTCATTCACAGTGAGTGAAGAATGGGGTGGTGCCGGCTGGATACAAAGTAGGGTTTTAAAATTGTTCTCGGCTCTGCATGCCACGGGGCAACCTGCAGCCCAACGTCGCTCTCCACACACCCTCTCTTAAAATGAATCCACACGCTAAAGGTAGGTATTCTGATTCTCCCTATTTTATAGATGGAGACACTGGGGGTACACAGAGGAGTTGAGCAATTTTCTGAGGTCACACAGTTAATAAGGAATATTGTCAGACTATAAACCTAGGCAGTCTGGCTCCAGATGGCCAGAGCCCATGCTCTGCTGCTTATCTGACTCTATCCTGCCTTCTTCATAAGGTTCTGATGGGGATTAGATGAGGTAATACACAGACATCATTTAACATAGTGCTTGACAGATAGCGCTCCACAAGATTAACCATTATTAGCATCATTATTACCATTAGCCAGTATATGTTAAGACTGTTTGTTTTTTACCAGGGCCAAGGCAAATTGTACTGTGAGCCCAAAATGACCCTCCCAGCCCAGGCCCTTGTGAAATGAAGTGAATGCTGATTGCATAACAAGGAAACGGAAGTTACAGAATGAACCATATAGGAAAGAAGGTGGTTCCAACTCTGCAGCACTTAGGACTCCTTGTATAAGGTCTCCGGGCCTTTTTAGCACTATCACACGGTCTCCTTGAATTAGAGGGCAGCACCTCATCTTTCCACCCAAATGCCCAGACCCTCGATTCAGAGCAAGTGCTATTAGTTTTAGCTTCATGGTGTTGTATGGACATTGATTCTTCTATCTGGAATGTTCTTCTCCCGCTTCTTCCCATGACAAACTCCTGCTTATCCTTCAATCCCAAAGTCCAATTTCCCCTTCTTTACAGACTTCGTTGACACGTCTTAAATAATATTTAAAGATTGTATTATAGTATAGACTTGCATGTCTCTCTCTCCCACTCACATCCAGACTGGGAACTGTTTGAGGAAAAGGGCTATGTGTGATTCATCTCTATCCCCTCACCTTACACCAAGTTTGGCCCAAAGGAAAAAAAAAATTTTTAAAGATTTTATCTATTTGAGAGAGAGTGAGTGAGAGAGAACACGAGCAAGGGGAGGAAGAGGTAGAAGCAGAATTCCTGCCAAGCAGGGAACCCAACGTGGGGCTCGATCCCAGGACCCTGGGATCACGACCCTAGCCAAAGGCAGATGCCCAACGGACTGAGCCACCCAGGTGCCCCCCAGAGGAAATTTTCTTTAAGAAACCTGATAAGTCGATGAGTGCACGATGACCCCTGTGGTGTCAGCCTACCTATCGGACCTCAAGAACCGGTCATGTCGGAATCAAAAAACAGAAAAAATAAAAATAAAAAAATCATTCACCCACTTCTATGTCTGAGCTGAGATCTATAGAGGTCATGGGGCAAAACCTGAATCACTGAACTTCAACCTTTCCTGGCCCACAGAAAATAAAGCTCTAGGCTCAAACTTGGTTGCCGTAAAGCTAGCCCCAGGAAAGCTGCCGCTTGTGGCCTCACCAACATCCCCAGTTCCTTTTAAAGTTTAGTCTTGGTGGCTTCTAACAACCATTATTCACATGCCTTCTCAGAAACAATCTGAGAAACGTGGAAATTAGGAGGTGCTCCCTGACAAAACCTAAGTTGAAGGAATCAAATCCAAGATGTCTAGGAAACAGAAAGAAAATTGCTTCTATCAGAGAGCCACTATGGAAAACTCTATTTAAAACTCTCAGGTAGGTCTAAAGACTTAGGAGAAGGTTTTATGAAAGGTGAGGGTCACCCCTGACCCCTGCACATTTCACAGCCTACTAACCCTCTGCTGTATTTTGTATTTTGAAAAGAAAAGCTTTTCTGTACTGATTTTCTGAAGGGATTGTAAAGTGGTGGACTTGAACTCAGATATCTCACCAAACTTGCTATGTAGCAGTGACATCTACTGGGGAAAATTGTCACTTCGGGGCTTCTACTGTCCTGTGCTAAGTAACTTTAAAATGTTAACTCAGTCTTTGTAACAACTCTACTTAATGTGCATTTGTCCACGAGGAAATGGAGATTCAGAGAAATGAAGTAACTGACCTGATGTCACACAGCTAATATGTGTAGCAGAGCTGAGATTTGAACCCAGAACAGTGTGACTCCAGGGTCTGTGTTCTTAACCCTTAAGACCTACCACCTCCACTACTGTTCAACTTCTGCACTTTGAATGTATCCATTATATAGCATTTTGCATTCTGCTTCGAAATGATGCCTTTAGGAACTCCTGGGTGGCTCAGTCGGTTAAGCGTCTGCCTTTGGTTCAGGTCATGATCTCAGGGTCCTGGGATCGAGTCCCATGTCAGGAGTCTGCTGTTCCCTCTCCCTCTGGCCCTCTCCCCGCTCACGCTCTCTTGCTATCTCTCTCTCTCTCAGATAAATAAATAAAACCTTAAAAAAAAAAAAAAAGGAAATGATGTGTTTATATGCCTGTTACCCCAGGCAAGTCTGTCTCTTCTTAGAGGTACTTGTACCTCATTCATACTTAATGTCGGTACCCTGTGCATTTCCTGACACATAGGAGGTACTTAATAAATAGTTACTGAATAAATGTTGCATAAATGAATGAATGAATGAGCAAAAGTCCTGTGGGAGGTAGATACAGGGTGAGGAGAGAGAGACAGGAAGGGAGGCTTGGCTCTTCTCTGGGGAGCCACCATACTTCACAATGTGGCTTTTGGAAATGCACAGAAATGAGAACAGGACTGTCCATAATTCAAGTCTGGTAATCCTTAAGCTCTTTAGACGCTCCTTGTGGCTTTCAGAATTGAGCCCACATTTCCCATCTTGGAAAAGAAGATCCATGGTCATCTGGCTACTATCTACTTCTCCAGCTTCTGCACATATGACAGCATGCACCCTTTGTTCCAGTGACTTCTCTGATCGAGCCTGCTTCTCATGTGTCCAGGCTTTGACATTGCCTTGGAATAGAATACTCCTTTTACCCCGCAGGCCCCCTTCCTCTTCGGCTGAGAAACCTGTATTCATTTTTCACAACTCAGTTCTTTCTTCCAGGACGCTTTCCCAGAGGTGCCCGTCAGGGCTGTGAAGCTATCGGGTCATGGTCGGAGGAGGTGCTCATGATGGTCCAATTAAGTGGCCTGGGACTGAGTCAGCCTGGCCATTGACTAGGCATGTGACCTTGGGCAAGTTACTCAATGGCGCTGCACCTCAGTCCCCCCGTTTTCAAAATAGGGTCATGAAAAGAGTATCCAATTCGTAATGTTGTAAGTATTGATGGAGCCAATAAACGCAATGTAAGGAAAAGTGCGAAGAAATGTAAACTCTCTTAGTGACTGTGCACAAGAGGAGTAATTTCAGGGTTTGTGATGATGATGATGATCACGATTGAGGAGAGGGAGGCAGAGGTGGGAAGAAAGACAGAGAGAAATGTGCTTGGCAAGAAAAGGAGCGAGCATGGAGCAGAGAAGTATGTGTTTCACTGCGGCTTCTGTTAGCTCTTCCCTGTGCTCCGTTCTGGGCACGGAGCTCAGCTCTGCTGCTTCGTGCCCCCCCACCCCGATCCCTTCCTTTCTCCAAATCATCCCCTACCCCATCCCCCATCTTTTGAGAGTTACAACTATTTCCACACATGGAAAACACATTGAAGCCATTCTGGGTGGTCATTATGAAGAGACAGAAACCAAAGCGATATGATCTTCGGGGGGCAGGCCCCGAAAGCAGGGTGGGGAGCCCTCTCTCAGGGGACGGTGCAAACAGCTCAGGAAGGCTCATGGCTCCAAAACACCTCCCTACTTCTCTTGCTCAGTGGCTGTGAGTTCCGGCGTTGGAACCATTCCTTGGTTTAAGTCATTATATTTCCAGAGAGACCCCATTCAAAACACAAAAATGGACTTAAGGAGGCTAGTCTCATTTACACACAGGAAGGATTTGTTTTTCCCATGGAAAGCAGACACTTCAAAAATCTCAGGTAATGAGCTGGCTCAAGTTGCAGGGGGGGAAAATAAGAGCTGCCATTTAATGAGTACTTTCTATGTGCTGTTAGGCTTCATGAAAACTGTCTTTGGAAGCATTTTGCTTTTAAGTGCTGTATTCGAAAGGTGGGGCCAGGGGGTCTGCCTGACTGGTGGCCCCACACGGACAGGAGGTGGTGAGCTGCTGAGGAGAGAGAGGGCAGTTCAGAAGGAGGAGAGGTGTGGATAGTCGGCCAAGCATCTCCAAAGTTAAGCTCACAGTGGACAGTGCTGTGGCCTTGCAAGGTAAGGAGAAGCTGCTAGTCAGAGAAGACTGGCATAGCTTCTCAGGGGCCATCCCTACCCCTCACTGTATGGCCACAAATTAACATATATTTATTAACCCCTCTCTTTCTCTGTTTTCCATCAAAACCCATTTCCAAAGAGGAACCGAGTGGGTAAGATCTGTCCAGTGAGGTCATGTGTTGTGCTCACTCATTTGCTGGGTGAGACCTGTCTGCTTGCTCCCGCCCTGTGACAGAGCAGGGCCCCAGGGATAGAGAATCCAGGCAGACCCAGGCCAGCTTTCAGGTTCCCAAACCCTGGGAGAGACGTTCCCATGAGCCCGGTGGGGCAAATCCCTGAAATCCTGCCCCTTCTGGATGGGTCCACTCCCTCCCCTGCTCCTTGCTACCTTCCGTTTGTGGGCTCTCATCTTCTCTCCCTGGGAACCTCGCAGGATCCTCCTGGCTGGCCTGCCTCAGTTCGCTGCCCTGACTTCAGAACAGGCCCACTTGCCCCGACAAACCAGGAACCAGGAGAAGATGGTTATCGTCCCCCCTCTGCTTCCAGAGCCTCTGCAGACTTCACCCCAGCCCAGATGAGCTGGGGAAGCTCCCCGCCACACAAGGTGGATACATTCACCTCAGAACCTTGACTCTGGTTTGGCTCAGTCTCATTCCAGGGCCAACGTGCACGTAGTAGCATGCTTCCAGCCTTCCCAGCCAGCTCCCTCTGCAGACTTCTCGGGAAACCTGGGCAAGTTTCCTCCTCTTCTTTGTGCTTCCAAAGACTTGTCACTTTGCTCTGTTCCTGTGCTTTACCTGTGTGTTTGCTTCCTGAGGCTGTGAGCTGGGAAGGACCAGGGAGTGTCTCCTAGTGATCTATCTGCCCTGTGGGTCCTATCACCCTGCAAGACACATGGTAGGGGCACAAAGAAAGAGGGAGAATGAGGGAGAGAGTGGGCAGGAAGAAGGAAGGAAGGAACGAAGGAACACAGGAACGAAGGAAGGAAGGAAGGAAGGAACGAAGGAAGAAAGAAAGAAAGAAAGAAAGAAAGAAAGAATCACAGACCTGTACCTCTGAAACAATACATTATATGTTAAAAAAAAAAAAAAAGTAGGAAGGGAAAAATGAAGGGGGGGGAATCAGAGGGTGAGACCAACCATGAGAGACTGTAGACTCTGAGAAACAAACTGAGGGTTCTAGAGGGAGGGGGGTGGGGGGATGGGTTAGCCTGGTGATGGGTATTAAAGAGGCCACGTTCTGCATGAGCACTGGGTGAATTGCTCCAATTCACGCAAACAATGAATCATGGAACACTACACCAAAAACCAATGATGTATGGTGATTAACATAACATAATAAAATAAAATTTAAAGAAAGAGAAAGAAAAGAAAAAAGAAAGAAAGAAAAAGAAAGAGAAAGAAAGAAAGAAGAAAGGGAAAAACATAAGAGAGAGGAAGGAAGGAAGGAAGGAGGGATGGAAGGAAGGAAAGAAGGGAGGGAGGGAGGAAGGGTGTTCAACAACGAGTAACTGTACAGTGAAGTTGTGCAAAGGGCTATGAGAACACACAACAGGAGTGATGCCTATGTGTCTTATCCTAGGAGATGTAGGGAGAGGGAATTTCTGTTAGGTTTTGAAGGGTGATTAGTGATCATTCTTCCCCCTTTTGGTAGGGATGCATTTTAAAGGAGCAGAGAATATACCTCGGGGACTAGTAGAAGTCCTGTAACACAAATGAATCAGGTTTTCAGAATTACCTTATCAGGAGCTCCTGAGTTCACATCATTAAACAGATAGATGCCTACCTGGATTCCTCAACTTTCCTTGCATGCCTTTCCTGTCCTGGGGAAATCCAGGAGGCTATACTTCTTTTGCAAGCCTTTTAAAAACTTCTGGGAAGGACTCAGGGCACAAAAGGGCTGCCCAGGCCCTGCTGTCTCTCCCTTCCCATCACTCCTGATGCTACTCCCCTGCTTGGAGCTCCCCCTCTGCATGCAGGCCTGTCCTACTTGCAGACCTCAGTCCTCATGACCAGGGATTTGAATTCCTGATGCATATCTGGAAAAACAGCCCGGGGCTAGCTTGTCATGGCCCCATATTCTCACCAACTCCAACGTAAATGTTCTGGGCTCCCAAAAGCTTTAAAGACTCTGCTGGATTTTCTTGTCATTCCTACTATGAACTTAACCTTGGAAATGGGAGAAGGGAAGGTAATAAAATCAGGAGGAAGTACACTAGACTTTTTTCCCTCCATGTCCAACTTGTTGGAAATGACTGGCTTTTAATTCCCCATTAACTGTCTGTCATCAGTTGCTGATGCATTTAAAGGCAAAACAAGAAAATATTTGTATGCATAGATACTACCTCAAGACGTGAAAACCATCTGTGAATGTAAATCTCTCCACATGTGCTGATTTTGGGTCACATTACATGAGACGCCAGGACTCGGGCATAGAGTTCCCCAACGCCACACCTGCACCTTTTCCGTGGGCCAACGTGCACGTAGTAGCATGCTTCCAGCCTTCCCAGCCAGCT
>NC_058408.1:7254486-7337190 GCF_002201575.2 Neomonachus schauinslandi | reverse complement strand
GGAAGGAACGAAGGAACACAGGAACGAAGGAAGGAAGGAAGGAAGGAGGACTGACATTTCTGGAGAAATGTCAGTCCTCAGAGCCAATCACCTCCAACTCCACCCTCTTGTATCTTATTTCATGAAAAACACTGCTTTCCTAACTCTCAGTCTGGTAACTATGGCATGTACATGTGTTGATCCTTCCCAAATCTTGAGGAAACCACTTTATTGTTCAGAACACTGTTTACAATTTTGGTTAAAAAATCTTATCCTAGTACATATGCTGTTTTAAAAATCAATCTCAAAGACCTCTCTTATATAGAGATAGGTTATAAATATTGGAACCTAATGATAATTGCCATAATAAAGAGAAGTAATGCATACAAAAGTCAAAAAACTCTGAGCAGTGATCCCCCTGGAAATACACAGAAGCAGGCAGAACATACCCCCTTGTCTTTAAAGGAATGTAAAACTTAGCACAAAGGGGAACATGAAGAACCTTGGAGAATTTCATGTTAGGCCATAAAGAAGCTCTGAGTTATTGTGTGGATGCAGGCGAAATAGAATGAAGAGAGTCTTTCTTGATGAAAAAGGAGGGCTAAGAGGAGGAGGAGAGGGAGGAAGGGAGAGAGGAAGGAAGGAAAGAAGGAGGGAAGGTATGGAGGGAGGGAGAGAAGGAAGGAAGGGAGAGAGGGAAGAAAGGAAGAATGGAAGGAGGGAGGGAGTCCATTAAATCTGACAGCTTAAACATATTGGCTAAATTAACACCACCTAAGTTAAGTGAAAGAGGAGCTATATTGTAAGAATACGGAAGTAGTTCAAAAAACTGAAGTTTTCCTAAAAACCCCAGGAACACCAGCTACTAGGATAACCCGAGTTATGGTGCCATTAAAGCCAGCCACCAAGCTTCACATCCCCGTGATTTCTGTCAAAATTTCAGAATCACAGGAGAGAATTGGCTCGGCTTGGATCAGCTGTAAAATCATCTGGATCAATAGCTATAGCTGAGGGGTGGGGAGGTGAGTAGGCATCAAAGGCATGACCAGTCAAAATATACATACATATCTGTGCACCCTTACTAGGCACCAAAAGCATTTCGAGGAGCTAAAGATAAAGTAGAGAACAAGCAGACAGAATTTCTGCCCTCAGGAAGCTCCAGGGATCTGTGTGGGCAAGGCTGCCCCCAATTAGTGTCTATTACACTAAGCCAAGAAACAGTGTTTCCGAGGCTGAAACAGGAGATCTCCAAACTACCAGAAAGCTGTAGGCTCGCTTCTGGAGAATTTGGGGTTTTTGATACAGTGTCCTGAGCTGAAATCCCAAAACCACATAAGAGTTTAGGTTTTAAGGAAAGGGTGAAGAAGAGAGGCAGAGAGAGATTGGGAGAGAAAAAGAGAACCCTTACCAAGTCTAGGAAAGATCAACTTTATTTTAAACAATGTTAGATAATTATTAGGATTAATGGAAAAAATCCAAATTATACCCACATTTACGGTGATTATCTAGTATAGTGCCAGGTACCATGGATGCTTATTAAATATTGGTCGAACATGAATTTACATTTTATTTATTGATAGGAAACCACAAAATATAAGCATAGTAACAGATATACAAGCTTTTATAGTCAGGCAGCCTAAACTCTGGGGTGTCATTGCTGTGTGACCCTGGACAAAGAAGTTAGACATCTTTAAATGGAGGATATTAAAGCTAAATTGAAATGTATTTTGAGGATTAAATAAAATAGTGTATATAAACTCATAAAGTAAGTGCTCAGTAAATGTTTATTCTTTCTCTTTTCTTCTCTTTATCTTATTAAATACATGCTCTTAACATTTAGAGTTTGATTTTACTAGAAAGTTCAAATTTTAAAAAAGGCTTGGAAAGTTATTCTTATAAATGTAATGGGCTAGAGTAGAAAACCCAGGTCTCAGATAAACAATGTTTCTCAAAGTTCAATGAGACTGTTCAGTTAAGGCTGCCGCTACCACCACCTGGTGGCAGCATACTGCATAATACTTTTTGAGTTGAATATGAAATCCTAAACATTCCTTAGAGTTTCATATATTACACTTACTTGTAAGGATTTAGACAACATTCTTACAACATATTTTTCTAACCAATATGTGGTAACACTTTGGTATGTAATAAAGATGCCTGATGCAGTAATCTGGTTTTCTAAATTCACTGGTATCTATCTTTTTTTTTTTAAAGATTTTATTTATTTATTTGACAGAGAGAGACACAGCGAGAGAAGGGACACAAGCAGGGGGAGTGGGAGAGGGAGAAGCAGGCCTCCCGCTGAGCAGGGAGACCGATGTGGGGCTTGATCCCAGGACCCGAGCCGAAGGCAGATGCTTAAAGACTGAGCCACCCAGGCGCCCCATCACTAGTATCTATCTTTAATGGCATCAGCTGCAATACCGGTCTCCCTCAATACTCCTATCACAGCCTCAATCCAAAAGCTTAGGAGTTCCTTTGAAGAGTCATGTAAAAATAAAGCAGATCATGATGCCAAAATTACAGGCAAAAGAAAAAGAAAAAAAAAGTATTATCAAAATTAAAAACCCTGTGCTTGAAGGACATTATCAAGAAAGAGAAAAGAATGGGAGAAAATTTTTGCAAATGATATATGTGATAAGAGACGTGTGCCTAGAACATATAAAGGAGTCCTACAACATCTAATACAAAGGCAAATAACCAATTCAAAAATAGGCGAAAGATTTGGGTAGATATTTCTCTAAAGAAGATATACAAAAGGACAATAAAAAAAAGCTCAGCGTCAGCCATCAGGGAAATGCAAATCAAAGTCATAATGAGACACCACTTTACACACATGAGGATGGCTATAATCAAAAAGACAGTTAATAGCAAGTATTGGCAAAGATGGGGAGAAATTGGAACCCTCACGCACTATTAATGGAAATATAAAACGGTGCAGCTGCTTTGGTGAAATAGTCTAGTAATCTGTCAAAAGGTTAGACCTAGACCTGTCATATGGGCCCCGCGATTCCATTCCTAGATACATACTTAAGAGAAGTGAACATACATCCACACAGAAACTTGTTCATGAAGGTTCACAAAAGCATGATTCATAACAGCCAAAAAGTGGAAACAACCCTAAATGCCCATCGAACTGATTCTTACAATGGAATATTATCCAGCCATGAAAGAATGAGCACTGATGTATGTGGCAACCCAGCTGAACCTTGCAAACATCATGCAAAGTGCAAGAAGCCAGTCACAAAGCCACATATTAGGTGACCATTTACATAAAATACTCAGAATGGACAAACCCATTGAACAGAAAACAGATACATGTTTACCTAAGGCTGGGGGCAGGGAGTTGGGAGCTAGTGGCTAAGGGTGGCAGGGTCTCTTTTTGGGGTCATCAATGTTCTAAAATTGATTGTGGTGGTGGTTGTCCAACTCTATGAATATATAAAAATATATAAAAAGCCATTGAATTGTGTCCTTTAAATGGGTGAAGTGTATGGTATTTTTTTTAATGTTTTATTTATTTATTCGTGAGAGTCAGAGAGAGAGAGAGAGAGAGAGCAAGAGAGGCAGAGGCAGAGGGAGAAGCAGGCTTCCCGCTGAGCAGGGAGCCCGATGTGGGGCTCGATTCCAGGACCCTGGGATCATGACCTGAGCCGAAGGCAGACGCTTAACCATCTGAGCCACCCAGGCGCCCCAGAAGTGTATGGTATTTTAATTCTATCTCAATAAACCATGTCTGAAATGGTGAGGGAGAAGTGATCGCCTCCTTATCTCTCCCCTCTACAAACCAAAGCTTCTTCCTGTCTTAGCAAAAAAATGTCAGAACTAAACATTTCAATCCAACACTGGAAGCTAATCTTCTAGAAACTAAAATCTTTTCCATAAACTAATTTGGAGCTTTGGAAACTTTTTTTGCCCTATTCCATTTTCCCATAAAAGAGTAGTGTCTTCTTCTGGTTTTAGTGGTGTTCATCAAAATAGGAAAAGATTACAATTTTCCATTTAATTGTAAAAAGATTCTCTTTGATTGCCACAGCAGAGCTAGTCCCACCATCAGAAGTCCTATACATTGGTATTCTATTCCTGCCTTAATGATCTGAGGCATATCTTCCCTACACATACACACACACACACACACACACACGCGTGCATACTCACGTGTGTGCATGCACACAAACCTCTGGTGCATTAGGCTGTGACGTGGAACAGTTTGGAGAACCTCATCTGCAGCACCTAGGCAGACCCTGGCTAGGTTGACATAGGCAACCATTTGGTTTCTGGCTTTTACTCTATTCCTAAAAACAGCATTTCTGGACCAATACAGGTCATTGAAACAAATCTCAGAATCTAAGCATTGTAAAGCACCTCATAAGTGGCTAACTCTTACATAG
This sequence comes from Neomonachus schauinslandi, assembly GCF_002201575.2. Taxonomy (NCBI): domain Eukaryota; kingdom Metazoa; phylum Chordata; class Mammalia; order Carnivora; family Phocidae; genus Neomonachus; species Neomonachus schauinslandi. The sequence continues at coordinate 7,332,820 of NC_058408.1, read as the reverse complement.
GTCTTCCACTACAAATGAAGCCAGCCCAATCTTTCATTCCTATCTGATTCTGCTACAGTCATAGAGATGTTGTGCAAAGGATAAAAGAGCCATTTTTCATGAACTTCCTCCTTTCTCTGAACAAAGCCCAACGTCAAATCTTTGAAAAGCATGTATTATAGTAAAGAACAAGATTCAAAAAAAAAAAATGTTTGGAGGCAGTCATGATACAGAAAAATAATTTCCTCTCTCTCCCTCATCCCCAAATAAAAAACAACCTTATGATGTGTTAGATCGGAATGTTTAAATATTGAACCAGTGCCAAAAAAATGATTTGTAAGCCTCAATAAATTTCATGAAATTTAAAAATGATATTATTATCCCATCTGACAGTGTCTTTCAGGGCTTGAAGCGGCATGGCCCAGATTGGGGGTATTCTAATGAAAAATAAATGTGTAGCACATTTGACTTACAAATATAATGATATATATAATACTCAAAAGATATATATTCAGTGAGGTCCCCTTGCAATTGCTAGTTACTAGTATCAATTCTGCCTCCTACGCAGAGCAATGGAGTCTTTTCCTTGGGTATCAGATGTTCTTAGTTACAATGTTAAAGCTTCTTTCCAGAAAGAAAAGGGAAAAAAAAAAAGCGTGAATCTAGGAAAGGCAGCACAGTGCCTATTCACACACAGTGTAATATCCAAATTAGATATTTTAGAAAGATGGACAACTGATTCTCTATGAGAGGGGTATAATATTCACATATATAATATGAAACTCACAAATCATTTGTATACTGTAAGATGTGGCAACATAATGTTGGCTGCGGGGCGGGTGGTCATTTCTAGGCTCAGCTCTATCCATTGCAGTTCCCACTGTGAAATACATTGCATAAAGCCGGGAACATAGGAGGAAAGGGTCCTTTTTATTCTATTCTTCCGTTTCCATCTCTTTACCAGAAACACTTTATGCAAATAGCGGCTCTCTCGGCTCTGCAAAGCGGGGAGAGGCAGCCAGGAAACCGCGGAGGCACGGTGAGAGCGCGGGGCGGGGCGGGGAAGGGCCTTGTTCACTGCGCGCGGCTCTGAGCCCCGAGCAGGCACAAGATTGATGATGCTCCCTGGGTGGACGGGAAGATCTCCTCCCTGTGAAAGACTGCTCACGAGGCCTGATAGACTTGTCATCTCTTAATAAACATCACGGAGATGTCGGAGGGGAGAGCAGGAGCCCAGGAGCCGGGCACACCCCAGCAGCGTGCTTGCCTCTCCTGATGATCTACTCGGTGTGTCCTGCCGAAGGTGCTGGGAGGGGTGCGCCCACTTCCCCACCGCAGAAATGCCCCGCAGGGCCTCATTCCCTCGTGGGACCCGAGCCACGTTATTTGGAATCCAGCTCCTCCTTCCTTTGGGAACCACCCCCCCATTTCCCCGATCTTGAAGCTGCATTCAGTGGGATCCTGGAAACAGGAGAGGCCCAAGTGTGGCAGACTTTCTGCCCGGGAAATGCAGGACATCCATGCACTGTCATTTTTCTTAGTCCCCGGGAGTGTTGTCTCTGTTTGCAGAGCAATGGAAGCAGAGCATCTAATCAGCTCTCATACACTTGAGCTGGCAGAGTCTGCCCTGGTTCTTCAAGTTCTTCACCTCTGCCCCCCTCTCCCCATCTCTTCTCTCTCTCTCCATCTTATCAATCATTCCTGAAGTCCAGGCCTCTCCACAAAAACGTCCCCTCACCGATCAATTCTATAGACAATCCTTGGTACCCTTGACTCCACGGGGTCCGCTGAGGAGATTCTCATAGTTTCTTCTCTACTTGACCCCAAGGGAGTCCCACTTCCAGGTCCCACTTTAGGAGCTGGCATGGAGTCCGGGTCACCGACAACTGCTGCTGAGTGCATGTGTATACAGATGAATTCCGTGTTCATCCTTTTCCCTCCCCAACTTAAAAGTCAAACTTGGGGCACCTGGGTGGCTCAGTCTAAGAGCATGTGACTCTTGATCTCAGGTGCTGTGAGTTCTAGCCCCATGTTGGGGTGTACAGATAACTTAATAAATAAAAGTTAAAAAAAATCACCAAGTTTACTTTTGGCTTGTAAATAAACATAAAACTATTGTAATGCTCATTTCATTTTCCTTTTGATGGTTAATTCTACTCCTCAATGCCTGATCAGCACATCTGCCCTCGTGTACCTGCTTTGGAACCTTCTGGACAGCAGGGAGGTAGGGCTGTCCCTGGGCAGCCCCCATGGCTTTGGAGGAAGTAAGAAGTCTTTCCTGATGGATGTTGCCAAGGATGATGATGAAGGCAGGCACTCACGGACACCTTCTTCGGTACTGCTGGCATTTTTCATTGTGTTGAACCAGCCATACAAGCAGCTGGTGTGGCACAAGACAGAGGCTTGGCCATTAGAATAACCGAAAACCCCCAAAACACCAATGGAGCCATAGCTCAGTGGTTGTGTAGGGCCCTGAGGCCCCAGCTCCAGTATCTGGAGCCGTAACCTCCATGCTCCATTTCCCCCTCAGGAAATTGCTCTTTTGATATTTTGAAGTCTTTTATGTATAACATGTGTGTGTGGGCCAAATAGCAAGCTCACATTTTCATCTTGAAATAATTGCGATTAATAAATTACAATGGTGCTGGAGGACAAGCTCCATTCCCAGGGGAACCACGCTATGTTTATATTCCTAGAAGTCAGCCACAGCCTGAACTCAAACAGTTCAGCCTCCACTGGAATCCAAGGGGGGTTGACAAAAGATGTGTGTCAGGGGTGGGCAGTGAGGAGGGGGCTACACTTTCCTTCTGGAATTGTCTTCTGTTCTCTTAGATGCAGTTGTTCGTGTATTATTCGCCCACACCCCCAACCTCAGAGCCAGACCAGCACCAGCACATTGGGGGTGGGGGGTAGCACCCCCCCTCTCCTCGATGCCAGCCTTTCAAGGAAAACAGCCTCATAGGAAGCCTTGATCAACCGTTCACCCCACAGGTCCGCGCATTGGACAGACTGGACGAACAGAGAAAGAGGCCATTCTGTGGTGGTGTGGGGTGGGAGTTAGCTGCTTAGCTTAATTGGAAATACCGGTGATTTTTGTGGAAATACGGGAATTCCCTGTATCAAAGCCCTTAAACTCAACCGAGGCAGAACAGCCAAAAGGTAGGAAACCCTGGCTCCTAAGTAAGACTAGCTTTGCTTGGATTCCAGGCTCTGCAATTTTAACTGTCGGGCTTTGCCAATTTTTATATAATCCCCCCACACACCTGTTTTCTCACCTGTAAAGTAGGGAGCATCCATGATAACATCTCGCACACAGTCATCATTCAAAAATCACAACTATTACTGCTAACATAGCTATTATCATCATTATTATTACCAGAGCTGATTGAAATCCCCTTTATTAATTTACCTTTCACTGATCATGTTCTATGTGCTAGGTGTGGTCAAAGATTAGTGAAAACATGTCACGTGAAACCTGAAACTGTGAAAGTATTCATAGAAACAAGCAATTCCCAGACCGTATCAGGCTGGGGGTAAAACTAAGGATGTGATCGTAAAAACAAAAGCACTTCATTTGGCTTTGCTCCCACCACTTCTTCCCCAATTAAATCGCAGCGTTCTTGAGTGGCTTCTTGAGGGCTCATGGGCAAGAGATATACCCCATATTCTTCCACTTCAGTTTGCCCCATTGCTGTCTCCTTGGGCTGCCGTCCGCAGTACAGCAAGGAAGATAGACTTTTTATCTGTCTTCGGATGGCCCTAAGCACATGCTTTTGGGGAGCAGAGTATTTTTTAAATGTTGGCTTAATCCTTTAGGCCAGCTTGCCTTCTTCAGTCTGACAGACTCCACCACTATAAATTAATTGCCTTACATCTGTCACTTCACATTTCACACACATTTGTTTCTTGCCAGGACCCTACAAGGGTTGTTTCTTTTTTTTTGTCTTGCAAATACCCTTTCCCATAAGGTCACTGAGTCCAAAAGCTAGTGACATCCGCCGACCTCCAAACTGCTGCGAAACCCAGGAGGCCTCCAGCATGGAGCTTCTCCTCCTTCTCGTTCCAGCTGTGCTCGGCACATAGGCACATGCTTCTCCGAATACGTGAATGAGGGAATGTTCTGTCTGATGCACCCATTTCACATTCCTACCCCCTGTAACTACAGCGCCAAGAGCAGGTACTTTATGTCTCATCTTATGCCTTAGGGCATGAAACAGGGCAGCCGGGTGATCCTAAGGAGATCCTAGGGATCCAGGGAGATGTTAGCGAATCAACGTCATATTTTTACTTGTTCTTTCTTGTTCCTCTCCCAGGCATCTTAGGAGAGGCGGAGAAAACAATGAGAGCACATCCTATTGTTCTCAAAATAGTGAGGGTGCCTGTGCACATTTTGTGTTTTGACTTCCTCCTTGTTCCAGGTAGAAAGACACTGGGTTCTCAGAGAACTCTGTCAGTCGGTAACACAATACAGTCAGCTGCAAGTAACAGAAAATCCCTCAGAGGGCAGCTTGCATGAAGGAAAGATTTAGCAGCTGAACAGAACAACAAGTTCAGGTGTAGGCAGTGGAGGGCTGGTTAGTGGTTCAATGGCCCCAGCCCCTCGTATCCTCAGGCTTGGCCATCCTTACCCTGTGACTTCATCTTTCCTGTCACAAGATGGCAGCTACACTTGGAACCACTGCATGTGCGCTCCAGAGCAAGAGAGGAGGAAAAGAGCAAAAAGATGTGTGAATTACTCTGTCCTTTGAAAAGCCTTCCCAGGGGCGCCTGGGTGGCTCAGTTGGTTGAGCGACTGCCTTCGGCTCAGGTCATGATCCTGGAGTCCCGGGATCGAGTCCCACATCGGGCTCCCTGCTCAGCATGGAGCCTGCTTCTCCCTCTGACCCTCCCCCCTCTCATGTGCTCTCTCTCTCTCTCGCTCTCATTCTCTCTCTCAAATAAATAAATAAAATCTTAAAAAAAAGAAAAGAAAAGAAAAGCCTTCCCAGAAAGCTCATTCAGCAACTGCCACTTACATCTTACCCAACAGAACAGGGCCATGTGTTAATCTCCATTTTCAAGGAAGTCGAAAGAAGATGAATCTTTTTTAACCAGGCTTACTACAACTCCAAGTGAAATCAGAGTTGTGTCACCAGAGAAGGAGAGACTGGAGCTTGGATAGGTAATTAGCGGTGTCTCCCAAAAGAACAGTGTGGGATGTAGCAAAAAGTGTCAGCAAAGACATTTGTAAAAGAAAATGTCCATGTCTAATTTCTAAGAAGGACCTTCATGTTAGATGGATGGTGCTCTACAAAGGCATAACAGGATGTCAAAGCTGGACATTTCTCCAGCGGTGGCCCCCAAGGCCAAGAGTGAGATGTTAGGGATCAGGTACACCTGCATTTGCCAAGTGAGGTTAGGGGCATTCTGTATAAGATTTGCCACAGGAATAGCCCTCCACTGGTCCTCCCTGAATTAGCCAAGGACACAACTCTAGCCAGCATAAAAGAGTGGAGGTATTCCCCTCACTTGGGTTAGACAAAGAGGTCTAAGAGAACCACCCGAGGCTTGCCTGTACCCCTGGCAGGTTGAGGAACACAGGGACTGACATCAGATTCTCTGATTCTCTGATTATCCAGGAAAAGACTGAAGACGGGAAGCTATGTTCAGCAATGGCCCGAGGGCAGAGGAGAAGAGGTGGGTGCCTTCAGAGTGAGATGCTCCTCCCCCAAGAGCTGGGCCAAAGCATCTGCTTTTCAAGAACCAGGTTTAGAACCTCATAGAGGAGAAACATTGGGTTTGTCTGAAAATGGATCTGAATGAAGAAGGCCCGGGATTCTCCCTAACCTGTAGCCTCTCTCTATCTCTGCAGCCCTGGGGTCTCTATGAGTAGTGCAACCTTACATCCTGCTTGGCCTGGGGCCATCCCACATGACCCAGGCTGTCCCAGCATCCTGGAAGCTCTCTGAGAGATCCTCCTTCTACTCTGAAAAGTGTCCCAGAAGTGTCCCAGCTTAGACAATTATACGGTCATTTGGTGGCAAGGGACCGATACAAAGCACTGGATCACCAGCCTGTAGTTTCACAAGATCCTAATCAATGAGGGCCTTAAAACGTCACTGGGAGGGGACTTACCCAAACTACTTGGGAGGGAAAGTGTCTACATGGTTAATAGGATTACTTCGAGGCACCAGTTAGGATATAGAAGGGTCAGAGTTGGATCGGTGTTGCTTTCTCAGGATGGTAACTCCAGGTAAGTGGAGGTCTTCATCCTATACACAGGTTAGCCAGTTGGAACAGACCAGGGGAATAGAAGGAAGTGTGAGGGGTATTACCAGTGGTCTTCTGATTCTTGACTCTCCTATGTAGAATTCAGTGCTAAATAAACACTGAACACATCAGTTTAAATATCAGTTGAAAGTGGGGTGAAATAACTTGACTTTCATGGATTCTCACAGGTCTTAGTAGAGCCTTGTAAATGCATCATCATTTAGCAATTATGAATTATCACGTCCTTTTTTTTCCTCTACAAAGTTGTTTTGGGGCTCATGAGGGTTGGAATATGCCCAGAGGGAGTTTCCTGTATGTGAAAAGCATCACTTACATATACAGCAGGACCAAAAATTGGGCAGCAAGTTATCTTTTTGGATATAGATTCTGTCACAATTACTTTTGTTATCCCTTCCGGAATGTGAGGAGGAAAAACAAAGAAGGAAAGAAAAAGAACCAGATTTAGTTCTATATCCAGGTACATGGGTTAAAAATATCCTGGAAATAGAGCATTGTTGGAAAAATGTCAAAAAATGTATCTGCATATTAGGTTTCTTCACAATATTGATAAAAGTTTTATGAGGACAGTACCCTAGTAGGTGCCACTCATAATCCCTTTGAAATTATGATATTTCATTAATTATCACCTTTGGGTATGGTCAATCATCAAGTTTCTCATTTGCTTACTTTATTGCCAGTTCCGATTTCTCCCTGTCCACAGAGTACCATGAAAGAGCTTGTTACACACTGCCTTGGTCCATTCAGGTTGCTATAACAGAATACCCTAGCCTGGATGGCTTATGAACAACAGAAATTGATTTCTCACAGTTCTGGGGGCTGGAAGGTCAAGATTAAGGTGTCAGCAGATTCACTGTCTGGTGGGAATCATAAACAGCCATTTTCTTACTGTGTCTTCATATGGTGGAAGGGGGCTAGGGATCTCCGGGGTTTCCTTTGTAAGGGCACTAATCCCACTCATGAAGGTACCCACTGCCATGACCTAAGGCCTCTCTTCCAAATACCATCACATGGGGGGGGGGTCAGGATTTCAACATATGGAATTTGGGGGTGGGGGACACAAACATTTAATTTATAACACACACCTCGCTGAGATCCAGCTATACTGGGTCTATTCCATTTCTCAGATATCACCATCTAATAATACTATCAAAGAAAGAAATGGGGCTAATCTGGCATGACTTGTTCTTTGTGAACCCAATAGAGCCTGAACTCTTATTAACCATTATTGCTACCACTTCTAGATGGCCACAAACCATAGCATCCAAGGATCGGTGCTAGCCTTGTCAGGATCTGTGAAATTCATCTTCTTTTCCTGTTTGAGAATCAAAATAACAATTGCCCACTTAGACTTCTGGCATCTCTTTGATTTGCCATGATTCTGCAAAGAGCATGCATTTCAGTAAAAGTTGCCAGATATTAAATGCTTGCTAGGTATCAATCAGTATGCTGAGAACTCTTACCAGCATCATCCCCTGTATGTCAAGATTAATGGACCCAGCCTAAATGTAACATGTGTGAATATAAAATGCTAATTTTAACATTTTTAAATCAACATAATAGAATTTGTTGTCTATTTTCCTACAAAAAATAGAATTTGTTGTCTATTTTCCTACAAAAGCCAGTTTTTTTCTCAAGTTCTCCTGCCTGTCAAGTCACACTTCAACTGTGATATCCTACCACTCATCATTCAAGTCCCTGTTCCCACTGACCTCTGGAAGCCCAGTGCCTTTCTCAAGTCCTGGAGATTTCAAGGAGAGTATGTTTAATCCGACTGTCACTCCTCACCACGGAGAACAGCTCCTCTGGACTTTTTCAAGATTCTTCTCCAGACCACAATGATTTCTCCTCACATCTACCCTCCAAGTTTTGAGCACATCCTCTTTTTATTCCCCCAAACAGAGCTGACTCTAGGCTATAATAGTCAATTAACCAGTTAATTGAGTAGTTGATTCAGTAGTTGAGATGATGACACAGTGAAGGGTCCTGGGTCCACCTCAGCAATCTGAAATATGACAGGTTTGGTAGGGCATGAGGAGAAGAGAAGGAAACCCCCTGTGTTTCAAATCCCTTTATTTAACCTCTCAGACCTGGGGCTAGGGGTGGTCAGACCCTGCTCCGGAGGACCCCACAGCCACAGGGTTCCTCTGTGAACAGACTGAGCCCTCCCTCTCAGGAAGGGAGTTGGGCCAAGATGAGACGGGATGGACCTATGACCAAGCATAAAAGCAATGCAGGTATGAGGGGCAGGTGTCAAGCTCCACAAATGAGTAGTATATTAATTCCAGAGATGCTGCCTTTTTTGTAAACATTTGCAGTATTCTCTTTTTTGAACTGTTTTTGTTTTATGTGGGGACGGAATATCTTCAAGGGAGCAAACCCCCATGCCTTCGTGGTGATTTTAATCTCTAAAAACAGTCAAAAGGCATTCAGAACTAAGTCTGACAATTAAGGTGAGTAATATGTTTCTGAGTCAAAAACCAGATGTGACAATATTGCAATGATACTGATGTTTTCTGTAACTAGGGAAATAGCTGTTAAGGATATTCCCAAAGAGGAGTTTACAAAGATGTTTGAGCAACTGCAGTTCATTTTTTTTTTTAAAGATTTATTTATTTATTTTAGAGAGAGAGAAAGAGAGTGGGGGGAGGGACAGAGGGAGAGAGAGAGAGAGAGTCCTCAGGCAGGCTCCCCACTGAGCACAGAGCCCGACATGGGGCTCGATCCCAGGACCCTGAGATCATGACCTGAGCCGAAGGCAGCCGCTTAACCGACTGAGCCACCCAGGCGCCCCAACTGCAGTTTATTTTGAAACACAACACATCCCAAGGAAACATGGTGTTGTGACTAGAACACAGCCATTGTTGGTCAGATCCCGGGCTTAAGCCACACTCTTCCACTTGTTCTGTCAATCTGGAGACAGCTCGTGGCCATTTTCCATTTCATGCTCCTCTGCTGTAATAAGTGAGTAAGAGTTGTCTGGAAATTGTTGTGAGGGTTATCATGCCAGGTGAGTGGACCATTGTGGACCACAGGAAATATTACCTCCACTTTCATGATTTCAGTGGGCAAAGCCGAAGACCCTTGAAAGCCCTTGCTTGCATCCAGTCTCCAGGAAGATACTTTAGAAACACTGAAAAACTGATCACGTCCTCGTTAAGACGTTCTCAATTTGCTGCCTCCAAGTCTCAATGTACACAGGAACAGAAGGGTTAATTCTGACTGTTCAGGTGTCAAATATATTGTAAGGACAAGATATAATTTTATGAAATTAGAGTATTCATAAATGGTGACTCCGTTGGGACAGTCCTACCTGCCCAATGCCCAATAAAATGGAGTTTTGTTTACCACTTTGGCTGTCCCAGTTGGTGGGGCATCCAGGCTGAATTGGCATAGTAACAGAATCCAGAGAAAACTACACAAGTATTCAATGAACTGAGATTTTATTTTATAGAGTATATTCTTATACACACACATATACAGGCTGCACAGAGAGAGAGAGAAATGAAGACTGGGATAGACATCCAGTCTGGAAATCCTGGTTTGAGACAGTGGGAATAATAATGAAAAGATATGTAGAAGCATAGTTTCAGATGGTAACGGCCTGTATTGGAGAAATTTTGTCAGCAACTGGATATACTTACTATTACAACTAATTTAAATAATAATAACAATATTTCTGGAGCTACCAAGCCCTGTACTAAATGCTATAGCCACATTATCTATTTGCTTTGTTTAGTATCAAAGTCAGTAACCACTAGCCACATATTTGAGAATGAATTCTCATGGATATAAATAGAGATTATAGGCACGCATCAATTTGCAAGTAACGGACGTCAACTTCAAAAGGGTGCGCAAGCAGTTTGGATTTCTTGGCACATCCCCAGGAGTTGGGCAATAGACAGACCAACGAGGTGGAGACTATTCTTAGATGCTGGAGGGAGGAAGAGGGGTCATGAGGGCAAGGAGACAGCCCACTATTCTAAAGCAAATCATTTATTGTTGGATTGCTGGTGATTTTACAAAAGAGATGAGTCCGGCAGCTGGGGCAGCCATGTTTCACCAGCAGGCAGAATTATGGGGTCAGTCTGAATTCCATAAAGCTTCTGCGGTTTGTGAAAGGTACTATATGGGCCTCAATAAACAACGATGATCAGTTAACCTCTTGCTTCCGAGATGCTCCTGACTTTCCATTTGCGGTAGGACTGGACTTGGAACGTGGGCGACAGCATCCCCCCACGGATCCTGCCCTTCACAAAGCAAATGCGTTGTGACAAAATGACAGAAGATAATCTCCAAACCTCCGTCCACTTGATAAGTATGGATATTGGGCTTCCGAGTGAAGGTGGCTTATATTACCGCCAACCCCTTCACACCAAACAAAGAAGAAAGAGCTCCTCTGCAGAGCTTTTATTTTGTTTAAAGTCCCTCTGATGGGCTCCCGCGCTCAGTAGTTATATAACAAAGTGGTGGCATAATATATGGGGGCAGTGGGGCGGGAGTTGAACATACCTGTATTTGCAGCCATAATGAGAGCTCGGAGGTAACAAGGGGGGTGATTTGGATAATAATTAATAACCTGAGTTTCAGAGCAACGGGAGCAGCATGCAAATTCTATGGCCCTGCAGTGGCACCTCTTGAAGAAGAAGGTGCTTTATTGCCTCTGTCAGGCGTTCTCTTCTCAGCTGTGATTCCGCCCAGCCTTGGTGGTTTGCATACTGCAGCTAAACATTAGGCGGTAATGAATGACAACCCAGCCACTCTGTGCATTGCAGCGAGAAGCTGCCATAATTGGCTCCCCCATCACCGTCATCCCCCCCTGCCCTGCAGAGGAGAGGAGGCACTGACGGCAAGCACTTTGACAAAATAAAAAGGGCATGGGGACCCAGCGCAGTACTCTGGGCCCCCCGCCCCGAGGTGGTTGTGCCAACCCCATATTTACACCCTGCCCAACTGTAGAGCCCACCGGCTTGGGATATGAAATCCACAGCTCTTCCCTTCACTCTGGGAAGGGCCCGGCTCCAAGGAGAGAACAGAAGTGCTGGAATTCTTGATATGTGCGCCTGCTTTCTGGGTCTCTTCCCCACCCCCACCACTGTGTCTGGGTTCCACCTGCAGAAGTGCAGGAATGAGAAGATCCACAAAAAAGATGGAAGGGAAGGAAAAGGACACACCTCATTTGGACTTGGCTGTCTCTGAAGCAAACCTAAGGCTTCCGCCGTTGTTTTTCACGTCAGACTGAGTGTTCAGATCTTTGTTCTAACTTGACTTTGCCACTAGATATATGATCCTGAACGGGCTGGTTAACCGTTGTGAGTTGCAAATAGCAATAATGTCACCCACAACTACTGAAGAAGTTAAAACCATATCAATAGAAAGTTCTATTCTTATGTGTATCTTCTACTCCATCTCCTGATTTCTAAGCTTCTTTCATGTTACAACAACAGACTTAATTTCTGTTGAATTCTTGAATTCCTAAATTAGGCAATCCTCTGACATTTTGGCTTAAGTGACTGAATTTAATTGCAAATTAAATGCCGTATTTCTTACGAGTGCACAGGCCCAGTGACGACTTGAATAGAGGGCCAGGAATGAGCTTGATAATGGAGAGTAAACATTGGCCTAGTAGACTCTTCAACGATGGATATGAAGTCAAACTCTAGGAAGCAAGTAAATGTCACTAACACCTACAACACAGGGGTATTCTGAATGAGGTCCTGGTCTTGTAATTGCAGGAGCTGGAAGTGTGGCTGAGGTTACCATTTGGTATTCATTTGTTCCGTAGAACTACTCGAATAACGTGGAGACTGGTTCTTTGATTTGGCAACTCATACATATAATGATTTGAGAACAAATGAACTAATACCATGAGATAGAACTGTATGCAGTTTATGGAATGGTGAGCAGTTCAGTCTAATCATGAAGAGCAGAGGCTCCTGAGAGAGACTGCCTGGGTTCAAATACAAGTGGAACAAAGTTGTTCTGTGAGGGTCATTAGCAGGCTCGTCTTGATTTTGACAGAATGGTCACAGAAGATTGTGCAGCCAGGGTGTGATGAGCAAGGGATTTGTGATTTTATATATGTCACTAATACATATTTATTAATATTTATACATATATAAGTGATCTTCTACATATAAGTGATTTATCAGTGATTACATATATTATTTATTATATATAAAGTATATATCTCAAGTTGAGTTTATTTCCAGAACACAAGGCTTATTTTTTTGAAAATTAATTAATGTAATTCACCTTTTTAATGAATAAATAAGAAAATAATGATCATCTCAAGATACGCAGAAAAAAACACTTGATAAAATTCAATCAAAGAAGCATTTTGAGAAAAACCCTTAGAAAACTGGGACTAGGAAGGCACTGCATTATTTCACATCTAAGTCCTTCAGCAAATATATGTAGCAGTGAAATATTGAAAAGCTTTCTTCCTAAAATAGGTAATGAGACAAGGTTACTTACTATCACCTTCTGCTCAACATTATTCAGAAGGGGGTATATAGTGCAATAAGATACTAAAAATATAAATAAAATTGGGGAGGGTATGTGCAATGGTGAGCGCTGTGAATTGTGTAAGACTGTTGAATCACAGACCTGTACCTCTGAAACAAATAATACATTATATGTTAAAAAAAAAAAGAAGAAGAAGCAGATAGCAGGAAGGGAAGAATGAAGGTGGGGAAATCGGAGGGGGGGACAAACCATGAGAGACGATGGACTCTGAGAAACAAACAGGGTTCTAGAGGGGAGGGGGTGGGGGGATGGGTTAGCTTGGTGATGGGTATTAAAGAGGGCACGTTCTGCATGGAGCACTGGGTGTTATACGCAAACAATGAATCATGGAACACTACATCAAAAACTAATGATGTAATGTATGGTGATTAACATAACATAATAAAAAAAAATACAAACCAAAAAATATATATATATAAATAAAAGGAATTAGAAATATAAATATAAGGATTGGAAAATAGGAAATAAAACTTTCCCATCCACAGGGAACATGACTATGTAGATAAGCCAAAAGAATCTAAACTCTTAGACTTAGTAAAATAATTTAGCGAGATCACCAAATAAAGCTCAAAAACAACAATCAGTTTTGTTTCATCAGAGCATAGACCAACAACAAGGCAAAGAGCATCAAAGAAAGACCACAAGAGGCCAATGAATGAGAGGGAACGAGGTACAACAAATATTAGCTGCTTTGGTTTCTGGGGCTCTTGAGTCCTTAATTCCATTCCTTAAAAGGCCTACCTGTATTTCTCACCCTTGGGTTCACTGGGATACTCCAATTCCTTTTTTGAAGTCAACATCTCTTCTTATTGCCAAAATGAAATAAATAAATAAATAAATAAATAAATAAATAAATCGAAAGGAATTTCTAGTTAAACAAGACTGCAATGCATGGATGTGTTCTTTCTACTGAGGTCCTTTAAATGACAGTACAAGTATTCTCAAAGATACAGACACATGAGAACAAAGAATACGGGAGAGGAGACATCCATGAACAAGGGATGCCCTCCCAGGCTTCAGAAAAAAATACTCAGTTGCTGCTGACATTGAAGCCTGCCACATGCATGTGTGCAGAACCTGTGGTCAACTTTCCAGAATCTTGACCTTCGTACAGGTATGCCATCATGGATTATGAGATAATCGAGGAAAACATTACTACATCAAATATGGAAGTCAAAGCAAAATAATGTGGAAGGAAGAAATAATGCAGAATATATTCACTTTCTACTGCTGTGTAACAAATTAGCACAAACAGAAGCTTAAAATAACTCTCATTTATCAACTCACAGTTTTATAGGCCAGAAGTCTAGGTATGCCATGACTGGGTCTCTGTTCACTGTTTCACAAGGCTGAAATCAAGGTGTTGTCCTCACTGAGTTCCCATCTGGGGGCTTTGGGAAAGATCTACTTCCAAGATCATTTGGGTTGCTGGCAGAATTCATTTATTGTGGTTTTGGACTGAAGTTCCTATTTTCTGGCCAGCTGTCTTCCAGTGATTGCTATTAGCTCCTAGAGGTCACTGTCAGGTCTTTGCCACCTGGCCTCCTTCCATCCTCAAAGCACAAAGGAGAATCTCCCGTGAATCAACTCTCATTCACTCTTTAAACCTCTTTCACCAGGAAGAGTTCAGTCCCATTTAAAGGCTCACCTAATGAGGTCAGGCTCACCCAGGATAATCTTTCTTTAAAGTCCGCTGATTCAAGACCTTAATTACATCTCAAAATCTAATCACAGCAGCACCTAGATTAATATTTGATTGAAAAACTGAGAGCAGGTGCATGTACACCATTGGGCTGAGAACCTGGAGTCCTCTTGGAATTCTGCCTGCCACACAGAGTTCAGAACAGAACCCCATAAAAAGTAGGATTGAAATCCTCAAGGATTAATAGAATATTTTGCATCCATTAAAAAAGAACTGTATGCCATGAAAAAGGAACAATTAGAGAACAAGAAAGCTCTTGGAAATTAAAATATCCCAGCAAAATTCTTTAATTTACAGGAAGATTAGAAGATAACCAAAGGAAAAATAAAATGTTGCAAAGGAAAATAACAATCACGAAAAGGCGTATGGAAAAATTAAATTCAATGAATAACATCTGTAAGAGATAAAGAAAGAGATAAAATGTTAAGAAGAAATAGCCCCCCAAAATTGGAGGTCGTTGCCTTTTAGTACCAATTTATTTGCTTATAACGAAAATTAGAATTTCATTTCAAGATTTAGGTATGACAGATTCTTACATAGAACAGTGTTGATAATATATCATTAAATGCAAAACAAAAGAGTGGGAGAGCAATATACATACTATGGTTTAGTTTCTGCAAAAATAAAGTAGTAAGTTTCAAATGTTAGTATACTCATAGAAGAAAAATTTGGAAGAACATAGAAGATGTGAAATGCTGCATAAGAGAGCGAAGTGTCTGAAATGGACAGTTTCTGGTGATGGCAAGATTCAGGTTGTGACCCTGGGGGAAGGTGGCTTATAGTCAGTGGAGAAACAGGTCAAGGTGGCTTATAGTCAGTGGAGAAACAAAGGACAAAACTTGCACGCCACCCAACACTGGTCTTCGGCAGAGATATTTCTTCCTTCCTTCAGAGCATTTGAACCACCGTCAGAGAAATACTTGTTCTCTGCAATTGCTCAAAATTCAGTACTTGAGTACTGAGCTTCATGTACTGCTGTTTTTATAGTGACCACAAATCTAGTTCTTACTGCACAGAACTTGCGTAATTTCCCCCCGTCTCCATTGTTGGCGATGCCTACTGCCTGATTCACCCTGGAGATGGCTTCTCCTTGTTTTGTCCGGCCCTCTGGCTTTCTCTTCTGTCTCTGACAAACTCTGTGATCTGCCTGTCATGTGCTAGTAGAAAGGAGTTTAGCCTTCCCATGTATTGGTGAGGAAGAAAATTTTCAGAATGGGTCTGAACTGAAACATTTTCCCCACTCAGAAAAAATGATGTCTCCACTAGACTTGCTCTGAATTAATGTCAGATGCCTCCCCTGACGGCCATCCTCTGACCTCTTACCAGTAGGCACCTTCACCTCTGTGAGAGAATGCTCCCCCAATGACCTTGTAAATTAAATTTTTTGTTTCCCAGAGGAATAGTTGAATATGCATATCATAGTGATATCCACTTAATATATACATTTTATCCTCATTTCCTTAAGAACTTTTAGATAAATGAAAATAATATAAACTTCGTTTTTGATTGCAATTCCCCTTATGTGCTATTAGTACACAGTTTGGGGCAATGTTTTAAGAGGGAGAGGTTTTAACTGCACGTGCTCGGCGGCTTTTGAGTTATGAGATTAGGCAAAATAGACAGAATAAGGCACAGTGCCTGTTCCCAAGAGGGATTTGACCCAGGAATAACTTAGATAAGAAAGTCTGTGTTCAGAACCAAACTCTGCCTTCACTTATTTGTGCACAATCTCCTTGCATTAATGTTTACTAAGTTCATTTAAGGAATGGTGTACCTGGTCTTCCTTGACCCTGAGACTTCCCTTGATTTCAAATGAGAAGTAGATTTTCATGTACCTCACTCTCAGAATCTAGGACATAAGCTAAGGTCAATTATATAAGGTGTGAATTTTTCTGCATTTTTGCTCCCCCTGCTATGTTTTGAATCACATAAGATCACTTAGGCCTTCAGGCCTAATTTTTGAGATTGTTGATCCCAGTAACTTACAGGAAGTGCCCAGGCAAGCACATTCAGCTACACGGGAGGAGAATAGTTGAGGTCTCTCTTTTCAACTCTACTAAAATCATTTCAGTAGTAACCACATAGGCTACCTCAGGGCTAGTGAAAAGCTTTATATCTCCCCTACCTTACGATGTCCATCAGTGTCAACCAGAACTACTCTAATAATTATTTAATCTAAGTGTTAATCTAAATGTGTGCTTTCCATATGATCCAACTCCAAGCCATGTCTCCTTGGTAATCCCACACCCCATCTCTCTTTGTCTCAATTATCCCACCCTTATAGAAATTCTTGATCTTTCTCCTCTGTGCTACCAAAATTCAAGGCACCATGAGAAGTGTCTGGCAGGACATCTGTCAATATGGATTAGAAGATTCAACTCCATTCTCTAGGCTATTGGGAAGGTGTCCCTTCCCGTACTAAATTTCCCAAAGCTAGAGGCCAAAGATTCATATATGACCCAGACACAATCACAACCAACCCCAATGGGCCTACTGTCTGGTAGAGAAACATTAAGGAAGGATCAGTAGGATTTCTGCAGTTTTAGAAGACAGGGTAGGACATTTCAACAACAGCATGAAGGTCAGCACGTGGGCATATTCAGCAATGAGTACCCACTTTGCAGGATGGATTGCAATACTGTTTTCAACAGAGCAATAGCAACCTAAAGCTATAAATAAAAGCTGTTGTCATATTTATTGTCCAGACATTTTCTTCTCATGTCTTCATTGGATCTCCATCATGATCATCTATATATAGAATTCTTCCCCAAGTGATCACTTCTCCACATGCTTACTGGTAATTTCATTCATATTTCCTAGATGGGAAAAGATGCCTGGAATTAAGATTTTATATAGAATGTATCATTCCCACCATTACCAGAGAGACCTGGCTGGCCTGAATGGGTACCAGCCATGCCTATTGTGAAGATGGGATTGGGGTTAAGATTCCAAATTATAAGAAATAGGGAAACTAGGGCATCTGGGTGGCTTAGATGTTAAGCATCTGCCTTCGGCTCAGGTCATGATCCTGGGGTCCTGGGATCAAGCCCCGCATTGGGCTCCCTGCTCAGCAGGGAGTCTCCTTCCTCTTCCCTCTGCCTCTCCTCTGCTGCTGCTGCTCACTGTCTTCCTCCTTCTCTACCCGCCCCACCACAAATGAATAAATAAAATCTTAAAAAAAAAAAAAAGAAATGGAGAAATCAAGGAAATGGATGACTGACCGAGTCCAGGTCTATAAAAGAAAAGCAAGATACATTTACAAGGGAAAACACATTCAGATGCCAAGTCTTAGGAGTTAAGGGGTAAGGACCAAGGCTGGGTGAAAGAATCAAGAATTCACAGGCATCCAGATTACAAACTGGTTAAACATTATCAAGGTATGGAGCAAGGCAAGGTTGGTACTAAATAAATGCCTTGAAGACCAGCTGTGGTAAACCTCTAGGTGACAACAAGTGTATGTTGCAGATGTGGGATGCTAATTTAAAGGACAAGAGCCGGGTATATATTGAGCTCCTGGACTAAATCCTAAAAAATTACTCACCTGATCCTATGTATATTAATATCTATTCCTAAGATGTCAATAGGTAGGATGAAAATTGTTCCATCTTTCAACCAAAAAGTTCCTTATGAGTAAATATTCAACATAAAAAAAAAATCTCTAGCAAGTAAACTTAGTCATACAATTGACTCCCTAAAAGCCTCTTAATTTAAAAATCTGGGCTTTTATAATTAACCTTGTTAAACTATATTATAAAACATTTTATTAGCCTTTGTATCAGTCATCTATTGCTATATAAAAAATTACTACAAATTTAACAGCTTAAAAAAATATTCACTTAGCTTATAGTTCTAGTGGTCAGAAGTTTAGTAGAGCATTATTGGGTTCTCTGCTGAGGTTGAAATCAAGATGTCAGTAGACTGCGTTCTTATCTGGAACTGAAGGCCCTCTTCCAACTTTTCTTATTGGAAGAAATAAATTCCCTGTGTTTGTAGGACTGAAGTCCCCAAGAACTTGCTGGTGTCAGCCAGGGACAAATCTCAGCTCCAAGAACCTTTCCTTGTCCGTGTCCACCTCATTATAAAACCGGCAGTGCAAAAGCTCCCTCGTGGAAAATCCCTCTCACATTTTCTATCTCTCTGATTTCTTCTTCTTCTGCAACCACTCAGAGAAAAGTCTCTGCCTTTAAGGGGCTCATGCGATTAGGTCAGGCCCACCTTGATAATCTTCATATTTTATGGTCAACTGATCAGAGATTACAATTACATCTGAAAAATCCCTTCATAACAGTACCTAGAGAAATATCTGACACATACAGTGAATCAGCCTCTTGAAGTCATATCTCTAATTCACTCCCTACTCTTCAACAGGTTCTTTCCAGTGACTCAAGTGTCCATTATTCTTTGAACACAGAATTTTGTCACCTACTGTCTGCTTATTCTTTCTTTTCTTGGGTTGCTCATTTACTCCATTTCCACTATGAAATAGCCTACTTAACTATGAAAAATCCTACTAATAAAAGGACAATTTTTGGGGGGGCGCCTGGGTGGCTCAGTCAGTTAAGCGTCTGCCTTTGGCTCAGGTCATGATCCCAGGGTCCTGGGATGGGTCCCACATCAGGGCCTCCTGCTCATCGAGGTCTCCTGCTCCCTCTCCCTCTGCCCTCCCCCACACTGGTGTTCTCTCACACGCTCTCACTCTCTCAAATAAATGAATAAAATCTTTAGGGAAAAAAAGGGACAATTTTTGTGGAACATTCTTTTCCACCATACATGACTAGAAAACTGGACAATATATATGAAATAACTCTTTTCAGGCAATAAATGAAAAGCAGCTATGATTCTTGAGAGAAGGGAAACAAATAAAGTGAACTCTATTCATACCCTGGTTTTCCACTGGGAATAAATTTCTGGACTATATAATTCAGGAAAAGGGAATCCAAACAAAGCCTGGCAGTCTCACAGACTTGAAGAGACCAAGAGTGGAGTTCGGAGATGCCAATGTAACTAGAATTTGCAGGGCTGAGTCCCAGAGAGGAGGAACTCATATAGAGAAAGTGTTCCAGAAATCAGCATGGGTACCTAAGGCCAAACAATTCCCAGAGCTTCACACAGGGCTGGAAATCCTTTAGGTTCTTACCAGCCAGAGGCTAGAGACTATATATAATACACAGGACATTCACTAGAACACTAGAAAGGTCATACCTTACTAGGATGCAGAGCAAGGATTACTCTACTCCTGCCCTAACAAAAGTTTAAAAACATGCCTCAAAATATTATCTCACCCAAAGTAATTATATGGCCTGAAAGAAAAAATCTCAACACTGTTTAAAAGAATACAACAGAGGGGCACCTGGGTGGCTCAGTTGGTTAAGCGACTGCCTTCAGCTCAGGTCATGATCCTGGAGTCCCAGGATCGAGTCCCGCATCGGGCTCCCTGCTCGGCGGGGAGTCTGCTTCTCCCTCGGACCCTCCCCCCTCTCATGTGCTCTCTTCCTCATTCTCTCTCTCAAATAAATAAATAAAATCTTTAAAAAGAAAAAAGAATACAACAGAATCCAACAAAGAATTATGGAATATTCAAAATGTCCAGCATTAAATTTAAAAAATACTGATATGAAAGAACAAGAAATGTGTCCTATAATCATGGGGTGGGGGGTGAGGGGAAGAAGAAGGAGCCAGTCAATAGAAATGCACCCAGAAAAAAAGAAATTTTAAATTAGCAAGACTTAGAAAAACAGTATTTTAGAGGCTCCTGTTGATTTCAGCTCAGGTCATGATCTCAGGGTTGTGAGATGAAGCCCCATGTCAGGCTCCACACCCAGCTTAAGATTCTCTTTCTCCCTCTTCCTCTGTCCCTTCTCTCTCTCTCTTTCTTCCTCTCTTAAAAAGCAACAACAACAGTATTTTAAATATTATACATATGCTCAAGGATTAAAGGAAACATAAACTTACTATGGAATGAAATAAAAGGGGTTTAAAAAAACAAAATAGAATTTCTAGAGATGAAAAGGTATCTGAACTGAAATTACATGGATGGGATTTAAAACAGATTAGATATGGAAAAAGAAAAGAGTAGTGAACTTGATGACATAGTAATAGAAAATGTCCAGACTAAAACACAGAAGAAAAAAGACTAAAAAGAATAAAGACTCAGTGGCTTGTGGGAAAATAAGAATAAATTTTAGCCCCAGAAAAGAATAGAAAAAAACTACTTGAAAAAAATAATGATTGAAATTTTTCTAATCTGATGATGGTCATAACCCATTTATCCATGAATCTCAATAAACCCTAAGCTGAGTAAACGTATAGAAAATCATACCAGTAACATCACAATCAAACTGCTACATACCAGTCATAAAGAAAAACAGCTCATGAGCAGAAGAGAGCAAAAATGCTAGAAGAGGGCATTATCAAACTCGGAACCCTATCCATGAAATGAGTAAGAGTAGAAAAAAACAGACTACATCCATGCAAAACCACTGCAAATGTCAGAATTTGTGAACAGAAGATTTTCTACTGACAGATCTCTGAAAAAATAGATAAAAAACAAAGATGAAGAAAACAGTAACACAGCACTTTAAGCAAGCACAGGAGGATATTAATAAGCACCCTGAATCAGAAATACAAAAGCCAAAAATAGAAATGTACCCCAAAAAAGGGTAGAAATAAAATTAGAGTTAATTTTACTGATGAAAGAAATAGAAGAAAAAAATGGGATCATATATATATATATATACATATATATATATATATATATATATATATATAAACTGAATCACTGGGCACACAAGATTAGATTCAAATGCAAACCTAAACAACATTGAGAAAATCAGTAAAGCAACAAAGAGAATAAAAATGAAATAAAAGAAGAAATGAAAGCTGATAAACTGATAAAAGTGGAAAATGGGAACATGGAAAAGGCAGATATTCCTATGACTCAAAACAATGTAAGAGAATTAAAGCTTAAACTATAACATAAAAGAGAGAGAAAGAGAGAGAGAGAGATTTAGACTTTCCAGAAACAGAAGAATACATCCATTGAAAGGGCTCAGAAGTTACCAGAGAAAACTGACCTAGAATGATATACTCTAAAACATAAAGTAAAAATACTCAAGGACTCTGGAAAAAAGAAAAGATGAAATAAATTGCAGAGGCAAGAAAAATAGTCAGATTTCTGAAAAGCAACATAAAAAAAACACAATTACAATGGAGCAGCATTTTCAAGAAATAAGGAAAGAAAGTGTGAACCAAGGATATTATAACCAGCCAAATAGTCATTCAGGTGTTAAGGTTATAACAGAACAGTTTTTCATGGGCCTGAACTCAGGGAGTACCATATGCATGTGCCCTTCCTGAGGAAGATAAACTTTATCCAATCACCTGGCCAGATCTGGGACAATTTGAGCACAGAATAATTAGTCAAATTATAAGCCATGAAAAAAATAGGAATTAAAGAGTCCACATCAATGAGATAGATAGAGAGAGGTGAGAGAGAGAGAAGTGGGAATGGGGGTCTCTTATTTAGAGTAGAATGCTGAGGGCTAACAGCTAAGGATAAAGGGAGTACTGGAGTTGGAAAACTATCATTTTGCAGCCATCGTGGTAAATACTGAATTAAGCAAGAATCATCAGTGGATGCTAAATCTAAGAGAAATTTGTGATGAAGAATGCAATATTTGCTCAGTATTAAAATGTCTTTCCATAAAATGCTTTAGCTTGCAAAGGATTAAAAAAACAACACAACAACAACAGTAATTACATAAAGGAAAAAATCAGACAGCACCATGACTGGGTGATTAAAGTAACAACACCTCTGGGGGCGCCTGGGTGGCTCAGTTGGTTAAGCGACTGCCTTCGGCTCAGGTCATGATCCTGGAGTCCCGGGATCGAGTCCCGCGTCGGGCTCCCTGCTCAGTGGGGAGTCTGCTTCTCCCTCTGACCCTCCTCCCTCTCATGCTCTCTGTCTCTCATTCTCTCTCTCGCAAATAAATAAAATCTTAAAAAAAAATTAAAAAAAAAATAACAACACCTCTGAAGGATAGTTGAGTATTGTATGCTTCCAGAGGTGATAGCCTGAGAAGGATACAGAATCACCTACATAATATTCTTGCTGAGAATACACTACTTCAATCTATGAGTACACATAAAATAAACATAAAGGTAGGAATATTCTAGTTAAAAAGGGGGGGTTGTATTATTCGAAAATTTCATAAAGTCAAAAAATGGCTGCTGAAACACTCCAAATTAATCAGGCTAAAGAGGCATGACAACTAAAAGGAATGCCTGATATAGACTGAGTCCTCTAATGGAATGAGAAAAAAATTGGTATAAAAGACAATATGTAATCAACTGGCAAGATTGGAATATAGATGGTAGGTTAGTTAAAAACACTGAATCAGTAGAAATACATGAAGTTGATAACTGTACTGTGTAGTCCCTATTTTTAAGAAACACACAAAGTATTTAGTGATATAGGGTCATGATATATGTAACTTACCCTCAAAAGATTCAGAAAAATCATTAGAGAGAGAAGAGATAATAGAGCAAATGATTATGCAAATGAGGTAAATGCTAACAATAGGTAAATCTGAAAAAAGGCATGTGAGTTTTTCTTGAATTATTTTAACTTTTACAATGTTTTTATAAATTGGAAAATATTTCCAAATAAAATTTTTGCCAAATATGCTTATAGAAGAATATGAAAAACGACTCTATGCCTATAAATGTGACACTTTATATAAAATATACAAATTACTTGAAAACATTACCAAAATTCACTTAAATATAAACCTGAATAGTCTTGTATGTATTAAAGAAATTGAATTTGTCATTAAAACATTCCCACAAAGAAAAAACCAGGTCCAGATGGCTTCACTCTGAGTTCTATCAAACAACTGAGAAAGAAATATTAACAAACCTATGCAAACACTTTCAGAAAACAGAGAAGGTATATACTTCTCAACCCATTGTATGAGGCAAACATTAAACTGATTCCAAAAAGACATTGCAATAAAAGAAACTACAAAAAACAAAAAACCCAGAATTCTCTCAGCCTGCAAAAAAAACATTCGACCACCATAATGAGATACCACTACACACACTCTAAAATGGCTAAAGTTAAAAATCTGACAATAGCAGGTGTTGTTGAGAATGTAAAGCAACTGCAAACCGTATAGACAGCTGATTAGAAGTAAAAATTTGGAAAACAGTGCATCAGTTTCTTGTGAAGTTACACATACACTTACCATATGACACAGCAGTTCCTCCGAAGGTATGCGGCCAAGAAAAGTAAAAATATATGTCCACAGAAAGACTCGTGCCTGAATGTTTATAAGCAGCTTTATTCACAGTATTTATGAACTGGAAACAACCCAAATGTCCATCAACAGGGGAAAGGATAAACAAATTGTTGTATACAATGGAATACTACTCAGCACTAAAAGAAATGACTACTTAAAATATGCAACCACATGGGTGAAGTGCAAGAAAAAAAAAAGTATGCTGACATAGAATGCATGTCTGTGATCTTATTTATATGGAATTATGCACCAGGAAAAACTAATCTCTAGTGACTAAAAACAACACAAGAGTTGCCTGTGGCAAGGAGTGGAGTAGATATCAACTGTCAAGGGGCACGATGGGATATTCTGGGATGATGGAAACATTCTCCATATAGACAGAGGTGGTTTTTACATGGGAATACGTACTCAAACTCCTTGAGCTGCGCACTTAAAATGGGTACATTTTATTACATGTAAATAATGTTTATTCAAAATCCTTCTTATCCTTTAAAACCCTGCTCAAATGCTGCCTTTCAGTGAAACCTTCCAATCTCCCAATTCATTAGGAAATGCTTCCTCCACCCACCACCAAGACCCTACTACCTTTCTCGACAAGTCTGCTATACGCTATAGATGATGGCTTGTGTCTCCCATTTGAATTTACATTCCCTCCTTATCCCACTGAAATCTTCCACCTGAACCTCTCCACCGAAGTGATTCTTGTTAAGGTTAGTAATAACCCACTAATTGCAAGTCCAATGGCCACTGAATAGGTCTTACCGTACTTGGCTCCTTTTTAGTATCTGAAACATGTCTTTCTCCTGAAACTACTTATCCAGTTTACTTATGTGTTATCACATTCTACTTAATTTCATATTCAGGTTCCTTTCCCAACTTACTTTTAAACAATTCCCTAAGGTTTCACTCTTGGTCTTTTCTTACGGAATAAACTCCCCGTATAAGATTTTTCAGTCCAACAGCTTCTACTACCTCTGTGCTGCTAACTTCAAAACATGTCTTTTATTTTTAGTTCTTTTACCTGAACTCAAGACTCGTTTACATGCTTACCTTCTGGATATCAAAGATGTTCAAATTATACTTGTCCAGAATTTACCTCATTCTTTTTAAATGTATTCTTCTTCTCGTATTCTCTCTCCTATTAGGAAACCATGTACACCAAGTCATCCAAACTGAAGCTAGAGATTATCCTAGATTCCTGACTCACCCTGAATATCCAATTGTATATCCAATTAGTCTATTGACCCTACTTCTCAATAGTTTCCAAATCATTTATTTATTCTCTTCTTAGACGTAATTCAAAATAATATGAATACCGGATGAAGCTTATATTCCATCCCAGGTTTAAGAAGTAGGAACATCATAAGTTCAGTTTGGGTCATGTTGAATTTTAAGACAAATGAGCAACAATCAACGGGAAATGTTCATCAGGGAGTTAGATCTATGGGCTTAAATATCAATGAAGGGAACAAACTGGAGATGGAAGTTCAGATTTCAGAGCTGTTGGAATACTAGTGGTATTTAAATTCACATGAGTATGGGCACCCAGGAGCGGGGCCACAGTTAGAAGCCTAATGACCTATTTCCCTCTGGGAAGAAAGGTTGGCTGTAGAGGCAGGAACTTGCAGAAAGAAGTGAAGGCTTGCAAAAGTCACTTTGGAAAATGGGAAAGCATTGAACAAGGAATGTGTGTCATGGTTCTTGAGCAGCACTGAGAGAAGGAAGCAAGAGAACAAGGGAATGAGGAGGTTCAGTGTCCCAACCAAAACACCCTATGATGTACTATTATGATGACTATCCTGGATTATGAATGAAGTCAGCATGAGTGGGGGTCCTGACAGACTCAGACAACAGGAGGAGGCAAGAAATTGGAGATCATAGTGAAAGCACAGCATAGACATGCAGTGTAAGTAACAGGGCAAAACACAGAGAAGGTCAAAGGTTAGGTCAGAAATAGAATACCCCAGGGGCACTGGAGGGGAGGTGATAGAACTGTGATCTGAAGCATTGGATGTGATGTCAGCAAGGACACTGAATCTCTGTAGTATTTTAGGTGTTTTGGGGGGGGTTCCCAGGAAGGCTTTAGCCAGACATCAAAGTCCTCTTTGAAGATGATAAAATGACAGGAAGTCTCCAGTCACCCATAATATCCTGAGAAAAAGCAAAGAATGTTAATTTAAGAGACTCAAAACCAAATGTAATTAGAGGTCCAGAGACTCTGCTCCAGGCAAGCGCTGAGATTTCGGTCCTCACACAGGGGATTTCCTCCTACTTATAAGCTTGGTTGAAGGTCATCCTGGTGACTTCCCGGTCAGCCACCCAGGGGACAGCTGCTTTTCTTCTGCATCTAAATATCAAAAGGGTCTCTCAGTGCTGGCCAGTCACTGTGCCTGTTGCAGACATACACGTATTTTCAGCAAACCCTATGAACATCTACTGGTCGTTTACTGGGGGTAGGGCACTAGGGCCATAGCCAACTTGGCATGTTGAGGACACCAAAATGCATGAATGTGAAGCCTTACATTCCAAGAGAGGAGGGAAGATGTGAATATGAGAAGATAGGAAAATTTTCGGACAGCAATCACAGGCCAAGTCCCAGAGCGAATTCCTGCCACAAAGTTAGATCAACAAGGGACAAGGCCTAGATCTTAAGGGTCAAGTGTCATGCCCGGATGTTTCTTTTAGCATATTTCTCCGGCAACATTATTAAGGACGGATCTGAGCGGAAAAGAGCACAGGAAGTCTCCTGCTACATCAACAGTGGTTCAAATTAACGTGGTGGGGGAGAGGTGCAGAGAACAGACACACCGACATCATGGTGAGTAGGTCTTGTCAGAACGTAGTGACCGATGGGAGGAGAAGCCTGCCACACCAGCAAGAGTTCAGAATGACACCCGAGGTTTTTGTCTGAGGGAAGTGTTTAAATTCACTAAGATAAGGATGCCTAGGAAGAGACTTCTGTGCTAGGTACTATTTCAAGTACATAAATAGTATAAGATGCCGTCCCTGGTGGGCTCTACTTCTCTTGTCTCTTTCTTACCTCCTTTATTCAAGGGGTCTTGAATAGTTGCTATTCACAAATTTATTTAAATATTTTTTGTGGCCTAATCGATTGTCATTGACGTTGCCTTTACATCAGCACTTTTGAAAGGTTTACAGAAGTTAATTTGAAAATAAGTATAAATAGGGCGCCTGGGTGGCTCAGTCGGTTAAGTGTCTGCCTTCGGCTCAGGTCATGATCCCAGGATCCTGGGATCCAGTCCCACATCGGGCTTCCTGCTCAGCAGGGAGTCTGTTTCTCCCTCTACCCCTCCCCCCGGCTCATGATATCTGTCTCTCTCTCGAATAAATAAATAAAATATTAAAAAAAAAAGAAGTATAAATAGTCCATAACAAAGAGATTCCAAAGTTAATTGTGGGTCTCTCTCCAGTGGCCCATCACTTCCCTCTTCCAACTTTTCCATTAAAATAATATAAGGAGATTGAGGCAGATTTTCAAATGTCTTCAGAAACTAGTCAGGTCTATAAAAATCTTTCCATTTTTTGAAGATTTTATTTATTTATTTTTTAATTTTTTATTTAAATTCAATTTAATCAACATATAGTGTATTATTAGTTTCAGAGGTAGAATTCAGTTGCACATAACACCCAGGGCTCATTCTATCAAGTACTCTCCTTAATGTCCATCATCCAGTTACCCCATCCTCTCACCCACTTCCCCTCCAGCAAAACACAGGAGACTCTTAACTACAGGAAACAAACACGGGGTTCCCTTTTTTTTTTTTTTAAAGATTTTATTTATTTATCTGAGAGAGAGAGAATGAGAGAGAGCACATGAGAGGGGGGAGGGTCAGAGGGAGAAGCAGACTCCCTGCCGAGCAGGGAGGCCCATGCGGGACTCGATCCAGGGACTCCAGGATCATGACCTGAGCCGAAGGCAGTCGCTTAACCAACTGAGCCACCCAGGCGCCCCAGGGTTCCCATTTTTATTTTATTTGTTTCTAAGCAGTGATGGGCAAGAGGTCCATGGACACCACAGGCTAGAGGCCAGGGCTGAGGCTCAGAACTGTATTTTTCTGTTTAATTTTTTCCTGTAAAGATTTCCAATTTTCTGAAACTTTGAGCTTTCAGCCGGAAATCTCTTAGGCTCTCTGAGTCAGACCTGAGCCTGTGGGATGTGAACACGTTTATATGGCTGGATTAAGCAGGTCATTTCTAGCCTCATTTGGCCTAGACGAGAAGCTAGCTTTCCCTAAATTGCAAGTTCTCCCAGGAAAAGACTTCACCACCCCTGTCTTTTCTATTTTGTCTCCGGAATTGATGGAGCAACGGATGTTTCGCGCAAGAGCAAAAGGAGAGAAAAGGGAATTTGCACGTGTCAGCATCATGATGGCAGTAAAATGCCACCCTCCTACATGTCTAGAGGCCCGGCCGCATAAGCATGTTATCTGCCAAGATGAGGATCGGTGGAGAGAAGCCAGGGCCCGGGTAAAACGTCCCAACCAAAGTATTTCTAGTCAGTAATAATAGATGCGAGGCCTAGATAAGTCACTCAGAGCCCTTTCTCTCGGTGTTTTCCTGTGGCGTCAGCCCGAGACAGCGCGTGTGTTGTTCAAGCAAGCGAGGTCCCGGGCAGGAGTGTTCTCGGGGTCCAGAAGTGCTTCCCACTAAGCGGTGGCTGCGAAGGTCAAACGAGCTCGCTGCTGCAGCCTTTCCTCCAGAGCCCCTGGACCTCGGCTCTCTGCCCGCAGGGTTTGAACAGCGATTCACCTGTTTCCCCAACGGGGGCCCCGGGAGGGATGGAGCCCGCGGGCTGAGTCTGTAAATCGGAGCCACCCGAAAGCACGTTGCTGGTGGCAGCAGCAAGCCAGAGTTGAATTCCATTTAAATAAAATGCCAAAAGGCAGTCAGCGAAAGTGACATTTATGGTGTTACTACAAATGCATTCAGTGGGAAAGCTCCGTAGCAGAAGCAAGGGGGAAAAAACAAGCTGTAGTGAAAACTGCCATCTGTATATTGTGCCCCGTTTTTAATATTCTGTATTCTCATAAAAAGTGTTGTTTCTGTCACTATTCAATCTCACAAACTCACACAGAACACTGTTAAAAGTCAGCAGTGTGTGAAATGGTATTTTAAAATAAATGAAACCCGCTCGCAGAGCTGCGGAGGAATATTGCAATGCTGGGCGCTGACAGACAGGCACTGAAAAGTAACAACCGTTATCATCTTAAAGCAAAGCGGATTAAATAAAAACCCACAGGCAGTGGTGCATTACCAAGTCTGATATTGACACAGCTGCTGTGGTGGTTATTTTTCATTGTCTCATCAAGACAAAGCATCATGGGATATCAATCTTCCCTCTGTCAGGCCAGGCCTGGTATAAAGTTTTTCGTTTACATTTGCATTATATCCCTTTTATCTCCGGTGCCAGCGTTTTTTGTTTTTTTGTTTTTTCGTTCTGAACTGTGGGGTCGGATGACCTGGAGGGCAATGTTGCGCTATGACCTCCAGGCCAGAGAAGCCCCCTCCTGGGGCAGAGGGTGGCGGTCCCCAGCCCCACCCCCACCTCCCAGCTCCCTCCAGAGGCTGAGATGGCCATTATCGTGGGTGCTGGGGACCATCAGCAGCTGTGACGCGCCCGTGTTCAGATGTGGGAGAGAGAAATCAAGAGCAAGAGGGAGACAGATCATGACTAGGAGAATTAAGAAGAGCCTATTAGCGGGGATTGGATTTCTTTCACTTTTCCCCGGGGAAAGAAGGGGCCCAGTTAGAAATACGCAACTCTCTTGAGAACCCTCCTTCTGAGAAGCGGATTAGAGCTTAACTTTTATACACTACTGTTGTATTTTCTGGACCGGCTCACTCTTCCCTGAATCGGCCTTCAACTCGGAAGTTGGCTGAACTGTGGAAAGTGTATTCTAATTTGACTCACAGAAGGCTTTTTATCTTTGAGAAGATAAAAGATATTTTGGGGGGCCCAGAGTTTTCTCTAGGCTTCTTCCCCCACTCTGACGTCCTCTGCTTTGGAAGCTTATTAGTGTGATTTCTTTAGGAGAGAAAATTCAGCTCAGTATTTTGAGCTCTACCGTGTGAGCCATTGGCTCCAATGGCAGGGAAGGCTTGATGGTTAAGTTCCTTAAGAAAAGGTGAGAAATGTGTGATTTTATAAGATTGGGGTGGATATAACAAAGGGAGTCAGGCTCAAAGTCCCAACAGGGGTTCTGACTCTTTGAGCAGCTTCCACAGAGCTGCTGCTGCCCAGGAGGGTTAGAAATGAATGAGAGGATCAACAGAGGGCTTTGTGAGATACTCAGGACAAAGGATTGCTCCTCCTGTGTGCCTTCCACGCCAGTAACAGGCAAGTCGGGTCAAAGGATGCCATATAAGTTCGGGTGATGCTCACCAGCTGCTCAACGCATCGCCTCAATACTCAACATCCCACTGACTTCACAGAATCAAAGTTTCTCATTCATGTCACAGCCCACAGGGGTTGGGTTGCCCTACTACACCTTCCAAAATATATGGCCTCCAAGGTCACTGCTAAAGGCAAGAAAGAGCATCCAAGTACGACGTAGGAAGTTTTTAGGGCTTGGCATGGAAGCGGCTTACGTCCCTTCTGCTAACATTCCACTGACCAGAGTGCTGTTCCCCCTGCCTCAACCTAACTGCAACCCAGCTGAGAATCTTCTAGGAGTCATCTGTGTGCTCTGAAAAGAGGTGTAGTGGACAGAGAAAGTTTTTTTTTTTTTTTTTTTTGGTCATAGAAGCAGGACAGGGAAGGAAGGGTAAGGCAGAAGAACAGGACGACATTAGCGCTAGGGAGAGAGGAAACACTGCTGCAGAAAGATCAGCTCCTGCCTTCACCTGTTTGGCCATGCTATCAGACACGGTCTCTGTACTGTACACCGCCACTGCCAATCTCTGCCTTCCAACAGGAAGTACAGTCCGCAGAAATGTTTACTAAACTGTGTTCCAGCTATGGTTCCCCAGAAGAGTGACTTAAAACAATACAACTCTTTTTGTGAATGAAGCTGGGAGTTGACTGGGCTCGGTTGACATTACAGAATGAATATTTGTGCCCCCCCCCCCGCCCCCAATTCATATGTTGGAGACCTAACGCCCAACGTGATGGTACTAGGAGGTGGGGCCTTTGGGGCTGGGTGATTAGGTTATAGGGGCAGAGCCCTCATGAGTGGAATCAGTGCTCCTATAAAGAGGCCCAAGAAGGCCCCCTTGCCCCTGAGCCATGTGAGGTCATGGTGGGAAGACAGCCGTCTATGAGGAGGCAGGCTCTCACCAGACACTGAGTCTGCTGGCACCATAATCTTGGACTTCCCAGCCTCCAAAACCATAAGACATAAGTGTCTGCTGTTTATGACCACCCTGTTTATGATATTTTCAGCTGACTCAGAAGCTTCTTCACTGACCTGTGTGCCGCTTGCCCTGGGAAGACTCAAAACAGTTGTGACCAGGCCAGCGGTCTTATCTCCTCTACGTGTGATCTTTCCACACGCTCTCTCTGCCCACTGGTGTCAGGGTGGCTGGGCTTCTGCCATGGCAGCCACAGGCTCTTGGAAAGAACTTCTCAGAAGAACCAGCAGGATTTGCGTGGCCTCTTGTAACCAAGCCTCAGAAGTCAAGGGGTCTACTTCTGCCCCATTGAGGCAGCCCCAGTTGCCCATTTGTAAGCTGGGCAAAGTTCAAGGGGATGAGAAAAACTCTTCATGGTTCTAAAACCATGACAGACCTGAAAAGTTATTAAACTACTTATCTTGCAGAAGACCAATGTTCAGATTAAATCTACATCCTTGCAAATTCCTAGATGAAAATGTACAGAGTCAGCCTATCATGGGAATAGGCCTAAAATGTTCATTGTAAAAGAGAAACAAAAAATGTATAGCTATGAGGCACTGATTTCTTTTTTATCTTACTCACCTAATTTGACCCCATTTATGCTATGTTTACACTTACCATAACAAAATCCTTCCAGAGCTGCTCTAACTGCAGCATTATCTCCTACCCACCCATCTCCTCAGTAACATCCCTTAAGGTTCAGAATGGATGGGTTCAGCTAAAACTTAGAGTTGGGAAAAGTTCTGAAGAACCCAAAATGTGGCAGTGCCTTGGATGCATGCCCACCTCACATCCTCTCTGTCTGAGAGAACCTTGTCAGAACAGAGTGTTGGGAGATAGCAGAAGAGCACTGAAAACATACCAATGTCTTCCTTAAAATCAAAGCTCCACTTGCCTGTAGGTATAAAAATCTTCATGCTACAGACTCACCCCCCAAATGTAGGACTAAATCGGATACTTTGTGGTAAATAAAATCAGTATAGCTGCCTGAAAATCGGTATCTAGTGTGCCAAAGATGGTCCAGACCCCATCATGGTTTTGAAGCTTCAGCCGTCCCCTCTAACTTCTCCCATTTAGACCCCTCAATAGAGTCAGCCTTATGTTTTGGTACACTGAAGTACTACCATTCCCTTAGAGCCTGACATCTGGCCCTGAACTCCTGGGCATCCTCCTAGGGGCTCTGAACCTCTACTTGACTCTGAGTCCCAGATCTCCACACCACAGACTCTGCCTAACATTCTTCTCCATATAGTCACAATGCTACCACCCTCCCAAAAAACTCTATTGAGTTCTACTATCATTACAGCAGGAATTGGACCTCCTTATGGAACAGTGCCATAGCCACTTGGGTACTGAAATTTGGACTAATGACCCCAAGAGACAAGCTCCCCAACCAAATTTGTTCCTCGGGCTTGGCCCTATATGTTACTGAGTTAATTCTTCTCCTTCCCATGTGTCATTGAGTTCTCAAGATGCTGAACAATGATGCTGTATGGGTAATAACAGACAGGTGAATATGATTGTCCATTATCTATTCCAACTCTTTGAATCATATCTCTTTTTCCTTCATATCCTGAGTCTCCTCTTGTGGAAGGCATTTAAAGTTGAAAATTTGTAAACTCAATAATGTGATCCAATTTGAACTTCCACCAATCTGTGATGTCTCTAGGTTAATAATATAGTCACTTCCTTTACTCAGCATAGATAAAGATGGTATTCTCATTAATCGGAAGTTTTTATAATTAGAAACTCACAATTGAAATAATTTAAACTACCTGTTATGAGATATAGAGAGCATAACAAAAAACTTTTGGCATGACATTTATTCTGAATATAATTCACCATTCTTTGATGATTCAGAAGTGGCTTTGAAATCATATTATGAAGCTGATGCATCATCTTTATGAGCATCTGTTAACATGGAGTCATTTCTGTGAGCGCAGAGTGTTTGTCAGTTGGGAGTGTCCAGTTAATAGGGTGCTGGATAGTAGAGGGTACCTGATAGTGGGCACTGCAAGATGAATATCCTCCAGAAAGTAGTGAATAGAAAGTAATCAGTGTGCTACATCTATCTGTGGTTTCCACGGGTCTCTTTGGGGTTTAAATGTAAAGATGCAGCATGGATGCTCCGTACCACGTACTACCTCCTTCTTAAAACAGCTGGTCACTTTCACCGGCCATGCCTTTTCCTTGCCTACAACAGACCCCACCCCCCCCCAAAAAAAAGAAAGGGAAAAGGCTCAGTCAGGTAATCATTTAAACCTGGCTCTTTTTCAGAAACCTCATTGTACATTTGCCACTTTCCATCCAGATTAAATGACTCAGCATTAGTCATTAACCTACAGTGTTATTACCATTCCATAGACATTTCAGGTTTCATGAACACTTCCTTACTGACGACATGCCACTGAGCCTTTTGGCGTTTAGAGAGTTTGGTTATATTTAATTCTAAGCACATGATCACCCTCAGCTTCCAGCTGGGTGTGAGTTCCTACCAGAACCACTATGGCCTCTCTGTGATTAAGGGCCGTTGGAGCATAGACTACGCTCACTACGTTTGTGTACTTCTTACATCATTCCAATCCGATTTGAAGGTCCCCGGGGACCCCTTCTAAGTTCACAGATTTGATGTTTCCTCTTGTTAGTTTAGAACTTAAAACTTTCTGAATTCCTCAAATCAGTCCTTAAAACAATGATGTAAGATAGGCAAAGTGGGTATTATGAATCCCAAATGCTTTAAGCTATTTACTCAGGGTGATAAAACCAAAGGGTCCTAATCTGGTGCCCCTATGCCTCTCCCAGCCTTTGTATTTTCAGGCTTGCTTGCAACCCAAGCCCTGCCCCAGATGCCCTTGCTTGTCATACCAGTCTTGCCTGAATCTTTACCGTCAGGTCATTTCTACATGTTAACGATCAGTCCTGCATGCACTGCTTGAGTTATAGATGCAACCACCATTGCCTCACCTGTCAGAACTTCCTAGAATGTCACGACCATGGAAGGGCCTCCAAAACTATGTGGTGAATGAATGCATTTCTAATTACCCTCAGGTCCGGCACACCCTCTTCATGAAGCGGCCCATTGGCAACTCAGCCATCTCCTGCGTCTCCTGAGGAGGCCACCCTTCACACATGTCAGCAGGAGGAAAAAGAACAGCACTATTCACTTATTTAATCAACATCACTCTGGTCTGCACACTGGAAAGATGATGGGCTGTGAGTCAGATCGACCTGGGTTTAAATCCTAGCTCTGCCATTTGCTGGCTCTGTAAACTTAGACACATTACCTAACCTTCCTGATTCCTACTTTCCTCATGTATAATAGAAAATAATAACCTCTTTGCAGGGTAATTTGAAGGATTAAGATAATATAAGTAAAGCTACGGGCACATTCTAGTTCCCCAATCAGCTGTAAATATGATGACCTCATCTTTACTGCTTTTTAATGTCTTTTTGCCTAGAAAAGAGGCACTTCCAGTCTCCACGGTTTTCAAAGACTGTTTATAAATCTATAGGCCTTCTATCTATGGCTACTCCTTAAATATTGCATTTTCAATGACAGTAGTCAAAACTCTCTCGGCAATTTCATGCTTCTGTACATCGGGCTTTCTCATATATAATACATTTTCCACCATGGAATGAATGTTTATAACACATTTCCATTATAGATCTCTACAAATCATGTATATTCAAGAAATCATAATATGTATTACTTATATTTATCATCTATGCATTCCAACTGATAAAAAGTCATAGTGGGATAGGACATCCTCAAAATTTTAGTTGCTTATACAGACACCTTGCCAGGAGACATTCAAAATTGATATTGGATAGCACAATTTTTAGCTCATAATCAGGTGATTAACAAAATTCCCCTCAGCTAGTGCTTTTGAAGTCATCATCGAGACCTTTGATTTCTAGATAGAGAAAGCTGTGTGGTGTTTCTGATTCCTCTCCAAAGGTCAAGGGGATGACCATAAAGGAAAGAGGGTGGGCAGTACCCCACCCTCAAGAATGCTGTGCTGCATATGGGCCACGGGATCTGTAGAGACAAGTCAAAGAGGATGAAAACATCTGAACTCTGATCTTCCCTTTAAACTGTTCCAGCAAAATTAATAGCATTTATACATGAATTGCATGCCCTGATTTATCAACATCAGATTCATAATAAGATCTAGATAACTGAAATTGTACCTTGAATTTAGAACAGCTCCTGGAATGTCTGCAATTAGATACTAACCCTCTGAAGTGAGTGGCTTCTCGGGGCAAATCTCTGTATCATGACCCAGTGTCTTATTTCTTATTCCTTTTCATTACAAAATTATTTAAATAAATATTAAGCAGCTTATTTACCAACATTCAATTTCACAGTGATTATGTGGAACATTTCTTCAACATGATTAACCACAGAGCAGAGTCACTTCTCATTAGTAAACCTCATTTTTAATGTACTCAGTAAGGCTTCCAAAAAGCAGTATGTTTTCTTTAGACACTACCTCATATAGGTGCATTTCCATGGCCCTTACCTAGAGCCTTGCTTAGCGTCAGCATCAAATGGAGTTTGAATCTCAGTCTTTTCAATATAGTTTCTAAATATTGCTTTCAGGTGTCAGTTTCTCTATTCAACCTGATTCAAGTGGGCTATATTATATCTAGGGTTAACTCTCAATAACTTCAGTAGATATTTTATGCTTCTGTTCTCAAAATACTAACCCTAATCAGAATAAATCTCTCTATCCCTACGTCATTGTGCTGTGATAAGAGTCCTATTGTTTCTGACTGTATTTACTTCAATTTAGTAAGTCAACTAGACAATCAAATAAATAGGTACCTAAACCCTCATATCTCAGAAAGGGGGCCACTAAACAGACTATATTCTTTCTCTTATCTCTAAAGCTCTTCCAAAGTCCAATTTAGTATTGTTTGTACTTGTACAAGAGAGAGCAGACTTTCTAGATGTCTGTCTGAATAGTGGCCCATTTTTAAATTCCTCCCTGAAGAGGTCAAGACTGGTCTAACCACCCATCAGACATTGGAATTTAGTGGGTCGGGGCAGGGCAGAGATCACTATATTTAATTACATGG
This sequence comes from Neomonachus schauinslandi, assembly GCF_002201575.2. NCBI lineage: Eukaryota > Metazoa > Chordata > Mammalia > Carnivora > Phocidae > Neomonachus > Neomonachus schauinslandi. The sequence continues at coordinate 7,296,610 of NC_058408.1, read as the reverse complement.
AATACTGAAAGCCAAAGAATTAACTCATCTGAATTCTAAAGAAAAAAAAACTGAAGTCCGCACATCAGAAAAAATTGCCTACGAACCCTAAACCCAAAGAGGCAAGAGTGGAAATAGATGATATGTTATCAGGAGAGGAGGGGATCATACATCAGAAGATCTGAAGTTACAAGTCTTTCAGAGATGACTTCCGAGTATGCACGGTCGAACACAAGCAGTGATAAGACAGCGATCAGGTGGCCTGACTAAAAACAGAGATTCTTAGCTGACGAATGCAGCTTACCATTACGAATCAATAGGTATGTGATAGGGCAGGCTTGTTTCAAGGCCGGAAGCAGGATGGCCACTGCCTAGCAGCTTGAAATTTGGGGTAGCAGTATTGAGATTTTGAAACCCATCTACAAAGGCATCATAACATGAATACACATGACTCATCTGTAAGGTCATTAAGCATCACCTATACCCACTGATGTGATTCTGGGAACAAGTCACAAAGAAAGATTTTGGTTTTTATGAATAATTCTCTCTCTCTCTCTTCCTGCTCCCCTTATTTCATGCAGCAATCCTTCACAAATTTGGTTAGTAAATCAGCAATCGTGTCTAGTGCAAAAAGACCAGAATAGTGGGCTGCATTAAAACTTACATATCCTGGAGAGAGCCTGGCAGTCAGTTGATAGATTGACTGTGTGCTCTACTTGTTTGGCATATGGTCCTACCAAATGATGATCTCTGATTCTCACGGTAGTTTTTAAAAAAGGATTTTGATATTGTTTTCATTTTATGATGTGCACTTTACCACATACAGTGAATGTTGGCAGGTTTCGGCTGAACACTACAGTAGTTTAAGAGCTAAGCATAAAGGAGCATATTCTATCCAGATAGACAGTGCAGCGTGCCTGTGGTACTCTGGTCACGTGACCTGTTGGCCGTCCTCTTGCCAACCCACTTAAATCAAGCATAAATGTCCCTCAAAGGCTGAATATTTGTTTCTAGACATAGGACCCAGAGTTATTAAATCTTTCACCAATTTCTTTTTTTCCCTCCATTTTCTTGACAATGAAGCTCTATGTTTTATAGAACAACACTTTCTCCATTATACAGTTCCATTATTTTAAAAAAGAGTTGGTGATGCAGAGATCCCAGGAGATATTTGTATCATAAGATGCGATGTTCACAGGAGTGATTCCAGATGCAGATTAATATTTTTAAAGCTTCGAGTCTCTTTGAGGAGTTCTCTCTCACACTTGAAGCATTCAAGATGGTGCCCTGGTTTTGAGAAATGTCAAAGGGAAACAGTTCCTGTCAGCAGATTGACGCTGTGACTGAATTTGCGGTCGTGCTTTTCACACTGTCTTACTCTCTGAACAGTTAAAACTCCATCTGCCCAGGGACCTAGTATAAATATGTAGGATTTTATATGTTAAAATAATTGGATGAAAGAAACATTACATCTCTTTAGTTTCCCCTAAAGAGTGTGCTTCCTGTAACAGTAAGGTTATCAGGGTGAACATCTGCTGAGTGCTCACTGTGTGCTGGGCACTGTTTGCAAGTCTGTAATGTGTTGACTCATTTAGGCCACTTAACATTCCTAAGAGGTACTGGGCATGAATTTACTTTACTTTTATTTAGTTTCTTATGTTACAAAAGAGGAAACTAGGGCAGAGAGGTTAAATCACTTGCTCAAGGTCCTGGAAATCAAAGCTAGGATGTCCAGCTCTAAAGCCATACTTGACCAATACACTGTACTGATTCCCTAAACTGTCCCTTAAAATTACATCTAGATTTTTATTCTTAATCTCACTAGTCAGTTGTTCTCCACCAGATTCTATTTTTTAAGACTTTATTTATTTATTTTAAGAGAGAGAGAGCATGTGTGTGAGCAGTGGGGAGGGGCAGAGGCAGAAGGAGAGAGAGAATCTCCAGCAGACTCCCTGTGGAGCTCAGAGCCCCAATGTGGGCTCAATCTCACGACCCTGAGATCATGACCTGAGCTGAAATCAAGAGCCGGAAGCTTGATCAACTGAGCCACCTAGGCACCCCTCCACCAGATTCTTATCTATGCTTCTAAAATATCTAGATGATATTTCTTGTTGGAACACAGCCAGTTAGGGGCTGTTGAATAGTTGCAACTATCATCAGGTGCCCAAGATGATATGTGGATGTTCTTTTCCAGTAAATTTTAATGTAGAGTCCAAGGAAGCTCCAGAACCTTTAATTTTCGAGTAACACCCATACAAATGATCACTCAGATTTACTATGTTCAAGTTCGTAAGATGCCCCAAACTACTTATTAAAAGGTACTCACAGTATTCTCTTTCCTGCTACTCTGGATTCTACCATTTCTTTCCGCTAGCTCTCTTGGACTTGTCAATTCCCACCTACCTACATATGTCAGACTATCCTTGCTTGTAGCCTGACCTTGGTTCCCTTAAATTCTTGACTCAAAACCATAGAGTCATGGCAAATCCGTATAGACAGAAAACAGATTAGTGGCTGCCAGGGGGAAGGAGGAAATTTGGGAGTGATTGCTTAATGGGTACAGGGTTTCTTTGGGGTGACGATCTGGAATGACATAGTGTTGTTAGCTGCACAACATTGTGAATATACTAAAAACCACTGAACTGTACACTTTAAAAATGGCTAAAATGGTGATTTTATATTATGTGAATTTTACCTCAATTTAAAAAGAAAATCAAGACCAGCATTGTTCACAACCTCACCCAGCCCTGAGGCAACAGGCCCCAGTGGGAGTTCTATAGCCATCTAGATGAGGTTTTGCTAGAATAAGAATTTTTCAACCTCACCTTTCTATGTGGCTTCACAGAGGTCAAGTCAAGTGCCTTGGTTGTTACTTTGCCTTATTCCTCAATCATGGGTCTCAGCAACCCTGAGACTGAGGACGTCTTAACCGTCTGCTTATAAAAACAAGCAGTTCTACTAAAATCCCACCTAAGCTCTTATGGCGGTTTTAAAACACGTCCACAAAGTTTTTGACATTCCACCCCACAAAAGGTAGAACCTCATTCTCTTCATCTTAAGCGCGGTCTGGAGTTAGTGACTTGCAAGAAGTGAGTAGAATATGGCAGAAGTGAAGGTATGTGAGTGGGTTATAAAAGGCATGGCATCTCCTCCCTGTTCTCTGTCTTGGATCCCTCACTCTGGGGGAAGCGAGCTGCCACGTGGTGAGGACACTCACACAGCAAATTGAGAGGTCCGCTTGCTGAGGACCCGAGGCCTCCTGCCAATTGCCCTATGAGTGGGCCGTTCAGGAAGCAGAGTCTCTAGCCCCAAGTAAGGCTTCAGATGACTGCATCCCTGAACACATCCTGACTGCAACCTCATGAAAGAACCTGGGCCAGAACCACCCAGCTAAGCTGTTCCTGGATTTCTGACACAGAAACAATGAGACAGTAAGTGGATGATGTTTTAAACCAATACGTTTTGATAGACTTTGTATGCAGGAATAAATGACTAATACAACTATACTTCATTACCTTCCTTCTGTCAACATCCCCTCCTTCTTCACTCCATCACTTTCTTAATCCTAAAATTGGTGCTACATCAATAGCTTCTAATTGTTTGCTGATTATTTCATGAAATAAATATAAATATTTCAAATATGGCAAAAATGAGTCTTACAGTGAATACCTATAAATCACCACCTGGATTTTAATATTTTACCACCCTTGGGGCACCTGGGTGGCTCAGTTGGTTGGGCGTCTGCCTTTGGCTCGGGTCGTGGTCTCTGGGTCCTGGGATCAAGCCCCACATTGGGCTCCCTGCTTAGCAGGGAACCTGCTTCTCCCTCTCCCTCTGCTCCCCTACTCCTGCTTTCTCTCTCTCTCTCAAATAAATAAATAAAATCTTATAAAAAAAAGTATTTTACCACTCTTACCTTTTCATACATCTATCTATCCACCCCCCTCCATTCATCAATCCATCTTATTTTTTATGTATTTCTAAGTAAATTGCGGATATCAGTACCCTTCACCCTAAATATTTCTGTATGCAAGTATGCATAGTAGTAAATGGGTATCAGTAGTTATTTACAATTCTTTTTCTTATGATGTGAAACTTAAATACAATAAATGCACAATCTTAAGTGCACATTTGCTGGTTTTGACAAATGCATGCACCTATGTGTATGCAAACCCTTATGAAGCTGTAGCACATTCACAATGTAGCAATGTAGCTGTATAAACTGACACTGACAGTCCACAAGATAATTTCTTATAATTCTGTGCCTCTCGTAACATCTACCATCTGATCTGATCACACAGTAGGAGCTCAACCAACACCTTGAAATCTACCAGTGGACCCTTGAAAAAAAAAAAAGCCTCTAAATGATTCCAACCACGGGCTGGGACAGGCTAGAAAACCAAGACCCTTTGGAGCCTTGAGAAGTGAGGGAAAGGACAGAGAAGCTGCCCTCTGTTCTTTGTCTGTTCAAAACCCCTTAAGGAATAGTGTGTCCACCGAAATTAGCATGGTGTAGAGATAGTAAAAATGCTTATGAAAGGCAATTTGTTTTCCATGGAATTCACCAGATGGCCCACACTGTTAGGTATTACTTAAATTTCCACTTGGGAGAACCTGTTATCTCCCTTCCTTATAATAACCCCGTGGCCTGAATATTATGACCTGTACACACAGCAACTACAAAGCTTTGCGACAAGCATTTTAATGGCTTTTGAGAGCACAGAAACAAAGCCAGGTTGTAAGTAAAAATGAAAGAACAACCTCCGGGTTTTAGCACGCAGTAGACAAGGAGAGAAGACCATTCTGCCTGTGCTGTTAGAAGGGCTCAGCTCAGTTCCCCGGAGCTACCTGTGGGCCGGAACCGGCCCCCCCAAGCCCCCGCTCACTTCTGCCTGACTGTCCTTCCCTTACCTCCAGCGCCCCGACACTGGCTGCCCCCCCCCACCCGCCGCCCCCGCACCTGCACCCGGACGCTGGCCTGAATTTACGGTGCCGTGTCTGCCTTTTCTCCTTCTTGGCTTTCTCCTGTCTTCTTTCCTCTGACCCTCTCTCCTTATCTCCCATCTTTGTTGCTCTCCCAACACATTTTTCTTGCTCTTTCAATGCATTTCTCCTCACACAGCCCATCTTGCTCACGTGGGCTCTCGCTCACATTGTCTTTATCTCTACCTTCTCATATTTTTCTCTTTCTCTCTCTCTGTCTCTTTCTCTCATCCCTCCTTTTCTCTTGTGTTCTCTTTTTTGCCTTTCAGGCTCTGAATCTCACACCAAACACCCGCTCTCCTAGTTCCTTCTCCTTTTCTGCCCCCCTCCACTCTGAGCCAGCACAATGCCCATTTGAAAACCTTCTTGAAATGGTACTTTTCCTCTTTCCTACAGATGCTAGACTCAGTCTTTTGTAGCAAAGTGAAGAGACCCGATTTTCAACCGTGAAGGTTGTCCGGAGCTGTCTAATTTGTCAGCCTGGTGCCACCTGCCATATGCAGAGCCTGAAGCCCCATGACAGCCCTCATTTTCTAAGCTGAACCTCAGCCTTTGCCCCCTGACCCTTTTGTTCACATTCTGTTATTGCAAAGGGACAGAAACACAACCCACTGGAGCCTTATTACAGTTTTAATTTCCCAAGTAGTTCCACAACCTCATTTTCGCCTCCACCCCATCTCCCTCTGTGCAATAGCTCCCCTTTGCGCTCTGTGAGACATAACCCTGAGAATCACATTTGCATTTTCTCTGCGGTGGAGATCAATGCTAACACCAGAGTCCCCGGAATGTTTTCTCGGTCCTCTGCCCTTCTCTGATTCTAAATGAATATACCGATTATCCTGTAGTTCTTCCTCTCCTCACATCCAAGAGAAAACACATAGGCTAATAGGGGACTCTTCTAGGAGATGGTTTTAAATTTTCTGAGGTCTTGTTGATTTTACTGTTCTAATTTCTGGTACAACCTCTTCTATCCTGCAGCTCACCAGCAGAGTCCTGTGTCCCTAAACCTACGCTTTCCAACCAGGAAAGCCAAGATTGTTGGCTGGAAGCATCTGGTTTCTGCCTGTCCCCATGGTAAGTTCATTTTGTTTTGAAATTATAGTTAAAATGAATGTCCAGTCTACTGCTAACTTTTGTCATCTTTATGCTCTCTCATTAATTTGGAAAAAGTAATTTATCTTGAAACTTTTAAACCGACAACTAGAAAATTCTGTGAATAAACATAACTTTAAAATACCAAACTAAAAAGTACTTTGTCAACATGTGAATAATTTCATGTAAGACATCGCTGTGAAACCCTGGGTGTTCCACAAAGCCTACTGCGTAGCACCCTGCAAGGGGCCACATGGACTATCGAGTAGACACAGAGCCATTAGACAGAGGAACTTATGTCCTTTTTCTTTGAGTTTCTAGTGGTTCGCAAGATAGCTGACAATATCAACTTAATGAAGTCATGAAATTAATCCGATCCCATTAGTGAACCCAATCATTAGTCGGCATTATCACTTTGCACTTTAGGAGTTCGAGGAGGAAAAGACTTGATGGACACATGGACATCCATACTGCACACTTAGAAAGAAATGGTCACTTATTTCTATATTACAGTTTCTTCATCTGTAAAATAGAGTCCAAAAGATAGTCTCATAGGGCTCTGATACCTCTAATAGTATAAAATGATCACCTTGATTTAGCCCCATGTGAACACAACCTACAGACATAACCAAGGGGAATCCAAGATTCCAGGGAGAATGGACGAGAAACTCCATTGTATTGAGCACCACAGTGTATGTATTGTAGATACAGAGAAGACTAAATGTGCCCCCTTTTCTCCAAATACCATCTAGTGAGAAAAACAGCATTTAAATTGCAATTATCTATACAAAGTAATCCGATGATAACTATCATTCTGATTTTCTTTAAAATATATATAGGTTTCTGGGGCGCCTGGGTGGCTCAGTCGTTAAGCGTCTGCCTTCGGCTCAGGTCATGATCCCAGGGTCCTGGGATCGAGTCCCACATCGGGCTCCCTGCTCGGCAGGAAGCCTGCTTCTCCCTCTCCCACTCCCCCTGCTTGTGTTCCTGCTCTCGCTATCTCTCTCTCTCTGTCAAATAAATAAATAAATAAATCTTTAAAAAATATATATATATATATAGTTTTCTCTTTTTCTTTCTCCCTCTTTCCTAAAAGACTTCCCGAACAATTACATTCCCTATCCATATATAAAGCATCATTTTTTTCCCACAAGAGTTAAAAACAATTCAGCTCCAAATATAAAATATGTGACCCAGGATATTAACAATGAGCACAAACAAGGAACCTCTATTCTAATCATGAAATTCCTTGGGGACTGCAAGCAAAGGATCTGGAAGGAGAGGCAGATTAAGGCTAAATCAGATCAAATCAAGGAGAGCAACATAAGATTCTTCAATGAATAAATACCTGCCATGCACCAAGCACTTTGACAAAGGCAAGAAGGGAACCACACAATAATAAACAAGATATTGTTTTGGGGAGCATCTGGGTGGCTCAGTTGGTTGTCTGCCTTCAGCTCAGGTCATGATCTCTGGGTCCTGGGATCGAGTCCACATTGGGCTCCCTGCACAGCGGGGAGTCTGCAAAAGATTGTTTCTGTCTTCAAAGAACCTATTATCTGATGGGAAAGAGTCATGGGTGTAAACTCCTGTTCTGCAAAGCAGAGATATACACAATGCTTATTGGGAAACATTGACAAAATCCTGATGCCAACTGGAAGAATTGAAAAACCCTTTGTTTTGTGCAGATGGTGACATTTAAGCTCACATTTGAAATATCAATGAAAACCTAAATGACAAAGATGGGGTTGAGGGTAGGTGAGTAGCGGTGGAAAGTGGAGGAAGGCATCCCAGATTACTGTGGAAAAACAGACTGGCCATAGATGGTAGTGGCCCAGCCATGTAGGGCTAAAAATTTTGAACCTGATCCAGAAGGTAAAGAGGAGCTGTGGAGGTTTTTAGGTAGAGGAATTCTATGTTGTAGGGACATTACCCTGCTAGAAGTGTGTGGAGTAGGTCAACAGAGGGAGAAACGGGCAACTAGCAGGCTGTTAGAGACGTTGTAAGGAGTCTGTTCGGTGGTCTTAATTCTATTCGCCAAATGTTTCCATTCTGCTCCTTCCCAGCACGTGGCAGGATTGGACTTCCCTAGACCCGTGAAGCTGACCATGGCCACATGACTTGCTTTGACCAATAAAATTGAACAGGAGTGATTTAGTGCTTCAGGACAGAAGTACTTTATTTCCAATGCAAAACACTGCACATCTCTCCGTCCCTCCTGCCCTGGTAACCAGTAATTCTCTAGATGACAGGAGCTTCTTCAGTCCATATCTCTGACTGGAGATGACATGAAGCACAATCCCCATGTGCCAATGTGCAATGGACATGTAGCAACAAGCGAAACGAACCTTTGATATTTTAAGCCACTGAGATTTGAAGGATTTTAGCACATTACCTAACCTATTCTCACTGATAACTTGCCACTAATATAGCTCTGCTTTGGCCAGTAAACACTTTTCTCTCATGTCCTGTTACTTTTTTTTTCCTTTAAGAAGAACTACTCTGTAGCCATACCCGCAGAGCCGGGAAAAGTAAGTCTTCTTTGAGTCTAAACCACTTTACCATTTACAGTCACCAAGGTCTCCACCTGCCAGTAGACTGTGGAGGAGCAGCATGGACTTGACCACAGGTCCAATGAATTGAAAGACTAAAAATTGCCTCTTATGTAAACGTAGTAACAGTACATTCCATCCTTGGTTCTCTCACTTTAAAACTCTGAGGGGCTGTTTCTAGTGTTTTCCACAATGGTTAATTTCCAATTCTCCTGCCCTAGCTAATGGTCTTACTCTGAATAGATGGCTGACATCCTCCTTTGTAAGAAGAGGATGCTTAGCTCCTTCCATTATCAGAGGTCAGATGGAGCTTTGGACTTGGAGGCAGAGATGGGCGCAAATGTTACCAACCTCCTCAGAGGCAGTCTTCCCTGTTCCTGGAATTCTCCCTACCCCTGCCCGGGATGGCAGAAAGAAATCTAGGTTGGAGTCAATTTTCCAAGCTTTATGCCTTGGCTGGGTGTTGCACTGGCCCAAAAGAAGAAACACCATTGTCTACTTTGCTCAGTCCTATAGTACGTGCCAACTGCATTGCTCAGATTCCACCAGACTCATACCACAATCATCCAACCCTACTCCCACCCCCAGGCAAGAGGCTTATTCCCATACTTTCCACAGCATCCTTTGCAAGGCCCTCTCCTACCCTTCATAACAGTCTACTGTAATTATTTGGGGGCTTTGTCCACCTCTCCCAAAGTGCTGTGTGTTCCCTGAGGACATGTTTTGAGATTTATTCATTTCAGTATCCCTGGGTCTTGACACTAGTTGCTCAATAAATACTTGATGAATTAATAACTGAGAATGAGCAGATGAATAAATCCAGACTCTGATAACTAGTAATGTGACTTTGAGAACTGCTGGCCCCCTCTGAGTTTCTGTTTCTCCATCTGAAACAAGGAGTTTGACCTGTGATCCCTAGAGTCTTTCAGCTCTAAAACCCCTTTGACAATACATCTAACTTGGATCATTCCCAATTCGAATTCCTCTGTATTTTCTCTTTCTCTTGCTCTCCTTCCCTTCTATTTCAGTTACAATGTGTCCTTTGCCAAACATTTCCTTCCTACTCTTATGTAAATATCTTCTCAGTAGAGACTTAAAACTTCTGGTGAATTCCTTTGCTCTACACCTCATTATATATCACCAGCCTGCCTCCCAGTCAGCCTCACATATTAACTGAAGGCTTTGGAATTTTGTTGAGTCAACTGCTCTAATCTAGATTTCATTATCACCCTGGTGGCCTCAGTTTCCCTGTAAAGAAAATGATTCCCAAGTCCCACTAATTTTGTCTCCATTCCTCCCTCTTCAATTCTATCCATTTGCAACTCCTTTGTAATCATTCACGTGAATGGCCACTTCCTGGACCTCAGTATCCCAGGAACTGTTCTACTCTGCAACTGTTTGAGAACTCCAGCGCACCACAGTCACATCTGTCATAACCTCTTTATCTGCTAGGTCCTCCATTCCCAACTTGTGTAATACCTATCTTTCAGATTTCATCTAGAGCACCATTTCTCTGAGCCCAGTCATCTCCCAAATGTATTTGCCTCCTCCTGATTTTATTTCTTTACTTAGCTGGCCCATAAAACATAATTTACATTATCAAACTCTCCCTTGTTAACACCTTCAATTAGCTCCCCTTTTGTCTTTCCTCTATATTCAATCAGCCAATGCTAAATCAATCCAGCTACAGGTGTCTCTTGAACAACATGGGTTTGAACTATGTGGGTCCACTTATACACAGGTTTTCTCTTCTTAACATTTTCTCAACATCTTTTCTCTTAACATTTTCTTTCCTCTAGCTTACTTTATTGGAAGAGTACAGTATATACTACATATAACATACAAAATATGTGTTCATTGACTGTTTATGTTATCAGTAAGGCTTCCTGTCCACAGTAGGCTATTTGCGTTTGAGTTTTTAGGAGTCAAAAGTTATAGGCAGATCATTGACTATGCAGGGGTCAGCATCCCTAACCCCCACATTGTTCAAGGGTCAACTGTATTTGCCTCCCCTCACCCTAAACCTAGATCTTCAAGCCTTACTGGAGAAAATGCCAGTCACTCATATTGGTTCCACAGATTCTTTGTTCTAGCTTCAGCTTGTTCCTAGAAAACTTTCTGTGTGTTCCTGGCCAGCAATCTCTCCCATCTCCTTCACAGACTATTTCAAACTGTCCTCATCTTTCCCACTATCCCAACATTTCTCATGATTTGACCTCCTAATTCCCTATAGAAATAGAGGTATCCAGCTTATGCACTTTATACCCTGTACCTCTGTTGACACCTGCCATCTGTTCAGAATGTGTGTTTCCTCTTTTTCTTTCTTTCACCTTTTTCAACTGCTCGCTGTGTGATGGTTACATCAGGGTTGGGGGCAAGGGTTTTTTATTAAGCCACTGGGCTGAAGTCAAAAACCTCACTGTCATAACTCAACATGTTCCAGCACTCAGCCCACTGAGGGCCCCCTTTCTTTAGGTTTTATTCTCTCACATGATGACAGGAAGCAGCCTGAGGCTGTCACCTGGAAAAACGTGAGATACACAGGATAGGCAAGCACAGGATAGGAAAACATCTTCCGCTTATTCTTCTTCAAACAACAATGTTATGGACCTGCTTGCTTCCACTGAAGAGGTAAGCATTGTAGGTCTAGGGCAAAAGACAAGCTGTTTCAGCTGACCTTGAGCCAAGGTACAGGGAGGCTTTCTGGTGGCCAGACCAGCTCACAAGGTGGTTACACTGGAATTGAGATAAAAGCCTCATTGCATTTACCTCTGTCTCTCTCATTCTCTCTTGCTATCTCTCTATCTCTTTCTCAATCTCTCTCTCTTTCAAGATATGTATGAAGAAGAGAGTCTTCATGGCTAGAGCATCCTGGTCAAAGTTTAACAGCCAGCTATTAGTGGGAAAAGCATCTCTTGGTTGTGTTCGCCAATTTCTGTAGTGTAAATATCCCACCATGACCAATTTCAAGCTATCAATGTGATATCAATAAACAAAAAATTGAAAAGAGATGCATACAGTTGGCTCTTACAGGCCCGTGTGAGCTGGTGCCAGCATACTGCTGTGTGCTATTCATGTCCTGAACGGCTAGTTAGTGAGTGCTTACTGCAGTCTAGGTCATGTGATCTAGCTGCAGGAGACATGGTAGACATGATTCCTGCTCTCATGATGCTTACAAGCCAACGGAGGACAGAAGCTAGTTCTCCAGGAACCCAGGCTTCTGTTATCTTTTCCACCTTTAATCCAATTTCTTTTTAATTTATGCTATATAAATTATTTGTATAATTTATGTGTAACAATTATTATGTAGATGTATTTTATCCTGCATTATAGACTCCCTCAAAATGGATATTCCCTAAAATGATATGCCCTCATTTTGACCCTACCATAGCTGGCCAGCATATGGTGCATAGTAAGTCTTTTTACCTACTTATTAAAGAGATGAATACATGTGGGAATGGCTGATGGGTTAACTTGGGTTTTTGTATAACCGGGTGTCAGCCAGGACTGGGGTTGAAGTGGAGAGAATATCTGTTCAGATAACCTCTTCCCTTCCAATTCCTTCTATTCCCAGGTGACTGAGTTCATTATGCTAGTCAAGTTTGGAGTGACCTCATCCATACCCTCCTCCTTGACTCAAAGGCAGTGGAGTTCCAAATAAAAATAAGTCACACAGAACCCACCCACAGTACTTTACGAGTCCAAGCGATCGCTACTGTGCATCCTTAATAGCAGTGTAATCAAAAGTTATGATGCATTTTTCTGTAATCACAAGAAATGATACCCACTTAGTGCTAAGTAAAGCAAATTCCCACCAAAAAAAAAAAAGAAGAAGAAGAAAAGGCAAAAGCATTTCAATTTTCATTTTGAAACGAGTGAGTCAGAATCAATTTGGCAAAGCAGTTAACAGCAACTATATACCCCTTTCCAGTTCATAACAGGTACAATTTTCTTTTAACAAACAGCCAGGCAGAGGTCTCTGATGCTGGATTAACATAGTATGTTCAAGCCTTCTTACTATTGTGTATTTAAATTGGATAATAAAGGCCATCAGAGAAGCACCAATGTGAATCTTAAGAAGCAGACCAATTTGCCAGCATCGAGAACATATTCTTAGGGGAAAAAAATAAATATAAATAAACTGGTAAGGAGTTTTTTCATGGGGATTTCAGAACACTACAGTCTAAAAGTGCACCCCAATTGCTTTTGTGTGAGCTATTTGCAGCTGCACTGAACCCAAGTTAGAGCAGAAAAGAGATATCTTCATTTTGTAAAGAGCATCTGTGCTTTGTATTTCCTCACTCTTTCCCCTAAAATGAGGATGTCAGCTAAAAAGAGACAAGTGTTAAATTTTAATTGGGTTGGGAAGACCAACATTCTCCCATTTCTTCATCACATACACACGTGTGTGCACAACACACGCTGTCTTCTCTGGGAACCGTAACAACATTTGACAAAATGTATTTGTCTAATGTAATTATGTGGCCTAAGAAACTAATTTGCAAGAAAAAAATCATGGTAACCTTAAATTATCACGATGGCACATTTTTTTATTATATCTCCTTTCTTCTCTGTCCTCCTCTCTCTGTCTTTAATTCTTTAGAGAACCATACTGTAAACGTGCATGTGTGTGTGCATATGTGTGCGTATGTATATTTTTCATTTAGCAGCAGGTTTTAATAAATTATTGAAGTACCATAAAAAAGTAGGTTCTCTGAACCAACTGCCATTTTTGGTTTTTGTTTTTCTTGCCATTTCTTTAGTTAAAGATTTGAACAAGAAGACTGCATTGCAGTTGTTAAGATAAAATCCTTCTTATAAAGTATTCTGAGGTTCCTATCCAAAGGCACTAGAGTAACAGAATGGATGTACATTCCTGGTACTACCTTTCTAAGAACTACAAATAATGAAAGCAGACTGGATACATGCAATTATTAAAACATAAACTGCTAGAAATGAAGTCACTTTAAAGATGCAAAGTCCTACTTTCTTATTTCGCAGACTTCAAATACGTGCTTCCAAAATTTTCACTGAAGCAGCTCTTGTAATCAATATTATAGGATTCTAATCCTAAGACTCAATTATACGATGCAGGCAAAAGCTGGGTATTGATCCTGCTGATGTGAAATAAAAGCCAATGAGTGCACCTGTAGCCAAAACACTCCTGGAGGAAAAATAACAAGGGTCTTATTTTTATTTGCATGCGTGGGTTGTGCTTCCTTATTTGTACCCTTTGCCCCAGGGATCCAGTCCAGCTTGGGGATAACAGATCCTGTTCCAAAAGTTGTAGGAATTACTGTGCTGTAAGTCGTGACCCATACTTTGGATTCAGTATGGTGGATACAGATCACAGGTTTGGAAATACAGTAAGATTTGCTGAAACTATTTATGAAAAAGAATAAATTGTTCTTTTATAATATTCCATGTTGAAAACTCTTCTTTGTTCCCTTTGTATCTCAAGGAAAGCCTTTGGAGGGGAAGCTGAATTAAAAAAAAAAAAAAGATGACACCCATTTCTGCTGAAAATATATTAACAGGATGATTCCTATACACAGATATAAATATAAGAAGGTCAAGAAAGTTATATGCCAAAATAGTCACCCTGATAAACTATCTCCTATTAATAAAATTATAGGTGATTCTTATCTTCTTTATGTTTATAATATGTATTTTCTGCAATTACTACATATGACTTCTAAAATAAAAATGAAAACAAATGCACAACTCTCCAGCAATGTTTTTAATATCAGGGAGACAGACCAAGAGGAAGGACCTGGGATAACCCAAAGGATGGCGCCCAGGGGAATGCAGTGGAAGTGTGAAGTTGAGGTCAAGAGACAGTCCCTGGGGAAATTGCCTGACCACACTAGAATGGCCTAAATGTCCTGGTCGTGGGAAGGGGGACAGGGAGAGCTGCAGCCTTGGACGCAACAGGAAAGATGAAACCATTCAACTTTGAAAGCTTGAGTCTCTTGTTACCTCCTCCCTTCTCTGGTCTCTTGATCAGACCAGTCTAGCCCAAGAGCCAGAATACACGTCTGGGTGTACTGGTCACACCCTGTACGAGAGTCTGCAGCTGAGGGTGTGGGAGCTGAAACCTTGTCCAGTCTCCACTTGCCACATCTCATGTCCCATCGTGGGTAGAACCTCCCCAAGGAATAGGCACTTTTTCCAATCACTGAACAGCACTGCGTGGGCCAGCACAATGTGAGCTAGTGAACTAGTTCCATTATAAGATCAGATATTTTAAAATCCAGACATGGCTTTCTATCAACATTCTTAATATTTAAATGCAGCTGAATGTAGTCATGAGAACATTTTCATGTAGGCATCCCGATGCCCCATCCCTTCCTCTGCCAAATCCACATTTGGGCAATTGAGCACAGTAGTTAAACAATCCCAAGGGGCAAATCTGCAGATTGTTAAAGGCAATTGAAATAAGAGTTTATAATGGGATACAATTTTGAAACAACAATTCTATTATTTGACACTACGAATGTTCCCTCATTTATATGAACTGAAGAAGGAATTATCACCTTAAAAGATTTTTTTTGAAAAGAGCAAATTTGACATTAACTGGAGAAAGTGACAATTAAGAGAGAAAATTGGCTAAGTATATTTAACCATTTGGCAAATCCTAGTGCATGAATACCTGGGATGAGTATCTCACCTTGCTCTTAAAAAGGATTTACAGAGGTTATCATATGGGTCTAGCCAGCAGTTAAACATAGTCTTAAAAGGGACTCCAGCCACCCAGCTCCTTGACTGACATCCCAAAGACCCTATCTATAGTGACAGTTACCTTGGAGAGACTCAAAGGGAAGAAAAATGTGGAAAAAGAGAGAAAGAGAGCATTCCTGATGATCTATTATAGATGAAGTAGCATGCCAAGTCCTTTTCATATACTACCTCATTTACACACAATCTCATTAATTGATCATTAATGACTCTTAAGCGTGTGACAGCAATGTTAGATCTAGGCCAGGCCCAGCATTCAAGGAGATAGGAAAGAATTTATCACATTCCTCTGGCTCTGTAGCCTTGGCCATTTGCCGGCAGGAGCCAGGTCTGAGTCACCCAAGAACAGCCAGGCTGTCCACCAAGGAGGGACAATCTAGAGTGGGAAGCAGAGTCTGAGTAGGACAGCGAAGGACGCAGAGTTTTGTCAGTTTTGTCAAGCTCAGCACAATGAATAGTGCCCTCAGGGAAGTCTGGGGTCACAAATCCCAAGCAGAGCTTTGGACATGGAAAGCAGAAATGTCGAGAGAGAAGGGATGAGGTGTGGGAGGCTCTCGATTCAGGTGACCAGAGTCCTTGTTCTCTTTTCTTCTGTTCACTAACTTCACCTCCACGGATTTTTAAAAAATATCCTTGAATAAAATACAAAAGGGGCACTAGATTTTGAAGTGTAGGATAGGGACATATTATAGTCAGAATCATAGAATTTTATAGCTGGAAAGAAACATGGAGAGTCCCTAGGCAAGTTTCCCCGTATGTTCTGTAGAGTTCGGTGTTCTGCGGCACCCCGGGGCTTAAGTGGGGTTTGGGGTCAGGCCAGCGAGGGGTTTGGCTGGTACAGGGGAGAGGGAGTAGGCAAAGGTTAATTTTACTGTCTTTTCTACATTAGGATTCTTGATAAGATTTCCTTTAGAGAAAAAAAAACAAAGGAATTCTATTATGCTTTTTTAAAAGTAGGAGAGGGTTGTCAACCACTTCTTTTGACTGGGGAAGTACTTGGTATTGGGATGTAGAGAAGGTGACTTGCCCACGGACCCACGAGGTGGTGGCAGTTCCTCGGGTCCCCGGAGTCTCACGATGACACCAGGCTGCCTCTCATCATGCAGCCTCATTCCCCGTGAGGTGGTTTAATTAAAGCTGTGGCCATTGGTTTCCATCTTAAGATCCTAATTATTTTATGTTAAATATCTTGGTAGCTAGTAAAAATGAATTAAATGCATAAACACAACATTAAGTTTAAATAAAGTCCGTATGGACTTTAATATTTTAATTTGTTACTGCCTCTGCAGATAAAACCGCTTGCCCTTTCTGAGGGTAAAAGTCTAATAACTTCTTTCTTGAAGGTCAGGATATTATTTTTTTAGGAGGAAAATTGTTCTCTTAAACCAACCAAGTATAATTTCCAGGCGTTCGTTTTTTTTTTTTTAATCTCGCAAGAATTTACATAGAAGTGATAAATGGTAAGTGACAGTGGAGTTCTCTAATCCCTTCCCAACCAGCTCTGGTATAGTCATAAACTTCCAGAAAAAAAGCCTGAAACCACAGGAGGCCAACACTGCATTTACCACCTCAGGTTTTATGATCTTCGTCACAGGCACAGGGACTAAGATCTGGAGCCATGAGACACACAGGGTCCTAGCATCTCTCCTGGCTCACCCATATCTCCCAAATAGGTAATAAATAATAATAATAAGCAAGAGCATTTGTGTGTGTCCAGCATTGTTAAAATGCTGCGCATGTATTATCTCATTGAATCTTCACAAGGACGCTCTACAGTGGGGGCTAGTACCCTCTCTATTTTAAACCAAGATAAAATACTTTATCCCAAATCATGCAGGATTCAACCCAGGCAGATACTTTATCCCAAATCATGCAGGATTCAACCCAGGCAGCCTGACTCCAGAGCCCAGAGAAGGGGACCGCTAGAGAAGCAATGCAAATTAAATATAATTGAGTTGAGTGACTTCGAAATCAGATCTAAAAAACAAAAAATAGCCATTGTAAGAAGGACCAAGTTAGAGCACAAAAATGCAAGAACATGGGTCTATCACTTGGGAAGGTTTCACATTCCCAAAAGGAATCAGGAAGGAGGGATGAATTAGGGCAGAAGAGGTGGGAATGGGGGGTGGGTGCCATACGTTGAGATGCTCCCCTCTGTAGATCTGTACTCCAACCTAGAAACAGATTCTGGGAGCTGAGATGCCAGAGGAACACTAGATTAGGGAGAAAGGAACAACACAGACTACCTGGGAGCCCAGCTGGAATGGGGGGTAGCCTGGCAAGGAGGAAAAGCCCAGGTCCTGAGAACTGACAGGAGCAGCCGTGGGGAAGCTGAGAGGCCACCGAGGTGGACAGTGGAGCCGGCCGAGACGAAGCCCAAGGAGGCCAGAGGAGAAGCAGAACAGGAGACAGGAGGGAGAGGAGCCAAATAGGCCTGGGGTGGGTGGTGCCTCTAGTCATATTCCCGGCCTCCTCGAGCAGGCACCACCTCATTCACGACTCCTGCCCTTTGATAGACTTCTTAAAAGCCACAACTGTGTCTAGTTCATCTTGAACCCTTCACGTAAACCACATTTTTCAAATGATCCAAACAGAGCAGAAAGCAAACTACACCGAGTACTTAAAATTAGTACAACCCATGGGGCGCCTGGGTGGCTCAGTTGGTTAAACGTCTGCCTTCGGCTCAGGTCATGATCCCAGGATCCTGGGATGGAGCCCCACATCGAGTCCCCTGCTTGGCGTGGAGCCTGCTTTTCCCTGTGTCTCTGCTCCCCCTGCTTGTGCTTTCTCTCCCTCCCTCTCTCTCAGTCAAATAAATAAATAAAATCTTTAAATAAATAAAATTAGTATGACCCTGGCTGGCCAGAAAGTTGCCCCTTGATGTTTGACACTTGCTAGCTGCAGACATTCAGGAATTATGAATTGAATTGGGTTGAGTTGAATTGATTGGCGATTCCCTTGCTGGAAGTTTCAGGCATAAGGTAGAGATACCGGTGAGTGAGCATGATTTGGGATAAAGTATTTTATCTTCTAAAATCGCCTCTGGCTGGGACAAAGCCAGTGACACTAAGAGGGCAGGTTTTAAAACCCCTGCGATACCTTCCCTTAGTGTCCTCACATAAACAAAGCCATTCTCAAGTAAAAGCAGGAAGAGCCTGGATGGTGAGGGGAGAGGGGCAGATGTGGGAGGAGAGCAGACCCCCCTGCTCATCATCTGGGGGAATAACTTGGGGGGAGGTTAGTCTACCAGGAAACTTGGCGCGGGTGAGGGAAAGAATCCCAGAAACTAAACCCACCATCTCCACTGTTCTGTGTCTGGCTAAGCTCTGCCTATATGCATCTGTTTCCATTTGAAACAAATGAAAACCTTCCTTTTCTCTTCTTGACATCAAAGCCAGAGACCTGGCCTCAGTTCATTGTCGTAGTTGCAGTCGGTAATAACACTTAAGACCGTGATTACTCAGGGCGCTGTGGAGAGACGGGAGTAGGTCACAGGCAGTAGGAACCTGTCCCCACGGGAGGCAGGGCATGCTCATGCTATCCCAGCCTCACATCACACGTCAGGCAGAGCCCCGGGGAAGTGGTACAGCAACTCAGCCACGGTGGGAGCATGGGGACACTGGCTGGGACAGGACCAGCAGTTACCATCAGCCTCCGCCCCAGAGCTTCATTCATTTTTTTCCAGTGTGAATGCAGTTCCAGCCCTATCCATCTCCTTCCCTCTTCCCTTTTCTTTTCCTCTGGCCCGAATCTGAGGGACAAACAGCTTCACCAGTTTCAACAATACATATAGATTTGTCAGGATTTCACTGACCCAGACACACCATACAAATTAGCACAATCCTGGGAGGGGTCCTCAAAAAGAAAAACCAGGCAGAGAACCTAAATGAAAATAGTCAAGCCTGCCTTTCCTTTCTTTATCTTTCTGGTGGGTTCATAGCAACTGAGATGGGTGGGGGGGTGGAGAGGATTTCTGATGGCAGAGAGCTGCCTCCATCCATTTCGGCTCTGCTTGAAACACACGGAAGAATGACATTGAGTTAAACTTAGCCCAGAGTGGAAAAAATGACAAGAGCATTGCAAATGTTTAAAGCCTATAAAAATAGACACAAGGCTAGAGTTGTTCCCTTGCCCCAGGCTTGACACACACTTGGCACACAAATTTTTGTGGAATGAATAAAGACTACACGCAAAACTGTACTAGAACACAATATTTCCTGTATCTTCCTGGCCCTTGGAGATCCTTGCCCTCTTCTCTTTTCCATGGCATTGAGCTGCCTGTCCCTTCAAAGCTGCCATCTCCCCATCACTCACTCAATGCCTTCATCCACATGCCTTTCCCCACAGTAGATCTGCAAAACTAGACTCATCTTTGCAAACCCTGCCCGGGTACTGTGGAGTCCAGGTCGGCTGGGGGAGAGTTTACTTCTCTTTCTGCCTTGTCCCCGCTTCTCCACGCTTCCATTGTGTTCAATGGCATTCTTGTCTCTACTAACCACTCTGAATTCCAGGCTGGTAAGGACTGAGATTTCAGTGATTAGCACAGTGAGGGGCATATAATCTGTTCTTGAAAAGTTCAGTGAATGAATAAATGATCTTCAGTTGATTCAAATCAAATTGGGGGGAAAGTTCTTTCCATGACCCCAAAGCACACCCAAACCCTACCAATTAGTTAAACAAAAAGACACACTTGATGGCAAGGAAAGCAAAGAAAAGACGATCATAAACCCATTCTCACCCTTAAAAAAAAAAAAAGTCAGAGACATAAAAACTGCTCATGAAATATTAGCAGCAATGCAGCTTCATACAGGCAGGAAGGAGACCATGCTGATTTGTGGTTTCATAGTTTAAGGCACACACTTCCCGGGGGGAATGACACCTTCCAGTGCGTTTCACTGGCATGTAGGCGTGGCTGAATTCTGGGAGGCTATTTGGCATGAAAATTATTTCACTGAACCATGACTCCATATAATAGCCTCGAAATCATCACTGCATCTTCCACAAAAACAACATTTATCTACTTTGCACTCAAGGCTCTTGATATTAGAATCTACACAATAGATTCTATCCAGAATCTGGTGCTGTCTCTAAAAACAAATATTCATTGTCTTTAAAGACGGTGAGCTGAAATTCCGCTCTTGCCTTGGATTTCCAGAAGCTCACAATCATATTAAGTGTTCAGTTTATTAATATCTTACCCCTAGTTACTGATTTTAATTATAATTTCCTTTTTCCGTGTGTTTTCTGACCATTTCCTATTATTTATTTTAGCTACCCTCTATACGTGTGTGTGTGTGTGTGTGTGTGTGTGTGTGTGTGTGTGTTATTGTAAGCTACCTCAAATCCATGCAGGATATAGGCAGACTACAAATCATACATTAGATAAAAACAAAAAAGAAGAGCAATTGGGCAAGACTGGGAAACAATGACCTCGTTAGACTGAGGACCCCTAGAACCTGAATGTATTGGCTTGAACCATATGAAATTGCCAAAATTCTCTCATGTTGTACCTATAAAAATGGCAATGGTTTTGGCCCAATTCCTGCCTCCCATGAGTTATTTTCAAAACCTTTGGGATTTCCAGGATATCTTGGTTCTGTTCACTCTGAGCTAATGTTTACCCTGCCACCATGGTTTTCAAGCTCAGCTTCCATGTCAGGATCCTCTCTGGGGTTTTAAATACCCAAACCTTACCCTAAAATAATTAAACCAATATCTTAAAAAATAAATATCTGTTAGGATTGGACACAAGTATCAATATTCCTTAAAGCTCCTCGGGTGACTCTAAATGATACAGATGTAGTTGAGAACTGCCGTTCTATGGGAAATAACCCTCTACGTCTCAAATATACTTTCACCTAAAGATCCGAGAATAGATCCTGCTGAGTTCCACCATGGTCGTTCGATTATCAAGAAGACTCTAGAGACACACTTATAGACCCAGCTGTCCTTCTAGACCAAAAGATGGACCTACAATCTGATTCTCTTGTTTAGATTCCCAAGCTTTTGTCATTTCCAGTCTGTAACCCTGTTGTTCCAAGGTTACCTAGGGGGAAACTGAGAACACCGGGTCCTACCTCTCCACCTCTTTGGCATTATCAAATGATATCTTCTCCCTTTACTCATTGGCCAGACACAAAAATAGTCAAATACTGGACATACAGTTGCCAAGCGCTCCTGTCTCCACCTCTGTTTAGGAAACACTGAATCCTGATAAAGGCTCTTCTTCCGGAAAACACCTGTTTTCCAAAACAGAAAGGCTAGTTGCTCAGGCTACAAAACTATCTGTAAACAGGCATCTGCTCCCATTCTAAGCGTTCAGCAATGGTTTGCCTTGCCTTCAGAGACCTCGACATTATCCACCTTGGCTTGGCACCCCAAAGAGCCAGTGATGTAAGCCAGATGCTGAGAGCTTCAGGCTGAGTCTGACATCATTCTCCTGTCAGGGACTCTGCTTTCTCCCGCCATTGGCCACTGCTGCGTGTGCCAAAGTTAAAGGTGGGCACTTAGCACATTTATTACATATGGGGCTTATTAGCTAACCGGGCTCTGTTGTGATAAATTGGCTGTGTGCTTCATTTGGACTCTCAATGCTCTGCAGGTTTTTCTAATTTAGTTTTGCCATGGCTCAGCCAAACTGGGATTCAGAGGAAGAAGAAGGGAAAGGGGGGGAAAAAAAGAGAAGAAAGCTTGTGTTGTATATCAAATCCTTGCTTCTCCTCTTGCCTGCTCTGAAATGAAGGGCCCTTTAAGCTGCCATCATCCTCAACAGCATCCATAGAGCTGTCTTCCTTGGGGAGGTTTGCTTTTCTCAAAGTGCCCCAACTCTTTCATGATGACTCCTCCATTCATTATGAATAGTTGCTGCTTTGGTCCAAAGCTGTCACTTTTTTTTTCTTTCTTCCCTTCCTTTTAAGTTTGGATTTAAATGTGCACACATGCACACTCACACACACCTCCTCAGTACCACCGCTAAACCCAGGTGGGCGGGAGGAAGGGAGCTGGCAAGGGGAGGTGGGAGAGGGTTGCTTGCTGTGTCCTGTGTGAATTGCTCTGTACCTGCAGCCTTTGAGAGCCTTCAGATCTTTCTCCCTCCAAGCGAACACCAGAGCATTGAAGGCTGCTTTGAAACGTGGCAGGCTTTGAGTGCATATGTGCGTGCTTGTGTAATGAAACACGGAAACCTATTTCCCTATCAGAGTGACTGACATTTCTTTCCTCCTTAATGCAGGCCTTGATCTTTCCCTGACTGAGTTTCCGGATTTCCTCCAGCTTGCTTTATCAGTAGGTGAACCCTCATCAAAGGACACAGAAATCAGATGGTCCCTGATGCCAGGCCTGTATTAGCCGGTGAGGGCCACTGACCACATCCCAGGGGCAACACCTGGGGGGCAGATGCCAGCTCTGTGGCCTTGAATGAGGAAATCCCAAGATGCCACCTGCCTCAAAGTTGAAGAGCAAAGAAGAGAGGTTTGCCCTCTTCTTCTACCTGTCTCTAATATCACTGGGGTCATTTCCCACAGAGAGTGGGGTGCTAGGCCCCCACTCAGGACTGTGCATATCATTCACCCAATTCTACTCAAACTATTCTAAGGAAAAGAGTTGAGAGAGTAGCGGCATAAGTTGGTGATAAGCTCTGGACTCTGGACTTAGATAGACGTGGGTATTCCCAGCCCCACTTGTTAGTTGTATTTATATAAGTTACTTAATCTTTCCAACCTCCCCGTCAGCAAAGTAGGTAGAAGGACTGCCCACCTCACGGGATTGCAGTCTTACACACGTAAAGCTCCTGGCTCACAGGAGCTCAGGAGGTGTTCCCATTATCGTGATGATGACTTCTTAGACATTTTGAAAGTATCAAAGCCCCTGTCAGCCCCTTTTGCACCCCTCATCTTCTACTCTCTGAAAAGGGATTCCAGGTCCTATTTCAAGAAGGAAGGGCTCAGACAGCCCAGTGGGGAAGGCGGGAGGGAAAGGGCTGGAAAGGACGGGAGGAACTGAGCGTCACCGTGCTTCCAGCATGGCAGGGCCCCAAGGACTCAGGATAAATGGCTCCTAGTACTCGAGTCTCTTCATTCGAAGCTGTACATCTTTTCTACATTCTAACATTTCTGAAATCGAGATGTATTTTCCACTAATGTATATGTCTAATACAGTAGCACTTTTTTCTCAAGAGGGAAATACTCCATCAATGGTACGTACATCCTAGCATTGAAGGCACGTGTACAATCCAGAAAAGTATTTCAGAAGAGAACCTGGCTTTGCAGCCCTGCTCTGTGTATCAAGTGACAGCCTGGTTTAGAATAGCCAAGACGACAACTGGCCCTTTGTTGAGCAAGCCTTCGTATGTAGGAATCATTCTGTTAGGAAATGGAGGGAAAGTGTAGAGTCCTGCTCACATTCTTGGAAATCTCCCTCGTAACCTGATGGCATCATGAGAATTTCTCATTCAGGTCTGACTCTGACCATAACTCAAAAGCACCAGGTGATGATCACTGGACCAATATCTAACCTTTCCAAGAGTGAACTGTATTTGTAAAGACCTGTGTGCTAAGTCTCAGAGGCCTAAAGAAAGAAGAAGCACCCCTCATGTATATTCCTGCTTCAGTATTTGCTAGTTGGTTACCTCAACCGGTGACATTTACTGAGTGCGCACGACGTGCCTGGTACTGTTAGGAGCTTGAGGCACAAAAGGGAGTATGCCCTCAGGTAACTTACAGGCAGGGAGCAGAGACAGACAAGCAGGATGCATTTCTTAGTTGCATTACAAAGCCAGGTATTATGGTCTCCATAAACCCTACCATTCTGCAGGTTGGAATTTTTTTTATTCCCAGTCTACAGAGGGGCAACTGATATTTTAAGGGGTTAAGAGGCTTGCTCAAGGACAAATAAAACCTTTAAGAGGTACAGTTAGTATTTAAATTTTATTTCATCCCACAACCTGCCCCCGGCCTGGGCATTCCTGGTCCTCTTAGACTGCTCTGCTTTTTGTCCTGTGCTTGTCTTTTCCAAGCCTCTTACCATGTTCTAACATATTGTTTACTTATTGTTTTAGCTTTTTAATAATGTTCTATCTCAATCCACTGGAATGTAAATGCCACAGTGATTTTGTTTTGATCACTGACTGCACATAGTAAGTGCTTAATAAATAGTTGGTGGATAGACAAGTTAATAGATGATCCTGAAGATTTAATCCTTTCTTCTGATCCCTAGTATAAAGCCAAACAGTCCAAAGTAAGTCCTATTTAGAGGCTTATATAAAATGCTATGGGAGCGCAGAGAGTAACTTAAAAATATTGGCTAAATGTGGGTACAGAAATCTGGAAAAGTGTGAAAGCAGAGTTTACCGAAGTCCCGCCCACTGACAGCCTATTTCAGAGTTCTATCAGGATGTGCTAAAAATGCAGGTTCCTGGGTCCTACCTCAGATGTACTGCTTTCCATTGTCTAAGCCTAAAAATGTGCATTTTAACACATGTCCCAGGTGGTTGGTACGTATCCCCCAAAGTCAGAATCACTGAAGGGTTACAGCTGGGAGACCTGGGAAGGGTGGAGGAAGAGCAAGAAGCATATTGAATGCTTTTTTTTTTAAGATTTATTTATTTTTAGGGCGCCTGGGTGGCTCAGTCGTTAAGCGTCTGCCTTCGGCTCAGGTCATGACCCTGGGGTCCTGGGATTGAGTCCCGCATCGGGCTCCCTGCTCAGCGGGAAGCCTGCCTCTCCCTCTCCCACTCCCTCTGCTTGTGTTCCTGCTCTAGCTATCTCTCTCTCTGTCAAATAACTAAATAAAATCTTTAAAAAAAAAAAAAGATTTATTTATTTTTAGAGAAAGCAGGCATGCGCGCATGAGTGTGGGGAGGGGCTGAGGGAGAGGGAGAGAAGCAGACTCCCCCGAAGAGCATAAAGCTCTCCTTGGAGCTTGATCTCATGACCCTGAGATCATGACCTGAGCAGAAACCAAGAGTCAGATGCTCAACCACTCAAACCAACTGAGCCACCCAGGTGCCTCCGACTGCTTTCATAGATGAAGACAATGCCCAGATGAGTTAAGTCACTTGTCCCAAAGCCAGTAAGTCAGAAGAAGTTGGTGTCAGGCTCTTTCTGAGACATTTTATTGGCTTTAGGGATCACATTTTACTTCTTTGCATCCTCACCCCATTGTACTTTAGTAGTCACTCAAAAAATATTTATGGAACAAGCCAAACCCTTATACTACAGAAGTAGATGAAATAATTGCTCTTATCCCCCCAACTCGAGCCAGTGGGGGATCTCGTTTTATGAACCTCCCAGCCAACCCCTCCAAATCCCAGACTTGATGACCCAGGGCCCCTAGGAGGCCAAAAACAGACAGGCCAGGACTGTCTTGGAGAAGGGAATCAGTGGTGGATGGGGGAGCCTGGGTGTGGGAGGCAGGTAGGAAAACACAGAAGCAAGTGAAGCATTCCAGTCTGGCTGGACTACTTTGTACTTTCACAGCGTGTCACTGCTCTCAGCCATCCCGAGGTTGACAACACAGACACACACTCGAACAAAGAGTTTCCATAGCACAGCAGCCTCGAGGTTAGTTTGACTTTCTCCATTATCTCCACTTCTGGGGCTCTGTCCGTCCTTCACTTCGCCAACCAAGGGCTTAACTTGAAAACAACAATAAAAACAGAAAGACTGCCGTGAAGTTTTCTTTTTATGTCAAGTCTCCAGAAAAGAAAAAAACGAGAAAAAGAAAACATACCCTGACAACATCCCATGTCCCGTCACATCCCATTTTTACAGTATAGCTGTGGGGTGTGTGATCCGCAGCCAGAAATAAAACAGGACTGGAAGAGTCAGCCATCTGTCTGGAAGTGCAACAGTCCCAGATGGCGCTTCCTTTCTGGCTTTCTGGGAACAATCTCCTCTGTCTAACGAAATGAGGCAGAAATTGCCCAGTGAGTTAGTGGGGGGTGATGAACTCACCCTCCCCGCTCTGACGTGAGGATTTGAAATGCCCCAGCAATGCTCGATTTATCTGTCTATATTCTCTTGCCCTTACTCTCGTCCTGCATCAGACATGTTCCTCTGTGGTTTCAAAATGAGTGTGTGTGTGTGTGTGTGTGTGTGTATTTTTCAAGGGCTTGACAGTTTCTTCAACTTCTTGTGCTCCCAGTCCTAGGCTGCCCAAAAGGCAGTATGCTCTTTCATCCTGTACACAGTGGTGACAAATACTGAATGACTGACTGACTGACTGACCGACTGACTGACTGATAGTCCAAGTACCTTGCTAGAGGAGGAGAAAGGACTCTTCCTAAGTCTTGCTAACCACAACATGCCTTTGCTCCCGATCATCAGTTGCCCAGAGTCCATTCTTTGAAGTCAACCTTGTATCAATCCAGATAGATACAAATTTTAAGTCAGGGACTTGGGTAGGAAAGAGGCCAAGAGATGGC
This sequence comes from Neomonachus schauinslandi, assembly GCF_002201575.2. Taxonomy (NCBI): domain Eukaryota; kingdom Metazoa; phylum Chordata; class Mammalia; order Carnivora; family Phocidae; genus Neomonachus; species Neomonachus schauinslandi. The sequence goes on along the minus strand of NC_058408.1, from coordinate 7,269,844 downwards.
GAATCGATATAGTTATCCAAAGCCCCCTGGCTCGGCCTTCAGAAGACTGTCTTAACTCTACCAACTACGACTGAGACCATGCACAAGTAAGATATTTAATCGTCAGGAGCCTGACCTGTCTCATCTCACATAGTAAATTCTGAGCTCTTTGGACACAAAAACTGCAGAGTGTATCTTAATCATCACTGTCCCTCCTCCATTGTCCAGCACGGTAGTTTTTGGGTTTGAGCCACCGCAGAGTCACCTGGGGGGCTTGTGAAAAACACAGACTGCTGGCCCCATCCCCAGAGTCTCTGATTCCGTAGTTCTGGTGCAAGGTCCCCAAATTTTCATCCTAACAAGTTCCAAGGTGACGCGAATGCTGTAGGGCAGGAACCACATGCTGAGCACCTCATGTGAGCATACTCCATGCCCACAACAAGAAGTCAGGAAATGTTTGTTTCGTGAATGAATGCCTGAGTGAATCCAAAAAAAATGACTTGAGAAATATGTAATTCTTGACATGAATCAAAGAACTGCAAACAATGTGACTACCTCCTTTGTGGAGTTTTAGAGTCATGGACTCGGGACTGTGTATAGGGCTCAATGTGACCTATCTGTACACGAACAATAAACTGGTTCTCCTGCAGGCCAGAAGCCTCTCCAGTTTATGAAGCTTTAGCAAGCTGAGAAGACAATCCAAAAGTCTGCACGGGAAGGTAACCCCAGTAATGTTTGGAATGAAATAATTGTTTTCTCTGTAGTAAAGACATTTTAGCCCCAGGAAGGTAGAAAAGTAAGTAAAGAAAGTCAAACATATTATTAATCTATTTCTTTTATGCATCTGTATACACACATCTTTTCTCTGGGAAAAAAAAAACTGCTCTTAAGGACTAAAAACACTCATGCGTAACAGGAATCTTCAGTTTCATCTTCTGCTTTATAGAAATTGTTTGGCAATCACAGGGGCCAACCTCACCTATCCCTAAAACACTAAATAAATGAATTGGTTTTACTTTAAAAAAAAAGATTTTATTTATTTATTTTAGAGATTGAGGTCACAAGAGCAGGGAGAGGGGCAGCAGGAGAGGGAGAGAGAGAACTTCAAGCAGACTCCAAGCTGAGCGTAGAGCCTGATGCAGGGCTCGACTCCAGGACCCTGAGATCATGACCTGAGCTGAAACTAAGAATTGGACGCTCAACCGACTGAGCCACCCAGGTGCCCCTGGTTTTACTTTTAATGATAGGTTGATGTTTTTAAACCAAGCGTGGCCATTCTAATTAGGTAAATAAGAAACTTGAGGTAGAGTGCCTACCACCTAACCTGAAGAACGTCCTGTGCACTTTCCTGGCCCCAAAGTAAGGCTGTAAGGCCAGCAGTGAAATATCAGTGGTCTCACAGTTTTCAAACTAACCTCCCCAACCTTTCTCATGAACAGGTCACAAAAAGCCTGTTCTGCATCTCCTGACCAAAAACTAACTGCATTACAGAAGAGGGAGCCAAATCTACAATTATGATAGAGCTTCATGACACTTCTCTCTCAATAACTGATGGAAACAATGTAGATCAAAAACAACTGTGTGTATCTAAATTCTGTGACATCAAATAGCATTTAGTAAAGAGGACACATCATTGTTCTTTGGCCCCAAGCACACACCTCCACACAAACACCCTGGGAATCTCATCTTTGTATGGACCCCCAAGGCTTGTTGGAATTATACCTATAACTTATGGAAGACAGGACAGACCAATAATGCCCCTCGGACTTGTACAAAGTATGAATCGCTTCTTCTTCTGCAGTGAGGACTTAGGTGAGATTAGTCTGGAACCTGAAGAGAGGCAGTCCAATTTAAAGGTTTGCTTTGCTAATAACAAATGATGTTAAACACCGTGGTGGTCCTCGGGGCTCTGCTTCCAGTCCCACAGATGCCCACTCCTCATCGAGAAAGTTCAGGTTGGAGAGAACAAAGATTGACCAGAATATCTTGATGGGTATAAAAATCCCAGCCACATATTTCCCTCCTCCTTTTCCTGCTGAGAGGAAACATAGACCTACTTTTCGTGTGATTAAAGAGGGTTGTGTCAAGCTTTCCATACTTTCATCCTGGTGAGGAGGCCTTTTGCCCTCTCTTCATTCTGCTTTCCTACCTACCCTATCCATAGATTGGCACTTTCTTTAAACCTATTAAAATTTTCTTACCATCTATTGAATAAAATCCAAGTTATTTTTTTTTTAAAGATTTTACCTATTTATTTGAGGGAGAGAGAATGAGAGACAGAGAGCACAAGAGGGAAGAGGGTCAGAGGGAGAAGCAGACCCCCAGCTGAGCAGGGAGCCCAATGTGGGACTCGATCCTGAGACTCCAGGATCATGATCTGGGCCGAAGGCAGTCGCTTAACCAACCGAGCCACCCAGGCGCCCAAAAATCCAAGTTATTTTTGTGGGACATCCACAAGCCTGTCCTACTGACTACATTAACCTCATCTACCAAATCTCTTCTAACGACCAAACCATGCACCGTGCAAACCAAAACTACCCTCAGCCTTCTGGGTGTTCGCATGTTTCTGTCCCATTCATCAAACAAACTTCTCTTTGTTCTCTCGACCTTGTCTCATGTTACCTCCTCCACGAAGCTGTCTGGACTGCCTCTTGCATGCTTCCTCCTGGGCATGCCTCCTTTGTGGCTACAATCACCCTGTATCATAGTTGTGTACTTGTATATCCTGACGGCAGAAACAGTATCTTCTGGTGCACATAAGTGTGTTTTTAAGCTTGTTGAATAAGCACACTAACAGTAGCAGAAAAAAACCCTTAGCTTACTAGTGGAGGGTCTCTGCTGGACTACCCTGCCCACTGAGGTAGACCCCAACATCCCTGAGGTCTTCTGTTCACTCTACATTCAATGGCAGCTACGTGAAGGGAAGCAGGATGTAAACTCTTAGGATCTTGGAATCCTAACCATGAATGACTTTATCTTTGTCACTTGATGGCTCCTTGGGTGTCACTCAAACAATAAATTCTCTCATCCCATTTACATGAGGTGTAAATGTGTTTTCACACTTCTGTCTGGTGAAGTACTTTCTGTAATGTGGATGGTTAATTACCTGACAATGAATCCCCTCTCCTGAGAGGAAGCTGAGGAACAATGGTGGAAGGACAGAGAAAATTATTTGGAACACACCCCCTCACAGAGCAAGCCAAACAGACATGTGCTATTACTTGGGAAATGTTTTCTCCAGAGCTACCCATTCCTGCCCCCGCTCCTCTCATACTTTTACTTCCTATTCATTTTCTTCCACTGTTTTCTCTGTCAAATCACAGAGAACACCAAGTAACCTTCTGGGTTTTTAGGAGATTTCATTGTACTTGGTAATGTATGATTTATAAACATAAATAAAATAAATAGGATTCTGAGGGAATAAATTCTAAGTGGAATATCAATAAATCTCCTCCCTCCGATCATGTCTCTATGATTTTCTCCTTCTTCCTTTCTCCCCACCTCCTTTCCCAGACTGGGAGAGTGGTCCGTTCTTTCCATCAGAGGAAACTGGGCGGGGGGGGGGGGGGCGGTAAGATTGTGTGAGAAATGGAGCACAAGACTGCATTGAAATGTAAATTCCTTCAAATTATTAAGCACCGGAGAGCAGCTCTTGCCAGTCCTTTGTTCCTCAGAGTCAGAATGTGTAATCTAGGAGAATAAATATCCAGTCAGATATCAGCCACACAAAGAAATCTGGGCCATACATATTCAGGGCCCTGTGTCCCACAGATACCCCTCTTCCTTTTCAGGAAGTTTCTGGTCACAGCCACTAATCACTGACCTGAACACCTCTAAATTGGGGTCCAGATTATAGTCATTTCTGCCTGCCCCATCTCCCAGCCCTCACCCCTGTCAGCTGTCTGCAAACCTAGACCTCCCTGTAGGTCTTTCACCAGAAGACCATCTGGTTCATGCCTCCTTTCAGCCTAGCACTGGAGATGCATTGGCTGGGGACTTCCTTTTCAATGGGACTTCTTTCTCAACATTTTTGCCCAGAGTGGCACTCCTCACAGCTTGGGATGAATGGCTCTGTATTCTCATTTACATTTTTCATTCCCTCTTAGCTTCAGGAACCCACAGATCTTCCAAGTAGGAGAGCAGACTATTTACCAGTTCTCTCTTTGCCAACGAGAGGAGAGGGGCTGAAGATGGAGTTCAGTTGCCATCGGCCAATGAGTTAATCAATCACGCCTCTGTAATTAAGCCTCCATAAAAACTCAAAAGGACCAGGTTCGGAGACCTTCCAGGTTAGGGCACCAGAATGCTTCCATGTGCCACCATGCGAGGCCCCATACTCCACAGGAACATAAGTTCTTTTGTTTTGGATTTCCCCCTACATATCTCTTCATCCAGCTGTTGGTTAATATCCTTTTAATATCCTTTGGGATACACCGGTACTCTAGTAAGTAAATGGATTTCCTGAGTTCTGTGAGCTGCTCTAGCAAATTAGTAAAACCCAGGAAGGGGGCCATAGGAACCTCTGATTTATAGCTGGCCCATTGGAAATACAGGTGACAACTTGGAGTTGCCATTTGCATCCCGAGCGAGAGGAGGTTGTTGGAACCTCCACTTTGGATGCAGACATGTTTTGTGTGGAGCCTTGTCCGGATGGATGGTGAGGCCCTGAGGACACTGGTGGGGACAGCTGGGAAGGCAGGGCTGGGGTTGTCAAGAATAAGTGGGATGACCATGGTGTGAAAGGAAAGAAAGGGAAGTAAAACCAGAAGTAAAAGTTTCAGAAAAGAAAAAAAAGAGAAAACTGAAAGAATGAACAATAGGAAAAAACAAAAAGAGTTTAGAAGAACCTCAAATGCTAGCACCAGAGAACGATTAGGCAGATAAACCAGGGCTGGACAGACCTCCAATCTGCCAAAGAAACGTTTGGTGTAAATAATGGAGCTTATGGAGTCAATGCTCTGAATCCATTCTTAAGTGACTTCATGGATTTTGAAAAGTTACCAAAAGATACAATAGACCCAACCTGAAAAGTCACTCTATTGCACAAGTTTGGGGAATCCTTGGATGGAGATGTGTGCTTGTCTTTGGAAATTGATGATGTGTAAAAATTACCACTTCTTGGACAGTGACTCACAGAAGTGAGAGAGCTGAGCAGAAGAAAGGTGTGGGTCCTGGAGCAGGACCAAAGTCCACCAGGACAGACAGCCTGGATCCCAGGGTGATGGTGTGATGGAGGATATGTGCAAGACTCCAAAGACCTCATGTGATGTTTCCATCTTCCTCCTGCATCTCCTCTGTGTTGTGCACAATCCCTTCAACATGCATCATGATTTCCTCTCCTTTCAGTCCTGCCAAATGCTACCATCAGAAGTGCTGGCTAATTTTTTTTTTTTTAGATCTTATTTATTTATTTGAGAGACAGAGGGTGAGCCAGGAGGGGCAGAGGGGGAAGGAGAGGAGAAGGAGAAAGAATCTGAAGCAGACTTCACACTGAGCACAGAGCCTGACACCGGGCTCCATCCCACGACCCTGAGATCATGACTTGAGCTGAAACCAAGAGTCAGACGCTCAGCTGACTGAGCCACCCAGGCACTCCAGAAGGTCTGGCTATTTAACCCCTTGATAATTAGGTGCCAGTGTAGGAATGAGGGAATTGGATCTAGCTGCCAAGGAGGGAAAATCTGGAAGCTCAGTTTCTACTAAATCATAGTTTAAAAAAAATCCTAATAAAGTCACTGTTGCCTTCTGATTCCATAGCGGTGCCACTAACTTGGAAACAAAGGTTGCCATTTGACCAAAGTTTGTGTAATGTCTGCTAACACCATTGGGACTTAACCACACCTCCTTGAACTGCTTCATAACTTGTCAAGGAAAGCAGTTTTCAAAAAAGTATGTGGTGTGCACGGAGTATTAAAAGAGAGCTGGAATATTAAAATAAACACACACACATTGTAAAGTGCTTGTTTCAGAGTGGAGACACTGCTCTTGAGAAGCCACTAGTTTGATACTTAAATAACCCAGGGGCACCTGGGCGGCACAGTCCATTAAGCCTCCAACTCTTGGTTTCAGCTCAGGTGGTGATCTCAGGGTCCTGAGATCGAGCCCCGCGTCTGGCTCTGCGCTCAGCATGGAGTCTGCTTGGGATTCTTTCTCTCCCTTTTCCTCTGCCTCTCCTGCCTGCCCTCTTTCTCTCTCAAATAAATAAATAAATCTTTAAAAACAAAACAATGCAAAAATTAAACAACCCAAACCCTCCAACTTTGAAGTTCCACGAGGTAAACTATGATTGCATGGCAAATTGTAGAATCACTGGGCCTTGACTGTCTAGTGGTTTGTTAAAAAACAAAATTCAATTGAGTACATTTGAAGTCTAATTGGCTTTATTACAGGATTCATGAATTGAGCAGCACCCCTAATCTAGCAAGTAGAGGGGCGCTCGGGGGAGTTGTACATGATGGGAGGTTTTTATAGGAAGGAGGGTGAGGCGAGGAAGTTATTAGCAAAGAGAAAGGCGTGTTGGCACATCTTCCTTGTGGGGGGGGAAGGGACCAGAAGGGTTTTCATCCTGAGGATGCCCTCCCCTGTGCTGATGGGACATCGCAGATGGCCTGATAAAGGGTCACATTTCTGGAAGACATTGACACCGTAAATAAGTCTGGGTTTGCTGTCCTAGGCAGCAAATGACTCCATTTGGGGCTTATTGTTTCTTTTCTAACATTTTATCAGGAAAATATTACTGATGGAGCACTTTAAGACAGGGGAGAGAAAGTCTGTATCTCTTTCATTTCCCTGATGGAAGTGTCTGGAAAACAAAATCGCCTTTGTTCTCCCACGCTCTGATGGGATGACTTTACCAGGATTTTGGCCTTTCCTTTCCCTTAAAAAACGTGCTCAGCAAAGTGGACCAGTTCACAACATTCTAGCGAATTGTTATGTCAACAATTATGACATCTGCTATGTTTTATAAAGCAACTAATTTAATAAAATCACTATTGTGAGGACTTAAAAAGAAGACTTTGAAACAAGGAGTTGGAAATATATATATTTGATTTTTTTCTAAAAAAAAATAGATACATGGTAATGAAACCAGAGATTTGTGGTTTTGAACCACAAGGGAAATGATTTATTTCAGTACAGAGAGCCAAATAAAGTTGGCTACCTCACACCACTCTTTACCCAGTGCCCCATGATAATAGTAATGATAATATTAGTTAAAGGTGCTTGAAATGCAGTGGTCTTAAGACCGTTGAAGAAGCCCCAAAGGGACAATTACCCTGGACGCTCCTCAAACTGCAACCTAAAGCTTCTCTTCGTTCATCTTTGTCTTTCCACAAGACAAGATGTTGTTTCTGGGCAACTGTACCCACCCTCAAAAATTTTTTCTCTCAAATTTCCCCCCAAATGTCCTCCCAAAATTCCAGCCCTCCCTTACTAATTCATTTTCTTCCTTCCTCCCCCCGCCAATTCAGTGTTTTATGAAGTAAAGAAATTTAACCTCTAAGGCTTTTAAAAAGTCTTCCTTTGACCCACTATCCAGACCAGCACAATGGACCCTCGCCTGTAGGATAAGTTAATATGGAGTTTGTTATAAAAGACGGTGACTACGGAAGCAGCCCACATGTTATCCACATCACCAACTGGACACAAACTTTCCACTGGAGATTTTTAGTAGTGTCTTTTTTTTTTTTAACCACAGGAACAAGAGTTCCTCCTCTTCCTCTGGCTCCTGACCCAAGCCTCTTGGGTTGTTTTGTATCTCTGTTTTGTATCCTCTTGTCATAACCGGGAGGCTTGGGGATGGACACATCCTGCCTCTGCAGGGCTGTCGGCTGTCCCAGTGGCTGGCCCACAAGGACGTCATCCATCCTGTATCCTTGTCATGGCGGCTTCATTTATTAAAGACCATTTAAGAGGAAAACTGGGAGCACAAGCGAGGATAAAGAACAGGATGTGGTCCCAATGAAAAGAAAACGATTGATGCACAATTGCCTTCAGGCTCGAGGATATTTTATCTGTGGGTTCCAATATCCTCTCAAAATCACCCTACAATTCTCTTCGTTTTCTATACCGGGGAGGCACAGGCAGGCTACCTTCTCCTCGGTCATACCGGGTGTAGTGGGACAGGAGAAGAGTGGAACCTTTGCCAGGAAGTTTGGAGTCCTTCCTTATTGGCCACCCCAAGGCAAAGAGATTTCCTGAGGAGGGGCAAGGAAGGGGCAGAGTCAAAGAGGGAGACAAGGTGAGGGTGAAAAAGAAGGCATCCAGCTGTCCCGAGAGCAAAGAAGGGGACACAGCCCAGGCGCCACGGGAAAGCCCCTTACCTGAGACAAGGTCACCTGTCTTCTCCAGATCCTTGCCCTAACCACGTGCCTTGCCAGACATCATGAAATGGAATGCTGGGCCTCTGCTTGGAAAAGCTGACCACATTCCCAGTGTATAGGTCTTGTTTCTCTTTGCCTCTGTTCCAGATAGACAGGGGGCTCCTGTGCTTTCATGGTTCTCCCCATCACACACAGAGCTGTCCCCCCACCTCTTGACACTCACGCAGCCATAACATAGGCGTCTGGGACGTGCAGAGACACTCACTGGTGGTGAGAGGGTCAGAGCTGCTTCATTTATACAGAATTTGTAAAGACCTATGAGTTGAAAACTGGAACGAGAAGCCAAGAGAAGGCACAGGGCATATGATCTCTGAACTTTTAAGCCCAATAGATCCAAATACAAACCATATTTCCCCCACTTACCAGTTCAGGACCCCCGTTTAACTATGCTGAGACAGTTTTTCATTTGTAAAATAAAGAAAATAATGTGCTCAAAGCAAGGCTTATTTATTATCCCCTTTTCCCATCCCCTCAGGTAAGAAGGAGGGCCATCAGGGACACGAATACAGGTTTTCCCTGCTATGCAAAAAGGAGAGCCTTCCTAAGAAACCTTTTATAAGCTGAAATGGTATAATGCAAAGATGCAATTAACATTAATTTATATGGGAAAAAAATGTTGAGCATCCCCAAACCCAAAATATAACCTCCCTTAGGGTTTTCTGATACCTTAGGACACATCTTGCTAAGGGATGCACAAACTACATGGAGACAAAGCTCAGGTCTCACGGACACACTTGGAAACTGTCAGCTTGTCGCTGAGATGCTGAGTGTGAGCCCAAGGAAGGAGGCCAGTGGCACCCCTCGCTGCTGGGGTGTCTACCTTGTTGCTGCACCTTATTTTCCCTTTTGCCTCTTTTCATAAAGGCAAAAGTCCTTTTCATATTTCTCTTGGTTAGTGAAAATAGCTACTAATGTAGGTAAAAGCAAAGTGGCATAACCCTGGATATGGGTTGGATACCTGTATGTTCTCGCCATTTGTTTTTGGCTTTTGGTTTTGGTTTTGCAAATGCTCCATTCTGAAGACTTGAAAGTCCCAAGCTTCAACCTACAGAGGATAGAAGAATCTCAAGATTTAATGTCCCTAATACCGCCCTTCTGGATGATGTCAGAAATGATGGCTCCATAGCTCTGACCTAGAGTGCTCAGCCAAGATGAAGCCAGGACCTAGTGGGGATGGGTGTTTAAAATATCTGAAGAAGGGGGCGCCTGGGTGGCTCAGTCGTTAAGCGTCTGCCTTCGGCTCAGGTCATGATCCCGGGGTCCTGGGATCGAGCCCCGCGTCGGGCTCTCAGCTCTGCGGGAAGCCTGCTTCTCCCTCTCCCACTCCCCCTGCTTGTGTTCCCTCTCTCGCTGTGTCTCTCTCTGTCAAATAAATAAATAAAATCTTAAAAAAAAAAATATCTGAAGAAGACCTTAGGGTAGGGAAAAAGAAGGAAGGGCAACTGAGAGAGAAGGCCATGAATGCTAGAGAGAAAATGGGGGGGTGGTTTACTGATACCTGCCTCATAGGCTCTGAAAAAATTATCACTATGTATTTATGAGTATAAGATATATATATATATATATATATCGTGTCTGGCGAAGAGTAGTTACTAAATGAATGGTTATTATTATTTTGTCAGTACTGTCACAAGGACAGTTTATATTTACAAGGGACAGGGGTCCTCGGAGATGGTCTAGTCCGTATTCCCACCTTGCTAGCTGTCACTGTCTTTCCCCCTCTCTCCTCCATGTCCTCCCTCCCTCATGGTGCCATCTGCAATAGGTAAAGCATGATCTTCGTCTCATATATTCTGAACCTGAAATGAGACAGGAAGTCAAGCAACAGGGCTTTATAGAGCTGCCTCTGGGACCTTTCTTATATGAAGCCACTTTTCTTGGGATGTCTTACCTGAGGTGCCAATATTATATTTTTCAGTCAAGATAGATAGTTAACTCTTATCAATGCCCTATTTGCCTTTTAGTTTTAGGTTTTCATGATTGAAACACAATCAAGCCCACAGTGAGTCCTTCGTCCATCAAACTGTCAACAATGCCTCCACAAGAGCTGGAGACATAGAGAATATTAGGCCAATACTGGTATGTAAAAAGAAGGGCTCTCGTTTATTGGTAACATCTGGCAGAGTTTGTTAGAACATTCTAGCCATGTGGCCATGCGAGTATTCGCTTGGATAAATGAGAACCAGCGTGGATGTGGGTACATGGGGGCTCCCTACTCCCCACAAAAATCATTCCAGCCTTCCACCCAGTAGCTTTCCTCACAGTTTTGTCTTTTTTCTCTAATTTCAACCACATGTCTTTCTAGGTTTGAAGCTGCCTACCTCCCTACGAAACCTACATTTTGGCAAAAACCCCTAGGCCTTAGAAGGTAAGCGATTTCAGGATCCTGCTTCTCTCTTGCAGGCTATTGTTCTTCATGCCCCTATTCATCATTTTGCCTCATCCCCCACCCAGAGTGCACATACCTGGGGCTACCTCCTTCCACTACTCTTTACACAGGTCAGCCCACATGAGACAGAAATGGCACAGGATCTGTATTTCCTCTGCCCATCACACCATGAGCCGGAGTGCCAAGCAAGATACCCCATGAAAGTTCAAGATTTGTTAATATAATGTATAAATAAATAATATTTGTTCTGATGTCTAAACATATTTATCATCTTCTCTTAAGAAAACAAATCGTTCCCCACTTGTTCCCAAATCCCATACACTGGCTCACCTGGGTCATTTTGAGGGCAGAAGTGGGTCCCCAGTATGGGGCACACTATTGAGAGTACAGTGAACCTGTGAGCAGTGAGATACCAACTCATGAAAAAAAGAACTCTTTATATTACTTGAAAACCATGCCTTCTGATTCTTTTTTGGAAATTTGCTTAATTCCTCTCTCTCTCAACTCATTTTTGACTTGGAAAAACCACTCCCCCCTTCATTAGCACTGCCACCCACATCCCTGAAAAAAAAAGGATCAGAGTATTAAAGATTACAGCTGTCGGTTAATCTTGTTGCATTATTTATTGCACAATAACAAATATTTACTGAGCACCGTCTTTGTGGCAGACACTGAATCTAGGCTCTAAGGATTCAGCAGTGAAAAAAAGCAAGCAACAATTTAACTCTTACGAGATTTAAACTCCAGTGATAGGCAAACAGACAATAAACATTGAATGTATGAAATAGGCAGTATGTCAGGCAGCGATGTATGTTATTGCAGGAAAAGAAACAGGGGGTGGGGAATAGGAAATGACTTTGAGCAGGAATAGGGTTCTTAATAAGATGACATTTGGAGAGAGACTTTTCCACATGGAAACCTAGAGGAAGAACATTCCAGGCAGAGGGAACAGCAAGTACAAAGGCCCTGAGGCAGGACCACACCGACCTTCTAGAGAAACCATAAGAAGGCCGGTGTGGCTGGCCACATGTTACACTGTAATAAGAACCTTGACTTATTCAGAGATGGAAAGCCATTGACAAAGGAGTCACGTGACCTCATTTGTACTTTTAAAAGGATTATTCTGGTAGCCAGCTTGAGAATGGAGCATGGGGGACAAAGCAAAAGCAGCGAGGCCATAGATGATGTCCACGTCAGATCAGAAGAGATGGTGAGCACCGGTTGGCTTTGCTGGCAGAACAGGTAGAACTGGAAGGTGAATTGGTTATGGATTATGAAAAAAAAGGAAGAAATTCAGAGATGACACTCAGGTTCTTATTCTGAGAAATGTAGGAATGAAATTGCCATTTACTGAGGTGAGAAGGGGGAAGTGGGGAAGCAAGAAGGGATGACCAGGCATGAAGTTTGAAACATGTTAAGTTTGGGATATCCCATGGACATCTATAATTAAGTGCCAGATAGGCAGCAGGCCTTAAGGGTGAGGTCAGGATTAGAGTTACATATTTGGTAATCCATCTTTACAGAGCATATTTTAAAATCATGAGGCTGGGAGTGCTTGGGTGGCTCAGTCAGTTAAGTGCCTGCCTTCAGCTCAGGTCATGATCCCAGGGTCCTGGGATGGAGCCCCATGTCAGGCTCCCTGCTCAGGGAGGTGCCTGCTTCTCCCTCTCCTTCCCACTCATGCTCTCTGTCTCTCTCTCTCAAATAAATAAATACAATCTTAAAAAAAAAAAATCATGAGGCTGGATGGTTTCATGTAAGAAGTGAATAGAGATAGAAGAAAAGAGAGATCTGAACATGATGCCATGAGTTACTCTGGAATTTAGAGATCCATAAGGAAGAATCATCAAAAGGGACAAGAGAAGGAACTGCCAAGAAACAGGAAGTAAACCAGGGGAGCGTGGCTCTCTGGAAGCCAAGTGAACAAAGGAGGGTGCTCACTGATGTCAAATGCTGCTGATGAGAGAGACATAGAGGACTGCAAATGAGCCACTGGACTTCACAACAGGGAGGCCATGGGTGACCTGAGCCAGAGTGCCTTGATAAAGAATTGGAGGTGAAGGCTGATAGGAGCCAGTCCCAAGGAATGCAGATATCAATGACAAGGAGGAGGAATGAGAATTCCAAGAAGTTTTATTGTAATGGGCAACAGAGATATGAGACAGTAACTGGACAAGGATGTGGGATCGAGGGAATTTTTGTTTTCCTTTTTTGGAAAAAAAAAATGGAAAAATTACAGCATGGGTACACATGAATGAGAATCATCTGATGACCAACAGGAAAATCTGATGATGCAAGGGAGAAAGGGGAGCATTGCTGGAGAGATTTCTTTCCATGGCAAGGCAGGGAGGGATACAGCCCACAAGGGGAGAGTTTAGCCACAGAAAGAAGCACAGAAATTCACCTTGTCCATGGAGTAGCTGTGGATAGTGTCCAGTTTCCATTCTTCCTGGTGCTCAGCAAAGCATTTAATCGTAACTTTACTGACCAGTTCAGAAAGAAGACTGTTCTTGTTCACATACAACGTGACCTTGCACCCCTACTCTTTCCTTAACTTATTCATTCAACAGGAGTTATTTGAGTAGCTCCCATGTGTGAAGTACAAAAATGAGGATAGAAAAATAAAATGTTTTCTATTTGGGGAAATATGTTTATTTCCCCCCAAAAAATTACAAACTGCCAGAGGAACATAAAAACTCAACTTCACTTAAAAAGACACAACCAAGGCACCTGGGTGGCTCAGTCAGTTAAGCATCTGCCTTCAGCTCTGGTCATGATCCCAGGGTCCTGGGATCGAGTGTTGATGGGGCTCCCTGCTCAACAGGGAGTTTGCTTCTCCCTCTGCTCTCCCCCTCCCTGCACGTGATCTCGCTCTCTCTAAAATTTAAAAAAAAAAAGACATGATGAAATGCAGCAGAAGTTGAAGGAGAAGAGAAGATTTCGAGTCAAGTCAGTTATGTTGCAATAGGTAATATAGGAAGAGGATTTCACTTAGCAAAGAGTGAGGGAATGGTATCCCAGGCAGATGAGCAAGAGCTTTTAGGTGAGGAAATATAGGGAGTCCTCTGTGGAATCTACACTGTCCTCCATTGCCTGCATCAGTTTTTGCTTTGTTTTGTTTTTTTCATTGTTACAAGGATCAAGAGAGACAGATTTGCTTGGGAAAGATCTGAGACTAAATCTAACTATTCATGATAAGAGGTACTCTTTTCAATGTCCTTCTTCAAATTCGTCTACTTAATAAAAGAAACTCAAGAGATGTGATCTCTGTTCTTTCTAAAGATGGAAACACCTTTAAGTGTTGCCAAAGACGCAGTACAAGTCCAAGACAGAGATTGGCTTAGGGCCAGGGAATATGTCTGCCTTATCTACACACACACACAATGTGTAATGTCTGGGTGAAACCACTTTTCTTAGTTATTATTTCCTGATGTTGCCGTACATGGTAGAGGGAAAAGAAGGCTCCTTTTTTTGTGTGTTGTCTTTCAGAAAAATTTGAGAAGAAATTTTGCAAGAGTACATGTGTTCAACAAACTTTGACAGCACCATGCTGAGCTCTCCTGTGACCACAGAGAGGGACACAGGACACCAAAACATTCCTTGATCCCTCTGTCATACTCCACAAATATGTACTGATGGAACAGACTCAAAGTTAGACAAAGGTGTGTGTCCACCAGTCCCATCCAACTCAAGTAGTTTCTGGTTTTAATAGCAGTATCAGGGATTTATAATTTTCAGAGCACATCCACACATGTAGCTGCATTTGTCGCCATATGTATTCAGCTTAGCTCCAGCTTCATTGCCTGCCCCACTCCACACAGGTGCATCGTGATCAAGCACTTGCTGGAGGAGGGGTGGGGGATACCTACTCCAGGGTTATGTTAGTGAGAGAACCCTCCACAAACAAGCAAGAAGCTATATGAAAAATTTCAGATTATCATTTTTAAATGGGTTACTCATCTAAAAAGAATACAGCTGGATAGCAATGACCCAATGAATGTATCTTCATCAGCTGAATTGTAATGAAGAGATTTTTGTTGGTTTTACTTTAGATCTTGATTGAAAAAAAAATGTATTTTTTGGTGTTACAGAATAAAAACTGCTATTTATGTGTTACAATACATACAGTAACCTTTAAGATATCTCATCTCTGAGGAATATTCTGTTTTTGAGAAAGTGGAGGGCATGCCAACCAAAATCTTCCATCATCACCCCAGTGGGTCGTTTTCTCCTCATTCCTCCTTATCCAGAGACAAAAACAGACATCAAAGCAAGATTCCTGTCCTGTTCTGTCCTGAAGCAAGAGGGGAACAGTTTGATGACAGCAGGAGGTGTTTATACGAGCTAACCCACCTATGAAGACCGAGCCCATTTTCTCCTCATGGGGGTTTAAAAGGGGATCTCCCCACTCCCCTCACCCTGACCCTGTTCACCACATTAGGTAGAGAGAGTACTGCCCTCTTATGGGTTATAGGTCTCAACCCCCAAATCACAAGAAATAAGGAGAAACACAGCATATTGGCTCTATGATTTCCGCCATGTGTGCGGTGGGTGGAGCTAGCTCCGCCGTGTGCGCCGTGTCCGGCGTGTCCGGCGTGTGCGCCGTGTG